>NC_089494.1:125857519-126168563 GCF_036850765.1 Saccopteryx bilineata
CGCAACTACGAGTTGATGCTTTTCATTTCTCTCCCTTCCTGTCTGTCTTTCTCTGTATCTCTCTGTCTCTCTATCTTACACACACACTCAAAAGGGTGTGGGTTTATTTCTGGGTTCTCTATTCTGTTCTATTGATCTCTATGCCTCTTCTTATGCCAGTACCAGGCCATTTTGATTACAGTGGCCTTGTAGTATAACTTGATATCAGGAGGTGTGATACCTCCCACTTTATTCTTCATTTTTAGGATTTTTGAGGCTATTTGGGTTCTCTTTTTGGTTCCATATAGATTTTTGGAGTATTTATTCTAGATCTGTGAAGTATGCCATTGGTATTTTAATAGGAATTGCATTGTATCTATAGATTGCATTGGGTAATGAGGACATGTTAATTATGTTAGTTCTTCCTATCCATGAACATGGCATATGTTTCCACTTGTTTGTATCTTACTCGATTTCCTTTTTAATGTCTTATAGTTTTCCGAGTACAAGTCTTTTACCTTCTCAGTTAAATTTATTACAAGTTACTTTATTTTTGTTGTTGTTGTTGCAATAGTGAATGGGATTGTTTTCTTAATTTCTTTTTCTGACAGTTTATGATTGGTGTATAAATATGCCACTGACTTCTGAATACTAATTTCATAGCCTGCCACTTTGCCAAATTCATTTATCAGGTCTAGTAGTTTTTATGGCTGAGACTTTAGGATTGGTTTTCTGTGTCCAGTATCATGTTATCAGCAAATAATAACAGTTTTACTTCTTCTTTTTCAATTTGGATGCTTTTTATTTCTTTTTTTTGTCTGATTGCTGTGGCTAGGACTTCCAGTACTATGTTGAATAAGAGTGGTGAAAGGGAAACCACTGTCTTGTTCTGAATAGTAAGAGGATTGCTTTTAATTTTTGCCCATTGAGTATGATGTTGGCTATCTGTTTGTCATATATGGCCTTTATTATGTTGAAGTGTGTTCCCTGTTTTCCCACTTTGCTAAGAGTTTTAATCATCAATGGGTGCTGGATTTTATCAAATGCTTTTTCTACATCTATTGATATGATCATGTGATTTTAATTCTTCATTTTGTTTATGTGATGAGTTATGTTTATTGATTTGTGAATATTGTGCCAGCCTTGCTTCTGCAGAATAAATCCCACTTGATCATGGTGTATGATCTTTTTAATATATTGCTAGATCCATTTTGCTAATATTTGGTTGAAAACCTTATCTTTTAGCATCTATATTTGTCAGGGATATTGGTCTGTAGTTTTTTTCTTTGTAGTGTCTTTACCTGGTTTTGGAATTAGGATAATGCCTTGTAAAATGAGCTGGAAGCCTTCCCTCCTCATGAATTTTTTGGAATAGCTTGAGAAGGATAACTGTTAGTTCTTTGAATGCTTGATAAAATTTGCCTGTGAAGCCATCTGGTCCAGGATTTTTGTTTGTTTGCTGGGAGTTTTTTGGATAACTATCTCACTTTCATTTGTTGTAATCGGTCAGCTCAGGTTTTCTGATTCTTCTAGATTCAGTTTTAGAATATTGTATGTTTCTAGGAATTTATTCATTTTGCCAAGGTTGTCCATTTTTTCAGCATATAGTTCTTCATAGTATTTTCTTAGAATCCTTTGTATTTCAGTGATATCAATTGTTATTTCTTTTCTTTCATTTCTGATTTTATTTATATGGGTCCTTCTCTCTTTTTTTTGTTTTGATGAGTCAGTTAAAGTTTTGTCAATCTTGTTTACCTTTTCAATGAACCAGCTTTTGGTTTTGTTGATCTTCTGTACTTTTTTTTTTTTTTTTAGCCTTTATGTCATTTATTTCTACTCTGATCTTTATTATTTCCTTCCTTCTACTACCTCTGGGCTTTATTTATTGTCCTTTTTAAAGTTCTTTTAGATGCAGGATGAGATTGTTCATTTGAGATTTTTTTTTTGCTTCTAAGTCATGCCTATAATGCTATGAACTTTCCTCTCAGGACTGCTTTTTCTGTGTCCCATAGATTTTGAGTTGTTTTATGTCCATTTCCATTTGTTTCATGTAAATTTTTATTTCTTCCTTGATCTCACTGTTAACCCATTTGTTATTTTTTTTAATTTATTAATTTATTTATTTTTTAACAGAGACAGAGAGAGAGTCAGAGAGAGGGATAGACAGGAACAGACAGACAGGAAAGGAGAGATGAGAAGCATCAATCATTAGTTTTTCATTGCATGTTGCAACACCTTAGTTGTTCATTGATTGTTCTCTCATATGTGCCTTGACCACGGGCCTTAACAGACTGAGTAACCCCTTGCTTGAGCCAGCGACCTTGGGTCCAAGCTGGTGAGCTTTTTTTTTTTAATTTTTTTTAATTTACTTATTCATTTTAGAGAGGAGAGAGAGAGAGAGAGAGAGAGAAAGTGGGGATGAGCAGGACCAGACATATGTGCCTTGACCAGACAAGTGCAGGTTTCGAACCGGCAACCTCAGCATTCCAGGTAGACACTTTATCCATTGCGCCACTACAGGTAAGGCCTAACCCATTTGTTATTTAATAATGTGCTATTTACCCTCCAAGTGTTTGAATTTTTCAGTTTGTCTATTGTAGTTGATTTCTAGTTTCATGCCATTGTGGTCAGAGAAGATGCTTTATATGATTTCAATCTTCTTAAATTTGTTGAGACCACTTTTGTGCCCTAACATGTGGTCTATCCTAGAAAATGTATCATGAGCACTTGAAAAGAATGCATATTCTGCTGCTTTGTTGTGAAATGTTCTGAAGTTATCAATTAAATCCAGTTGATCCTAGTGTGTCATTTAGGGCTGCTATTTCATTGTTGATTTTCTATCAGGAAGATCTATCCATTGATGTTAGTGGGGTGTCAAAATCCATAACTATTATTGTATTGCTGTCAATCTCACCCTTTATGTCCATTAAAATATGCTTTATATAATCAAGTGCTCATATATAGGGTGCATAAATATTTACAATGGGTATATCCTCTTATTGGATTGCTCCCTTTATCATTATGTAGTGACCTTCTTTGTTCCTTACTGTAACCTTTGTTTCAAAGGCTATTTTGTAAGATATAAATATAGCTACCCCAGATTTTTTCTTCATTTCCATTTGCATGGAATGTTTTTTTTCATCCCTTCACTTTCAGTATATGTGTATATTTTATTCTGAGATGGGTCTATTGTATATAGCTTATATACAGGTCTTGTTTTATCCATGCTGCTACCCTATGTCTTTTGATTGGAGCATTTAATCCATTTACATTTAAGGTTATTATTGATATGTATTTATTTATTGCCATTTTATTTTTAATTCTATAGTCCTCTTTCGATTTTTTTTTCTTCCTTTCCTCTTCTTATAGCAGGGCCTTTAACATTTCTTGCAGTACTGATTGGTGATAATGAACTCCTTGATCATTTTTTTGTCTGAGAAGCTCTTTATTTCTCCTTCAATTTTGAATGATAACTTTGCTGGATAGAAAGTCTTGGTTGTAGGTTCTTGTTTTCCATCACTTTGAATATTTCTTATGGATCCCTTCTGGCCTCAAGTGTTTCTGCTGTGAAGTCAGATGTCAGCCTTATGGGAGCTCCTTTGTAGGTAATTGCTTTTCTCTTGCAGCTTTTAGTGTTCTTTCTTTGTCTCTTAACTTTGGCATTTTAATTATGTGTATCTTAGTGTGGGCCTCTTTGAATCTATCTTTAATGGGACTCTCTGTGCTTCATGAATTTGTGTTTTTTCTTCATCAGGTTAGGAAGTTTTCAGTTATGATTTCTTCAGACAAGTTCTCTTTCCCTTGTTAATTCTCTTTTCCTTTAGGAATCCCTATGATGCAGATGTTGTTTTGCTTCATGTTGTCACAGAGATCTCTTAGAATTTCCTCAGCCTTCCTGAGCCTCTTTTCTTTTTGCTGCTCTGCTTCTGTGCTTATGTTTATATTGTCCTTTGCAGTGGTCCCCAATCCCCGGGCCACGGACCGGTACCAGTCCGTGGGCCATTTGGTACCAGTCCGCAGAGAAAGAATAAATAACTTACATTATTTCCATTTTATTTATATTTAAGTCTGAATGATGTTTTATTTTTTATTTTATTTATTTTTAATTTATTATTTTTTTTCTATATTTTTCTGAAGCTGGAAACAGGGACAGTCAGACAGACTCCTGCATGTGCCTGACTGGGATCCACCCGGCACGCCCACCAGGGGGCGACGCTCTGCCCACCAGGGGGCGTCGCTCTGTTGCGACCAGAGCCACTCTAGCGACTGGGGCAGAGGCCAAGGAGCCATCCCCAGCGCCCGGGCCATCTTTCCTCCAGTGGAGCCTCGCCTGCGGGAGGGGAAGAGAGAGACAGAGAGGAAGGAGAGGGGGAGGGGTGGAGAAGCAGATGGGCGCTTCTCCTGTGTGCCCTGGCCGGGAATCGAACCTGGGACTTCTGCATGCCAGGCCGACGCTCTACCACTGAGCCAACCGGCCAGGGCCACGATGTTTTATTTTTTAAAAATGACCAGATTCCCTCTGTTACATCCGTCTAAGACTCACTCTTGACGCTTGTCTCGGTCACGTGATACATTTATCCATCCCACCCTAAAGGCCGGTCTGTGAAAATATTTTCTGACATTAAACTGGTCCGTGGCCCATAAAAGGTTGGGGAACACTGCTCTAAATCACTGATTCAGCTCTTTGCTTCATCTAACCTGCTATTTATTCCTTATAGTGTAGCCTTCAATACAGATATTATACTTGCCATTTCTGACTGGTCCATTTTTATGGTTTCAAGGTTTTTGTTTTTGTTTTGTTTTTTAGAAATAAATTTTTATTAATGTTAATGGGGTGACATCAATAAATCAGGGTACATATATTCAAAGAAAACATGTCCAGGTTATCTTGTCATTCAATTATGTTGCATACCCATCACCCAAAGTCAGATTGTCCTCCATCACATTCTATCTAGTTTTCTTTGTGCCCCTCCTCCTCCCCCTTCCCCTCTCCCTCCTTCCTTCCCATGCTCCCCCTCCCCCCACACCCCCGGTAACCACCACACTCTTTTTTTTTTTTAATTTTTTAAAAATTATTTATTTATTTTTACAAGGACAGAGAAAGAGTCAGAGAGAGGGATAGATAGGGACAGACAGACAGGAATGGAGACAGGTGAGAAGCATCAATCATCAGGTTTTTTTGTTGTTGTTGTTTTTGTCTCTGACTGTTATCACTTTTGAATGCATTTTATTTTTTTTTATAAATAAATTTTTATTTTAATGGGGTGACATCAATAAATCAGGGTACATATATTCAAAGAAAACATTTCCAGGTTATCTTGTCATTTAGTTCTGTTGCATACCCATCACCCAAAGAGAGATCATCCTCCGTCACCCAGTTTTCTTTGTACCCCTCCCCCTCCCCCTCCCCCTTTCTCTCCTCCCCTCCCCCCACCCCCCGTAACCACCCCACGCCTGTCTATGTCTCTTAGTCTCGTTTTTATATCCCACCAATGTATGGAATCCTGCAGTTCTTGTTTTTTTCTGATTCACTCAATTCACTCCACATAATGTTACCAAGATTCCACCATTCTGCTGTAAGTGATCCGATGTCATCATTTCTTCTAGCTGAATAGTATACCATGGTGTATATGTGCCCCATCTTCTTTATCCAGTCTTCTATTTTTTTTTACAGTGATTAAAAGCCTTTAAGCAAACTCTTGGCCAATACAGCAAGAATCCATAAAAGAGTAGTGTCCTTAACATGTTCACCAAGTCCAAGTTGGCCCCATCACCATGCCAAATCTCTGAAAAATGCAACCCAACCACAGTTCAGTCTGTTAGGAGCTGTCACAGGGAGCAGGAGTCCAAGAAAAGTCCACATCCAGGAAAAGTCCTCATGGCACTGGAATTGTCACCATTCTATACTTTGCAGCTCATGTCCAAGTTCCAATGACCGCTGCTTCTAGCTGGTAATGATTCAGGTAGACTGGAAAATCATCAGTTTTTCATTGTGACACCTTAAGTTGTTCATTGATTGCTTTCTCATATGTACCTTGACCACAGGCCTTTAGCAGACCGAGTAACCCCTTGCTCGAGCCAGCGACCTTGGGTCCAAGCTGGCGAGCTTTTTTTTTTTCTCAAGCCAGATGAGCCCGCGCTCAAGCTGGCAACCTTGAAGTCTTACCTGAGTCCTTCTGCTCTGATGCTCTAACCACTGCACCACCACCTGGTCAGGCACCACCACACTCTTATCCATGTCTCTGTCTCATTTTTATGTCCCACCAATATATGGACTCATGTAGTTTTTTTCTGATTTCCTTATTTCATTCCATATAATGTTATCAAGATCCCACCATTTTGTGGTAAATGATCCGATGTCATCATTTCTTATGGCTGAGTAGTATTCCATAGTGTATATGTGCCACATCTTCTTTATCCAGTCTTCTATTGAAGGGCTTTTTGGTTGTTTCCATGTTTTGGCCACTCTGAACAGTGCTGCAATGAACATGGGGCTACATGTGTCTTTACGTATCAATGTTTCTGAGTTTTGGGGGTATATACCCAGTAGAGGGATTGCTGGGTCATAAGGTAGCTCTATTTTCAGTTTTTTGAGGAACCACCATACTTTCTTCCATAATGGTTGTACTACCTTACAGTCCCACCAACAGTGAATGAGGGTTCCTTTTTCTCCACAGCCTCTCCAACATTTGCTATTACCTGTCTTGCTGATAATAGCTCATCTAACAGGTGTGAGGTGGTATCTCATTGTAGTTTTGATTTGCATTTCTCTAATAACTAATAAAGATGAGCATCTTTTCCTATATCTGTTGGCCATTTGTATTTCTTCCTGGGAGAAGTATCTGTTCATGTCCTCTTCCCATTTTTTTATTGGATTGTTTGTTTGTTTGTTGTTGAGTTTTATGAGTTCTTTTAAATTTTGGATATTAGGCCCTTATCTGAGCTGTTGTTTGAAAATGTCATTTCCCATTTAGTTGGCTTTCTGTTTATTTTGTTGTCAGTTTCTCTTGCTGAGCAAAAACTTTTTAGTCTGATGTAGTCCCATTCATTTATCTTTGCCTTCACTTCTCTTGCCTTTGGAGTCAAATTCATAAAATGCTCTTTAAAACCCAGGTCCATGAGTTTAGTACCTATGTCTTCTATGTACTTTATTGTTTCAGGTATTATATTTAGCCTTTGATCCATTTTGAATTACAATAATTTTCATACAAGGGGACAAGTTATAGTCGAGTTTCATTTTTTTGCATGTGGCTTTCCAGTTTTCCCAGCACTATTTGTTGAAGAGGCTTTCTTTTCTCCATTGTGTGTTGTTGGCCCCTTTATCAAAAATCATTTGACCATATATATGTGGTTTTATTTCTGGACTTTCTATTCTGTTCCATTGGTCTGAGTGTCTATTTCTCTGCCAATATCATGCTGTTTTGATTGTCGTGGCCCTATAATATAGTTTGAAGGCAGGTATTGTAATGCCCCCAGCTTCATTCTTTTTCCTTAGGATTGCTTTGGCTATTCGGGGTTTTTTATAGTTCCATATAAATCTGATGATTTTTTGTTCCATTTCTTTAAACAATGTCATAGGAATTTTGATGGGAATAGCATTAAATTTATAAATTGCTTTGGGTAATATGGCCATTTTGATTATATTTATTCTTCCTATCTAAGAACAAGGAATATTTTTCCATCTCATTGTATCTTTTTCGATTTCCCTTAACAATGCTTTGTAGTTTTCATTATATAGGTCCTTTACATTCTTTGTTATGTTTATTCCTAGGTATTTTATTATTTTTTTGTTGCAATCATGAAAGGGATTATTTTTTTGAGTTTGTTTCCTAATATACATTGTTGGCATATAGAAAAGCTATGGACTTTTGTATGTTAATTTTGTATCCTGCAACCTTACTGTATTGGTTTATTGTTTCTAGTAATCTTTATGTGGAGTCTTTGGGGTTTTCGATGTATAGGATCATATCATCTGCAAAAAGTGATACCTTTATTTCTTCTTTCCCGATATGGATGCCTTTTATTTATTTCTCTTGTCTGATTGCTCTGGCCAGAACTTCTAGCACCACGTTAAATAAGAGTGGAGAGAGTGGACAACCCTGTCTTGTTCCTGATTTAAGGTGGAAAGTCCTCAGTTTTATGCCATTTAGTATGATGTTGGCTGATGGTTTATCATATATGGCCTTTATCATGTTGAGATATTTTCCTTCTATACCCATTTTGTTGAGTGTCTTAAACATAAAGTGTTGTATTTTATCAAATGCCTTTTCTGCATCTATTGATAAGATCATGTGGTTTTTGTTCTTTGTTTTGTTGATATGGTGTATTACGTTAACCGTTTTACGTATGTTGAACCATCCTTGAGATTCTGGGATGAATCCCACTTGATCATGATGTATTATTTTTTTAATGTGTTGTAGTATTCGATTTGCCAGTATTTTGTTTAGTATTTTAGCATCTGTATTAATTAGAGAAATTGGTCTGTAGTTTTCTTTTTTTGTGCCGTCCTTGCCAGGTTTCAGTATGAGGGTTATGTTGGCCTCATAAAATGTATTTGGCAGTATTGCTTCTTCAATTTTTTGGAAGAGTTTGAGTAGAATAGGAACCAAGTCTTCTTTGAATGTTTGATAGAATTCACTAGTATAACCGTCTGGGCCTGGACTTTTATTTTTGGGGAGGTTTTTAATAGTTTTTTCTATTTCCTTCCTGCTAATTGGTCTGTTTAGGCTTTCTGCTTCTTCATGACTCAGTCTAGGAAGGTTGTATTGTTCTAGGAATTTATCCGTTTCTTCTAAATTGTTGAATTTGGTGGCATATAGTTTTTCGTAGTATTGTACAATAATTCTTTGTATATCTATGATGTTTGTGGTGATTTCTCCTCTTTCATTTTGGATTTTGTTTATATTAGTCCTTTCTCTTTTTTCCTTGGTGAGTCTTGCCAAGGGTTTGTCAATTTTGTTGATCTTTTCAAAGAACCAGCTCCTTGTTCTATTAATTTTTTCTATAGTTTTTCTGTTCTCTATTTCATTTATTTCTGCTCTGATTTTTATTATTTCCTTTCTTCTGCTGGTTTTGGGTTGTTATTGTTCTTCTTTCTCTAGTTTCTTAAGGTGTGAAGTTAAGTGGTTCACTTGGGCTCTCTCTTGTTTGTTCATATAGGCCTGAAGTGATATGAACTTCCCTCTTATTACTGCTTTTGCTGCGTCCCAGAGATTCTGGTATATCATATTGTCATTTTCATTTGTCTGTATATATCTTTTGATCTCTGCATTATTTCTTCTTTGACCCATTCATTTTTTTTTAATTTTTTTTTTCATTTTTCTGAAGCTGGAAACAGGGAGAGACAGCCAGACAGACTCCCGCATGCGCCCGACCGGGATCCACCCGGCACGCCCACCAGGGGCGACGCTCTGCCCACCAGGGGGCGATGCTCTGCCCATCCTGGGCGTCGCCATGTTGCGACCAGAGCCACTCTAGCGCCTGGGGTAGAGGCCACAGAGCCATCCCCAGCGCCCGGGCCATCTTTGCTCCAACGGAGCCTCGGCTGCGGGAGGGGAAGAGAGAGACAGAGAGGGAAAGCGCGGCGGAGGGGTGGAGAAGCAAATGGGCGCTTCTCCTGTGTGCCCTGGCCGGAATCGAACCCGGGTCCTCCGCACGCTAGGCCGACACTCTACCGCTGAGCCAACCAGCCAGGGCCCTGATTCAGTGTCCCTTAATTATTATGAAATGACCATTTTTGTCTCTCAGTACTTTTTCTGTCTTGTAGTCAGCATTATTAGATATGAGTATTGCTACACCTGCTTTTTTTTTTTTTTTTTTGGATGTTATTTCCTTGGAGTATTGTCTTCCAGCCTTTCAGTTTGAATTTGTTTTTATCCTTGTTGCTTAGATGAGTTTCTTGTAGGCAGCATACAGTTGGATTTTCTTTTTTAATCCATTCTGCTACTCTGTGTCTTTTTATTGGTGAGTTTAATTCATTTACATTTAGTGTAATTATTGACAGTTGTGGGTTCCCTATTGCCATTTTATAAATTGCTTTCTGCTAGTTTTGTATCTTGTTTGATTCTTCTCTTTTGTTTTTCTATCAGTTGTTTTTGTTTGTTTGTGTTCCATACTTCTTTCCTATGTTGCTACATTTTTAAGTCATGTGCTTCTGTGGTGGTTTTTTCAAGTGTGGTTACAATTAAGTAATGAAAAAGGTACCTTCCATATTCATTGTATTATCCTATCTTATGAGTGTTTCTGCACTTCATTGTCCTTTGCTACTGTTAATCTTCGTCCTCTCCCCCTTTTTTTTGCTTTTGTTGTCACAGTTTAAATCTGGTTTTATTGTGTCCTTGGTGGAGCTTTTACTTGTGGTTTTGTTTTGTTTTGTTCTTTGAATCTAGTTGGAAAACACCCTTTAGTATGTCCTGGAGTGGGGATTTTCTGACGATAAATTCCTTCATCTTTTCTGTATTTGTGAATGTTTTTATTTCTCTTTTGTACTTGAAGGATAGCTTTGATGGGTATAGTATTCTTGGCTGAAAGTTCCTCTCTTTCAGGGCTTTAAATATTGAGGTCCACTCTCTTCTAGCTTGTAGAGTTTCTGCTGAAAAATCTGATGATAATCTTATAGGCCTTCCTTTATATGTTGTATTCTTCTTTTCCCTGGCTGCCTTGAGAATTTTTTCTTTGTCGTTGGTTTGTACCATTTACATTATGATGTGCCTAGGAGTAGGTTTGTTGGGGTTAAGAAAACTTGGTGTTCTGTTTGCTTCTTGAATTTGAGGCTTTAGTTCTTTACACAGGCTTGGGAAGTTCTTGTCTGTTATTTGTTTGAATATATTCTCCATTCCATTTTCTCTCTCTTCTCCCTCTGATATACCTATTAGTCTTACATTATTCTTTTTGATGGAGTCAGACAATTCCTGTAGGGCTTTCTCATTTTTTTAAAATTTTTGAGTCTCTCTCTTCTTCTCTCTGTTGTGCCTCAAGTTGCTTGTTTTTTATGTCACTAATCCTACCTTCTATCTGGCCTGTTCTATTAGCTAAGCTTGTTACCTCGTTTTTCAGTTCATGAATTGAGTTTTTCATCTCTGTTTGATTTGTTTTTATAGTTTCAATTTTCTTGGTAATATATTCTTTGTGTTTGTTGAGTTGTTTTCTGAGCTCCCTAAATCGCCTTTCTGTATTTTCTTGTATATCTCTGAGTATTTTTAGGATTTCTATTTTAAATTTTCTGTCATTTAGCTCCAAGGTTTCCAATATATTAAACTTTTTCTCCATAGATTTTTCCACATCTATCTGTGTTACTTCTCTATCTTTTGTATCCATGATATTCAATTTCCTTTTTCTTTTCTTTTTTTTTTTTTTTTGTATTTTTCTATAGCTGGAAACGAGGAGAGACAGTCAGACAGACTTCCGCATGCGCCTGACTGGGATCCACCCGGCACGCCCACCAGGGGGCGACGCTCTGCCCCTCCAGGGCGTCGCTCTGTTGCGACCAGAGCCACTCTAGCGCCTGGGGCAGAGGCTAAGGAGCTATCCCCAGCGCCCGGGCCATCTTTGCTCCAATGGAGCCTTGCTGCGGGAGGGGAAGAGAGAGACAGAGAGGAAGGAGAGGGGGAGGGGTGGAGAAGCAGATGAGCACTTCTCCTGTGTGCCCTGGCCGGGAATTGAACCCGGGATTTGCATGCCAGGCTGACGCTCTACCACTGAGTCAACCGGCCAGGGCCAATTTCCTTTTTCTTAATGGCATCTGAGGGTGGTCTTGTTGATAGCACTAATGAGAATTAATAAAGAATAATAACTAAAAAAAAATGGAAAAAAATTTTGGAAAAAAAATCCCAGCAAAAAACCAATAATAATTTATTATCCCCCCCCTTTTTATTTCTTCTTTTCTCCTCTTCTCCCCTCCTTCTTAGGAAAATATTGTGATGAACTGTGAATTATATTATGCTAAATGCAACAAAAACTGCCTATAATGGAGGGCCTGAGTTGGGGGGAAGTGTTCAAGGGGCAGAAAAGAAAGTAGGGACCCACAAAATGCAAAAAGGGAAAAAATTTGGGTCAAGTATAAAATTAGTTGCTTGTAAGTGATGGTTGGCTAAGAGATATAATGAGAAGGATAAAAGGGAGAAAGGAAAAAAAAAAAACTATTGTATTAAGTGGAGCAAAGACTAAATAGAATGAAGTTCCTGGGTTGGGAGGAATGCTACTGAGTTAAAAAGTGAAGTAAAAAGCACCCAAAATGTCACACACAAAAAACTTGAATCCAAATTAAATTATTTGTTTGTGATTGAGGATTGAATGAGAGGAAAAGTAAAAGGAGAAAAGAAGAAACTAATAGAAACAGAGAAACAAGAAAAAGGGGAAAAGGAAAGGAAGAAAAAAGAAAAAAACAGAGAGAGTTAAGGGTTTTGGTGTGTAACCCTCATGGAGAGTAAGGAAGAAGAAGAGACATAAAATGTAACACCTATGGGTAGTGTAGTTCAAGAAAAGGAAAGAATAAGAATAAAAGGGCAGAGAATAAAAGGACCAAGGTGGAGGAAACAGAAATAATAAAGGCAAGAAGATGAAAGAAACAAAAAAATAGTGTAACAAGTTATAAAGTCTGTGGATTTTTCTTGATTTTGAAAGGTTAACTTCTTCTGTTTTCTTTCCTCTCCCTCTTCCTGGTCAGTGACTCTGTACCCCAGGCTCTGTCCCTGTGGCACGCTTAGGTAGGGATTTGCAGTTGATGAGACCCTACAGCAATGTCATATATTTGGCTTCAGTCTTTGGTAGTCAAAGCTTGTTAGTGTTTGCAGGCTCCAACAATGAGAGAGTCCGTTTTCCTGGATCCTCTCTCCTAGTCTCTCCTTCCTGAATTAGCAGCCTGATGATCCAGCTATAAGGCTGCTGCTGCCTCTGCCTGGGGAGTAAGAGGCTCAAAGAGCTGGCAAATCCCCACTCTATCCCCACTCAATGCAGGGCTCTGGGTAAGGCTCTGGCAGTCAGAGCTGACAGTGTAATCAGGCGGGGCTGGGAGCCAGTAGCTCTCAAGGTGACTTTCTATGAGCCTCCAGGCCTGTTCAGCATGCCTAGCACTCTGTGGGACCACTCTCCCCAGGTTTTCCACACTTTGTAGCCTGTTTTGGCTGGGAAGAAATGCCCTAGTTGCTGTCTGGAGGACAGGAGGTCTTAACATCAGCCAAGTCCCTCTTTTTAGCGTATATTCCTGAGTATGAAAGCTCTGCCAATCAGAAGTTGCCCCCACCCCTTTAGCAAGAGGCACTAAAGAATATCATGCCTCTTGTCTTGGATTGCTGAACTGAGAGAGATCTTGTCAATTAGAGCCCCGTAGGTCAGTTGGGAGGTGAGCAGACTGTGGGTTAAGCTAATTTCAGCGATTGGATCCGCCGATCTGCTCTAGAAAGGATTGCAAGCTGCCAGCGTGCCCCTCCCCTGCCGCTTGATTGTTAGCTTGAATGGTTGGGTGAGGCGCCCCGCCCACCTAGAGAAGCTCGGGCGTAGGGAAGTTCGCTTTGGCGCACTCCCCGCGTGCTGCTGGCAGCTACTGCTCCTGGTGCTGGCGGTTACTCGCGGTGTGCCCGGGTGGCTGGGTTGCTGTGACGCGCTTGGGGGGTTGCTTGCATGGGCTGATTCACCACAGGCACACTCTTTCCTCGGCTTGAACGAACATCCGTTCCATAGCCTAGCTTCCGCCACACCCTTAGCTCCCCCAACTCTCAGTTACAAGTGAAAGCAGCCTTTGCTCAGGTTAGTGAGGAAGGCAGAGTGTTTCTTTGTCCTACTTATTTCCTTCAGGGTTGATTATATATTTAGTCAATTTTTCGCTCTATCCTACCTTCGCCTTTAGTGTGTGGAACTTCCATACGCTCCAAGGATAGATTTTTCTGTCTCTGGTTGATGAACTTGTTGAAATTTTGGGGAGATTTGTCGGTCGCACTCCTCATGGCGCCATTTCTCTGACGTCACTCTCAAGGTTTTTTTTTTAATGCTTACTAAGTTCTCACTCTGATCATCCATTCTTACTCTAAGATCCTTGAGCATCCTAATAACAATTATTTTAAACTATGCATCTCACAGTTTGGTTACTTCCATTTCATTTCATTCTTTTTCTGGGGATTCCTCTTCTTGATTCATTTGAGTCATATTTCTTCATCTACTCATTTTGTCTGTGTATTAGGTAGCTCTGGTTAGACTCCCCAAGTTGTTGTGGCATCTTCATGAGGAAGGTGGGCATAGTGGTACTAACCTCTAGGCTACCTGAGCTCCTTGCTCTAGGAATGTGTTTTTTGGTTTTTTTTTTTTTTCCAAAATGAAAAGCAGTGGGGAGGCAGACAAACAGACTCCTGTGCACCTACCCGGGATCCACCCAGCATGTCCACTAGGGGGTGATGCTCAGCCCTTCTTGGGCATTGCTCCACTGCAATCAGAACCATTCTAGCACCTGAGGTGGAGGCCATGGAGCCATCCTCAGCGCCCAGGCCAACCTCGCTCCAATGAAGCCCTGGCTGCAGGAGGGGAAGAGAGAGACAAAGAGAAAGGAGAAGGGGAAGGGTAGAGAAGCAGATGCGTGCTTCTTCTGTGTGCCCTGGCCAGGAATTGAACCTAGGATCCCCATACACTGGGCCGACGCTCTACCCCTAAGCCAACTGGTCAGGGCCTAGAAATGTTTCTTGACAATTATATTTACCCTCCTGTTGTATGTGAATCTTCAGGGTGGCTTGCTTTAAGGGTCAACCTTGATCATGTGTATTAGATGTGGTACAATGTCTGTTTTTTGTGGCATATTCTCAGATGCCTACTCGAAACCTTTCCTTGATATGCTGTTGTGTGGCTAGTCAAGTCTAGCACTGCAGTCTGCACCCACTACTGGTTATGTTGGTTCTGATTCCTTTGGGGCAGAATTCGGGTACGGGTTGACATCAGACATTGTTTGTAACAATCATGGACTACCTGTCTGGTGCTACTGCTCTGTTCAATGTTTGTATCTGTGTTTTCTGTGCTTTGGTGAGTGTGTGGAAGTGGCCAGCCTGTGTATAAGGATCAGCTTCTTCCTGCTTAATGTTAATAGCAGCTCCACAAAAGGGCCTAAGTTTCTTAAGATTTGCCTCCACTTTTTAGCTGCTCCGCTTTCTCTTGCATCTGCCTTGTCTTCATGCAGAGTTATCTATAGAAAAACTATAGAGTGGGCTCAGACTGACCTCACCCCACCAATCTCTCCACAGGTTGCAAGTTAATTGGGTTAGGGCAGCTGATGTCATGATGGTAATGTTAGTGGGACCCTCTACTGTTGGGGGTGTGTGAGTCAGGAGCTTAGTAAAGGGAAAGTGTTCGTTACTCCAGAGCCTAATCCCTTAGCCACTGCTGGTTATTCCAATTATATTTCTACCCAGCAAGGTGAGCATCAGGTTCAGATTGGGTGGGGCCGACAGATCTTTCTGCAGAAGTTTTTTAGCTGGGGAGCCCCTGGTCTCAGAGAGGACACTGAGTCTTCCAGTGGGGCTGATTGTGCCCCTCCCCTAGAAGGTGACTAAGCCTCTCAATCAATCCCAACAATAGGCTCCAAGGAACTCATTTTTTGACTGTCTGTGCTCTAAGCCTTTCTCTTTCCCTTGTAGAACTTAGCCCAGTGGGGCAGGATGTCTGGGAGTTGGGCCAACTGACTTTGAAGTTCTACCTTGTTCAATGAGTGTGAGCTGCTGTTCAGGTGTTGATCAAAGAATGCAGAAATTGCCTCAGCTGGGTTTGGTACCTGATGCACTCTCCCTTTGGATATACTGGTATAAACACTAGTTTGTCCTGCTTTGATGTAGTCTGTAGCTGGCCACTGGATTTGTTGGCTCTGGGCCTTTAGGAGGGAATGTGATGCAGACCAGTGTAATACACTGCCTGTGACTGGCCCTCAGCAACCTTTTTGGAGCTACAAGCAAACCAGAGTTTGTGGCTGCCTCTGCTGCACTTAGGTGTACATGGAAGGACCAAGCTGGATACCCAGGCTGGCTTTCACCAGCCATGGGCCTGGGGGAAGTCAGCAAAAGGCCCAAGTTTCCCTGAGAATTGCCTCCTGGGTGCTTGTTGTGCTTGGCCACTGAAAAAAACCTCTGGGAGAGTCTAGAGGCTGGTACAATTCAGGGATTAGGAAAGATGGTGAGTATGGCTTCCACCCCACTGCTCCAGATGTCAGTCTGTCCTGAATTTTTCACAGACTTCAGTAGGGTGTGGCCATGAGAAATCTGGTAGGTGTGGCCTCTGAAACCCAGAGATTTGGTCTGCCTGCAGTCTGGACAGTTTCTACTGAACCTCCCATGAGGAGGAAACACCAGTCATATTCTCAGGAAAGTGGGGAAAAGCTCCAGCCTCAACGCCAGAAAACTGGTCACTGTCATGCCCAGTTTCCTGACCAAGGCTGCTTACTTCTCAGAAGGACCCAATCTCCATGGTGGTGGAGGGCAAGAGAGACTCCCGAAGTTGGGGCAGATGTTTTCCCCCAGGCTGATGCCCCGTGAAATCAGCTGCTCCACCCAAGGAGGATGCAATTGTAGTACTGGAGAATGATTCTGCATAGGGCCTCGGGTGGCTCTCCACCGTGTCTTTCCCTGGGCTGCCAATTTCATACTCTCCTCACACAACTCTAGTACTCTCTGCTCTCCCTCCCCTGTAGCCCAGGGTAAGGGCTATAAATAAGATATTCTGTTTTGATCCTTTAGGAGGGTACCTGGGTCTCTGAGATTTCCCATCTCTTTCTTGCAGACAGAAACCTCACCTCTTTTCACTGCCAAATGCTATGTGGGCACCTCTTTTAGATTCTGGTGCTCTAGGATGGGGTGTCTAGCCTGGGGCTTAAGACCCTTACCTCTCGGGGTGAACCTTCCCATAGTGAGTGTCCCTCTAGACCCTCTGCCGCCGCTCGCTCCTGGAAGCAGGGATGCCCCTTATCGTGTATGCCCTTCTTACCAGTCTTGATGTGGCTTCTGTGACTCTGGTTATGGACTCCTCTTCATTTAGTCCAAAGTTGTATTTTCAGGATGATTGTTCTTAAATTTAGTTGTAACTCCAGTTTGGTCCTGTGATATGGCAGTTGAAACATCAACCTACTCCATCGCCATCTTTGAATCCTAGTATTAAAACTTTTTTAGGCAGTTACAACTTTTTTGACAACCCTGGCAGTTTTTTGGTTTGTTTTTTTTTAACAGAGGCAGAGATAGACAGGGACAGACAGACAGGAACGGAGAGAGATGAGAAGCATCAATCATCAGTTTCTCGTTGCGCATTGCGACTTCTTAGTTATTCATTGATTGCTTTCTCACATGTGCCTTGACTGCGGGCCTTCAGCAGACCGAGTAACCCCCTGCTGGAGCCAGCGACCTTGGGTCCAAGCTGGTGAGCTCTTTGCTCAAGCCAGATGAGTCTGCGCTCAAGCTGGCGACCTCAGGGTCTCGAACCTGGGTCCTTCCGCATCCCAGTCCGACGCTCTATCCACTGCGCCACCACCTGGTCAGGCAACCCTGGCAGTTTTGAGGAACACACTAAGACCTGGCAATGACAAGCCATCATTTTTTTGCAGTTTCACTCTGCTGATAGCCAATGCCAATGCTGTATAGATATTAGAGGCAGGCCTGATTATCTCTACATCACTAAAGGCCTATCTGTACTTCCCTTTTACTTGGCAGATCGTGTCCAGATTGGAGGCTTATCTTGGCCAGCCACCAGATGAGAAGGCTCTGCACCCACAGGTCAGAATCTTAAGTTTTCTATCTGGAAATAATTATAAGCTCATCAGAGGTTGCAAAAATAGTATAGTCAGGCGAACCCTTCATCATTTTCTGCCAATGGTGATATCTTATATACAATGTCAGAAACAGGAAACTGACATTGATCCAGTAGTGAAAACTAGACTACAGACCATTTGTTTCCTCTAGTTTTTACATATGCATTCATATATGTGTGTGTGAGGGTGTGTGGTTCTATACAATGTGATCCCATGTATAGAATTATGTAACTCCACCACAGTCAAGATACAGTACTGTTCCATTGCCACAGAGGAGCTCTGATGTGCTACCCATTGTCACTTGGTATATTAGAGTTCCCAGAGAAACAGAACCAAAAGTGAATCTATATCTATATCTATATCTATATCTATATCTATATCTAGATAGAGATAGAGATAGAGATAGAGATAGAGATAGAGATAGAGATAGAGATAGATATTTAATATAGGAACTGGTTTATACAATGATGGAGGCCAACAAGTTTCACAGTCTGCCTTCTGCAAACAGGAGTTGCAGGTAAGTAACTAGTTTATTTCAGTCTGAATCAGAAGTCCCTAGATCTAGAACCATCACATATGAAGACAGGATAAGGTGAATGTTCTAGGTCAAGCAAAGAGAAGAAATTTGCTCTTTCTTCACTGTTTTGTTCTATTCACGCCCTCAACAAGTTGGATGATGCCCACATTGGGAAGGGTGATCTTTACTCAGCCTGATTCATGTGCTATGAATCACAGGAACACACACACAGACAAATCCAGAAATCAGGTGTACCAGGGATCAGGGCATCCCTTAGCCTAGTCCATTTGACACATAAAATTAACCACCACACCTAGAAACTTAATCTGGCTTCATCTTCATACTTGTGTCATTTTGAAATTGTTATATAAGTGGTCATATGGTATGGAACTATGATACTCTTGAAATTCATCCAGATTGGTACATATGTAAGTAGCTTTTTCTTTTTGATTACTGAGTAGCATCCCATTGTATGGATATATCACTATTTGTTTAACTATTCACCCACAGAAGGATATGTATGTTGTTCCCAGTTTGGGGTTATTCTGAGTAAGATTGCTATGAATATTTGTGTACCATTTTTTAAATTATAAAAGATACATAAAAGTTACTATTTTAACCATTTTTAACTATACAGTTCAGTGTATGTAAGTTTTTGTGTAAATGTACTGTAGTTCCCCAGATATAAGATGCACCCTTTTCCAAAAAATTTAGGGTCTAAAAACTGGGCACATCTTATACAGTGGTTGTAGATTTTTTTACTTGCATTTCCCACATTTTTGCGCTTGTTGTCCTTGTGCTCATTGCTTCACACTTGTTACCGGTATATTTGGTAGGTTACGTTTTGCCACGTTCTGCCCAGAAATGGCTCAGAAAAGATTGTCGTACAGTGCTGAATTCAAGTTAAAAGTGGTCTAGTTTGCAAAAGTGAATGGAAATTGTGCTGCTGAACGTAAGTCTGGTCCTCCTCCAACTGAGAAATCCATCCGAGACTGACTACGGGAAGAAGAAACCCTACTGAAAATGCCATGGCAGAAGAAGATCATGAGAGGTAGGTCAGCAAAATGGCCTGATTTAGAGAGCGAATTGAAAATATGGATTGAAGAGCAAAGGGCAATTGGAATTCCCGTGTACACAAAGATGGTTCAGCATGAGGCAAGAAGAATTGCTGATGAAAAAGGAGTTACTGATTTCAAAGGAGGACACAGTTGGTGCTTCAGGTTCATGAAACAGAATGGACTAAGCATGCATACATGCACCAGACTTGCCCAAAAGATGCCTGGAAGCTGTGAGCAGAAGCTTCTTGAATTTCATCATTTTGTCATTCAGTGTTGAAAGACACATCGGTTTGAGTTGGGACATATTGCAAATATGGATGAAGTCCCCTTCAATTTGATGTCCCAAGGAACAACTGTAGATAAGAAGGGGGTAAAAACTGTAACTGTGAAGACAAGAGGACATGAAAAGAGCCATTATACAGTTGTTCTAGCTTGTTGTGCTGACGGAACCAAGCTGCCTCCTATGCTGATTTCCAAACACAAATCAATGCCAAAAGAAGACATTCCTCAAGGAGTGATTGTCCACGTTCATGACAAGGGTCGGATGGGTCAGGATGGGATGAAGATCTGGTTTGAGAAAGTTTGGAGAAGGAGACCAGGTGGGCTCTTACGCAAACCTGCCCTATTGGTGCTTGATCAGTTCAGGACACACATAACAAAAAACAAAGAAGATTGCCTGACCAGGCAGTAGCACGGTGTATAGAGCATCAAACTGGGATGTGGAAGACCCAGGTTTAAGACCCCGAGGTCACCAGCTTGAGCACAGGCTCATCTGGTTTGAGCAAGGCTCACCAGCTTGAGCCCAAGGTTGCTGGCTCAAGCAAGGCGTCACTCAGTCTACTGTAGCCCCCGGTTAAGGCACATATGAGAAATCAATCAATGAACAACTAAGGAACCACAACGAAGAATTGATGTTTCTCATCTCTCTCCCTTCCTGTCTTTCTGTCTGTCCCTCTCTCTGACTCTCTCTGTCTCTGCCAAAAAAACAACAAAACAACAACAACAACAACAAAAAAAAAAAAGAAAAAAACCAAAGAAGATTGATTGCTGCAGAGCAAAAACCAAAACTTGCTGTCATACCTGGAGGCTTGACATCCCAGCTCCAACCACTTGAAGTCAGCATTAACAAAACCTTCAGAGCTGCCATGAGCAACAAATGGAAGCAATGGATGAAGTCTTCTGGGGACAGTTTGACACCAGCAGGAAGAATGAAGGAACCAACTATAGGAGAAGTTTGTACCTGGGTGAAAAGATCCTGGGATGATATCAAGATTGAGATAATTGTCAAGTCATTTAAGAAGTGTGGCATTTCAAATCAAGAGCCATAAATGGAACTGAGGACAAGGCAATATATGTAGACAGTGATTCATCATCAGACACAGATGAGGATGGGCTAATGGATGGGAGTTTTGACAGTGATGAGGAGTTGTATGAATTTTATGATGAATAAAACTTGAGTTTAGTAACTTCATGTAATTCAGTTTTGTTTGTTTTTTTTTAATTTTGGGCCCCCAAATTAAGGTGTGTCTTATACGTGGGGAAATATAGTAGGTTTTAATTTCTCTGGGACCAATGCTCAAGTATGCTACTGCTAGGTCACATAGTAAGTGGATGTTTAGTTTCATAAGAAACAACTTTACCATTTTCCATTTTCATCAGCAATGCATGAGAGATCCTGTTTCTCTACATTGTTGCCACCATTTGCTCTGATTACTTTTTTTTTTTTTTTTTGTATTTTTCCAAAGCTGGAAACCGGGAGGCAGTCAGACAGACTCCCGCATGTGCCCGTCCGGGATCCACCCGGCATGCCCACCAGGGGGCGATGCTCTGTCCATCTTGGGGCGTCGCTCTGCTGCAATCAGAGCCATTCTAGCGCCTGAGGCAGAGGCCACAGAGCCATCCTCAGCACCTGGGCAAACTTTGCTCCAGTGGAGCCTTGGCTGCGGGAGGGGAAGAGAGAGACAGAGAGGAAGGAGCGGGGGAGGGGTGGAGAAGCAGATGGGCGCTTCTCCTGTGTGCCCTGGCCAGGAATCGAACCCAGGACTCCTGCACGCCAGGCCGACGCTCTACCACTGAGCCAACTGGCCAGGGCCTGCTCTGATTACTTTTTAAAAAAATTTTAACTACTATAATAGGTGTACATCTTTTAGTAGTTTTAATCCTTTGAGTAGTGAGTTTCTTTCATGCTCTCTGACCCCCAGGAGTGAATTTTCTTTCAAAAAATGAAATTAGTTCCAATTACAATTTTATTAATTTAAAATCATGTTTGTTTGATAACCAATTTATGGAAACTAGAAGAACATATATTTGCCTTACACATTTTTAAAATAAAAAATTTTGTACAATCATACTCTGGATGGTCAGGAGGCACGAGGACATACATGAATGTTTGTACTACTCAAAGGGTTAATTTGTATTTCTCTAAGGGCTAGTGATGTTAAACATCTTTTCATGTGTTTATATGCTGATCATTAGCTCTTCTTTGGTGAAATGTCTATTCATTTCCTTTGCCTTTTAATTTGACTAGAAGCAGACTTACATTTTTCATTTTACTGCAATTGTGTTTTTGAGTTTTAAGCATTCTTTTTATAGCTCTAGATACAAGATAGATATGTAATTTTAAAATATTTTTCCTAGTTTGTCTTTCATCTTCTTAACAAGGTCTTTTTCTCAGGAATAGTTTTACATTTTAATAAAGTTCAACATATCTTTTATTTAGAATAAATCATTCCTTTGATATCATATTCAAGAATTGTAAGGCCATGGCCGGTTTGCTCAGTGGATAGAACATTGGCCTGATGTGTGGACGTCTTGGGTCCGATCTAGGTCAGGGCACACAAGAAGCGACCATATGCTTTTCTTCCCCTCCCTCTCCTCCTCCTCTCTTTTTCCCCCTCTTGTAGCCAGTGGCTTAATTGGTTCAAGTGTGGCCTTAGGTGCTGAGGATAGCTCAGTTGATTCTAACATCAGCCTCAGACGAGGGTTGCTAGGTCGATCCCTGTCATGGTACATGCAGGAGTCTGTCTCACTATCTCCCCACCTCTCACTTATGGTAATTAATTAATTAATTAATTATAAAAACCCCTGCTTGGCCTGTGGTGGCCCAGTGGATAAAACATAAACCTGGGCCCTGGTTGGTTGGCTCAGTGGTTGGCTCGGCCTGGCGTGCAGGAGTCCCGGGTTCGATCCTCAGCCAGGGCACACAGGAGAAGTGCCCATCTGCTTCTCTACCCCTCCCCCTCTCCTTCCTGTCTGTCTCTCTCTTCCCCTCCCGCAGCCAAGGCTCCATTGGAGCAAAAATGGCCCGGGCGCTGAGGATGGCTCTGTGGCCTCTGCCTCAGGCGCTAGAATGGCTCTTGTTGCAACAGAGCAACGCCCCAGAGGGGCAGAGCATCACCCCCTGATGGGCGTGCCAGGTGGATCCCGGTCAGGTGCATGCGGGAGTCTGTCTGACTGCCTCCCCAGTTCCAACTTCAGAAAAATACAAAAAAAAACCCCACAAAAACATCAACCTGGAACACTGAGGTACACTGAAGTCACCAGTTTGAAATCCTGGGCTTGTCTGATCAAGGCACATAATGACAATCAATGAACAACTCAAATGAAGCAACTATGAGTTGATACTTCTCGTTTCCCTTCACCCCATCTCCTCTCTTTTTAAAATCAATAAAGAAAAATTATAAAGAAAATAAAAGAATTGTACTCTTTGTCACCCTAGATCTCAAAGGTTTTCCTGCATCCTTCTTTCCTAAACATTTTATAGTTTTACATTATACATTTAAGTCCATGATCAATTTTGAGTTAATTTTGGTGTAAGGTGTGAGGTGTAGGTAGATTTTTTTTTTGTATTTTTCTTTAGTGAGAAGTGGGGAGACAGACTCCTGTATGAGCCTGACCGGGATCCACCTGGCTTGCCCACTAGGGGTTGATGCTCTTCCCATCTGAGGCATTGCTCCATTGCATCTAGAGCCATTCTAGCATCTGAGGTGAGGCCATGGAGCCACCCTCAGTGCCGGGCCAACTTGCTCCAATCGAGCCTTGGCTGCAGGAGGGGAAGAGAGAGAGAGGAGGAAGAGGGGTAAGGGTGGAGAAGCAGATGGTCATTTCTCCTGTGAACCCTGACTGGGAATCAAATCCAGGACATACACACACTGGGCTGATGCTCCACCACTGAGCCAACTGGCCAGGTCCAGATTTTTTTATCTTTCATTTTTGCCTATGAGTGTTCAGCTGCTCCAGTATCATTGGACTGCTTTTGCCCCTTTTTTGAAAAGGTCACAGAACATACAGTGTGGGTCTATTTCTGGATTCTGTACCCTGTTCCACTGATCTCTGTGTCTGTCCCTCCACTAATACCATGCTGTCTTGATTACTGGAGCTCTATAGTAAGGCTTGATGTAGGGTAGTGATTCCTTTACTTTATTTTTCTTTGTTGAGATTATTTTAGTTAATCTTGTTCTTTTGCCTTTTCATATAAATTTTAGAATAAGCTTATCTATGTCTATAAAATATTTTGCTGGGACTTTCATGATTGTTTCTGAGATATTGTGAATAAAATTATTTTTTAATTTTGTTTTCAGATTGCTTATTACTAATATCTAGAAATGTAGTTTTGTGTTGTTTTTTATATTGACATTGCTCAACCCTTTAATTAGTTCTAATGGTTGTTTTGTGGATACCTTGGGATTTTCATCAGATAGGATAATGTCATATGCAAATACAGTGTTACTTCTTGCTTTCCAATCTGGATGTCTCATATTTTCTTTTCTTACCGATTGCCCTGGGTAGAATCTCCAGTAGTCAGTAGATGTGGTAGGAATGGACATCCTTGCCTTGTTCCTGATCTTGGGAGAAAGCATTCTGTTTTTCACCATGCAATGTAATAGAGGAAAAAACAGTGCTAAGCATGAGGTCCTGAGAAAGGGTGGTTGGGTGAGGACATCCAGAAAGGCCTCCAAGGAGATGAGTTGAGAAGACCATGAGCTCACTGAGGTCAGAAGTCTGTGAGTTTTTCCTGGCAGTCTAGTACTGGAACTGACTGCTAAAGAGATTGGACTCAGTACTGCTGATACAACGTAGGCTTTGCTGTGATTCTTTAACAAGGTAGATCTCCTCTCCCTGCTTCCATACCCATGAATGAGAAGGCAAGCAGCCTTCCAAAGGTCCCATGCCACCACAGGCTGTGTCTCTTTCCCCACCGCACCCCCCCCCCCAGGATGCGGAGCAGACTGGGGTGGGGGATGGGAAAATCCCACCCTGACACACACGCACTGTTCCAGGAAAGAAAGCCAGGAGCAAGCATTTAAAACTCTTGTCCCGGGGTGCTTGGGGCAGCTGCCACCAATGGGAATTCTGTGGACCTTCCTGTATTAAGAACCTGACCTTCATTTACAGTGTGTCCGTAAAGTCATGGTGCACTTTTGACCAGTCACAGGAAAGCAACAAAAGAAATAGAAATGTGAAATCACCAAATAAAAGGAAAACCCTCCAGTTTTGTAGGATGATGTGGCATCATGTGCACATGTGCAGATGATGATGTAACACTGTATACAGCGGAGCAGCCCATGGCCATGCCAGTCGAGATGTGGACGGTACAGAGGAAAGTTCAGTGTGTTCTGTGGCTCGCTAAATTCGAATCTGTGACCAAAGTGCAATGTGAATATCGGCATGTTTATAACGAAGCACCACCACATAGGAATAACATTACTCGGTGGGATAAGCAGTTGAAGGAAACCAGCTGTTTGGTGGAGAAATCCTGTTTTGGTAGGCCATCAGTCAGTGATGAGTCTGTAGAGGCTATACAGGATAGCTACCTAAGGAGCCCTAAAAAATCTTGCGTGAGCCCACATCGAATTGCACTGAATAGGTATGAAACTGGGAGAGTTTTCCTTTTATTTGGTGCAGATTTCACATTTCTATCGTCTTTTGTTGCTTTCCTGTGACCGGTCAAAAGTGCACCATGACTTGACGGACACATTGTATTTCTTCCTCCAATAATCCATTCACCTTTTAAATGCATTTGTTCAGTGCCTGCTTGGTATGAGGCATCTTTTGAGACATGGTATGGGATGAGATAGACTAACAAGGTCCTTATTCACAACAGCTTTGTAATTTACAATAGAGAGATGAGTTTCAAATACTTAAACCTTGGGAATAATGTGAGCTCTGGGATAAGAGAGGCATAAACCAAGTGCTCTGGTCACTTTGAGGAAGAAAACAGCATGTGTGCTTGTGTGTAGGTAAGCTTGGTTAGAGCAGATAAGATGGGATGGGTTACATGTAGTGGAGTACAGGTAAGCTGAGCTCTAAAAGTACAGGGTTTTGACAGATGACTAACAAGAGCTGTGGGGACAATTTAGTATAGTGATTCTCTTTTAAATTATTTTTTTATTTTTTTATTCAGTGAGAGGAGGGGAGGCAGAGAGACAGACTCCTGCATGTGCCCTGACCAGGATCCACCCGGAAAGCCCACTAGGTGGTGGTGCTTTGTTGCCCAGCAACTGAGCTCTTCTTAGCACCTGAGGCGGAGGCCATGGAGCCATCCTCAGTGCCTAAGGGCCAGCTTGCTCCAATTGAGCCATGGCTGCAGTAGGGGAAGAGAGAGAAGTGAGAGGTGGGAGGGGGAAGAGTGGAGAAGCAGATGGGCGCTTCTCCTGTGTGCTCTGCCTGGGAATTGAACCTGGGACATCCACATGCTGGGCTGATGCTCTACTACTGAGCCAACAGGCCAGAGCCTAGTGTAGTGATTATCAAACTCTCACTGGGCATGAACCACCTGAAATCTTGTTAAAATGCAGATTCTGATTCAATGGGTCTGGGATAGAGTTTGAGAGTTTTGGCAAGCTCCCAGATAAAGCTGATGCTGCAGGTTCAGAGGGTCACTCTAAGTAGCATGGGTGTAGAGAACAGCTGATATGATTTGGCTAGAGAACAGTGGGAAAGAAGAACTGGAAAAGTAGTTAGGGGCAAATTCCAGACTGAGGAGTTTGAACTGTATTTGGCAGGCAGTGCACAACCTCTGAAGGTATTTGGGTCATGAAATGAGCCAAGTTGGACTTTAGGCAGATTAGCCTGAAAATCACTCAAAGGAGAGACAAAGCAGGGGCAACTAGAGACACAATGATCTGTTATCCATCTGTCCACCCACCCACCTACCTATCTACCCATTTACCCATCCACTCATTTACCCATTTATCCATCCATCCACCCATGCATGCATGCATGCATCCATTCATCCATCTATCCATCATCTGTCCACCATCCACTAACATTTGTTAAGTAAATATTGTGCTCCAGACCCTGGGGAAGGATGAAGAAAACCAATAATTCTGCCCCCCTCAAGGATCCCAGAGCTTAGTAAGATTGATAAGCCCATATTATATGTGCAAGTTCTATAGGAACTCAGAAGACAGGGGTAGGCAAGGGGCTTCCTGAAGGAGGAGACACTTGAAAGCCTTCAAGGAGAAGTGAGAGTTATTTGGATAAAGAATTCAGTTAGGCCTGACCTGTGGTGGCGCAGTGGATAAAGCGTCGACCTGGAAATGCTGAGGTCGCCGGTTTGAAACCCTGGGCTTGCCTGGTCAGGGCACATATGGGAGTTGATGCTTCCAACTCCTCCCCCCTGTCTCTCTCTCCTCTCTCTCTCTCTGTCTCTCTCTCTCCTCTCTAAAATGAATAAATAAAAAAAAAATAAAAAAAAAAGATTTGTTAAAGAATTCAGTTAGATCTCTCTGAATGAAAGCCATTGGTAACAGTGCAGTGCATATGGGGAACTGCTGGGAGTCTGGGGCTGAAGGAGTTTGAAGCCAGTAGGGGCTCCAGAGGTATAGTTAGGTCCCTGGTCACAATCAGCAGGGACCAGCTCTGGTTATGTCAGTGTAGTGGTGGCTCACAGAACTGACTGGAAGGTTGGAGAACCCAGCTTAGGCAGGCACTCAAGGTCAGGCCCCATCCCCATGTCTCTGAGAATTGTCTCTGAGTAGGATGTAGTCAACCCAAACCACAATGTTTATTTTTGGAAGTTAGAAAGGTAACTGGAATATTTGGAATGTTATGTGCCCAGGCACCATGCTAAGCACTTTACAGATGTCATTGTAGGGAACTATCCCAGTAACCTTAGGAGGGAGACCCCACTTTAATGGTGAGGAAACAAGACTTCAAGAGGGTCAGTAGTTCTTCTGAGATCACCTAGCTACAAGGTGCTGGGGCCTTGATGGAGGCTAAGTCAGCTGTGCTCCAGAGCTCAGATTCATAAACCACTTGGGGACAGGGAAATGGAAGAGGCCAGGCCAGCTACAGACCAAGAGAGTGATACTCAAGGTTATAACTGGGGGATGGGCCTCTGTTAGCCAAAAGCTTTGGTAGTTGCTTATGACCAAACAATGTAACCAGCAAGGTTTGGAAGGAGGTCGCCAAACTGACATGTCCATAGTGCTCATCATGGAGATGATTTAGTGGTAGGGATGGGGGACAGGAAAAACCCCCAGGAGAGGGACACTGGTGAAGCGTGTAGTGAACCACCCCTACACACACACACACACACACACACACACACACACACACACACAGTCTCTCTCCCTCTCTCTCTGCTAGCTCTTCAGTTCTTCATGGCTCTGGGCCAGGGTCTCTTTGTCAGTGGTGTGATTGGGGTGGTGTGTAGGGGCTAGTGCAGGATGGCAATTGATCTATATCTGAAAGAACTCTGAAGAAGCAGAAACTCACTTCCAGAGATGACATCAGAAACAGCTCTTGCTCAGAATCTCTGGAGGGACTGAGGGGTGCTGATTTTCCCACCAGGGTTCAAGCCATTTAAACAACTCCAGGACGGCAGAGGGGAGGCACCTGTCCACCTGTGCTGCCATAATCTAGTCTCACAGACATTGGGTTCTCATAGTTCTGGAGGCTGGAAGTGCAGAATCAAGTCGCTGGCCCTGGTGAGCCATGTCTTCTGGCTTCAGATGGCCTCTCCTCTGTGTGTGTGGTGGGAAGAGAAGAAGAGAGATCTGGTGTCTTTTCCTCTTCTTATAAGGACCCCAGCCAATAGATTAGGGCTTCACCCAAACATCCTCTTTGAACTTTAATTATATTCTTAGAGACTCCATCTCCAAATACAATCACACTGTGGGAGTCAGTTAGGGCTCCAACATACGAGTTTGTAGTGGTGGGATTCAAATAATTTAACAACCGGTTCTCTGCCCTAATGATTGTTTTAAGTATAAAAAAATGATATGCCAGAAGGTAGTTTATTATTTCATGCATTTAATACTTAAATAAGAATAAAAGAGGTACATAAAACTAGATTATGTTATAAGAATGAATTTTAAAATATTAATGAAAAAATATTAAATAATACCTGAAAAAAACCCTGTTATTTAACATATTTCCATATTACTTCTTTATTTATTTATTTATTATTTTTTTATTTTTCTGAAGCTGGAAATGGGGAGAGACAGTCAGACAGACTCCTGCATGCGCCCCACCGGGATCCACCCGCACGCCCACCAGGGGCGATGCTCTGCCCACCAGGGGGCGATGCTCTGCCCCTCCGGGGCATCACTCTGCTGCAACCAGAGCCACTCTAGCACCTGGGGCAGAGGCCAAGGAGCCATCCCCAGCGCCTGGGCCATCTTTGCTCCAATGGAGCCTTGGCTGCGGGAGGGGAAGAGAGAGACAGAGAGGAAGGAGAGGGGGAGGGGTGGAGAAGCAGATGGGCGCTTCTCCTGTGTGCCCTGGCCGGGAATCGAACCTGGGACTTCTGCATGCCAGGCCAACGCTCTACCGCTGAGCCAACCGTCCAGGGCTCATATTACTTCTTGATTGGTATCCTTACTTGCAATTTTCTTCCCTTTTATCCGAGTATCATCAGCTCTGTGGATGGAATGAACATTACTATGGGTATTTAGAATACCCTGCTGCACAGATGAATGTTAAAACAGAGTAAGGGATGTAAATTTATGATTTCCACATTGGGTGGCTGCCCAGGCGCTCTTGTTAGAGAAAACCCTGATTACAAGTGCCATTTTAACAACTGGTTCGCCGAACTCAACAAAAAATTAGGTATCAGTTCTTCCAAATCAGTGTGAACCAGCTGAATCCCACCACTGGTTTAGGGGGTTACAATTCAGTTCATAACAGGGCCTAAGAGATGCTCTAGTTCAGCTTCCTCATCTTACTGATGAGGAAAGTGGTTTGGTCAAGGTCACATAGCCAGAATTGGAAGTCAGGCCTAGCATCTCCCGGACACGTGGAGGAAAGGACAGTGTCTTCTAGCTGTTATGGCTGTATGTGGTAAGGCCTGCCATGGGCATGTCTTTCAGTCACTCTTTTTATGTGAGAGACAAGAGCAGAGGAGAACACCCTGAAACCTAGAGGATTTAGCTTAGCCCTCAGGAAGACTTCCTGTTTGAAAAAGTTGTGAGTCACTGCAATGGGGTTTCTTTCTTCAAAAATGGCAGGAAGTTCGGGAAAGGGGCAGGGAATGGACTTCATAACTGCTTACAGAAACTTCTAGACTCAGGTTTCCATGATGACATTAGATAACTACTTAACTGAAATCACCTGAATCAGAAGTCTTGCCAGGAGGAAACAGTCACCAAAAAAATGTCCCTGTGTATAACTTTGGCCCAGTGAGCCTGACCTTTGGGGTAAAGGCAGGGACTGGGCATGTGTAGGGCTATTTACCTTGGTTAAGCAAGGCTGATAAGTTGTCCTATTATTATTTGCAGATGGGGCTAATGTTGGGGTAGTCAAGGTCAGGCCAAAACAGGCAGGAGGAGCTATGGGCAGCTGGCACCAGGTTAGGGGTCCTCCACCGGGGTTGAGGGTGAGGACGGAAGAACAGCCGTCATCCAGCTAAGAGGCCCCATCTCCAGCGCAGGCACCCAGAGTCCCTTTCTGTCTGCTTTGTGCTCTCCTGGACTCACTTCTGTTTGCATGTGTCAACCTTAACTTCCCCTTGTAAATGCTCTCTCTCTCTCCTTCTGCCCTTCTATCCCCACAACATGCCTCTGACAGCAAAGTTCTTCACTGACCCAGGTCCAAAAGACTTTATTGTTGTTGTTGATAAAATAATGTTTTGTTTGTTTCTTTTTTGGGGGGTTTTGGGGTATTTTTCTGAAATGAGAAGCAGAGGAGAGGCAGACAGACAGACTCCTGCATGCACCCAACCAGGATCCACCCGGCATGCCCACCAGGGGGTGATGCTCTGTCCATCTAGGCTGTTGCTCTGCTGCAATCAGAGCCATTCTAGCGCCTGAGGCAGAGGCCATGGAGTCATCCTCAGTGCCTGGGCCAACTTTGCTCCAATGGAGCCTCGGCTGCAGGAGGGGAAGAGAGAGAGAGGAAGAAGAGGGGGAAAGGGAGAGAAGTAGACAGGTGCTTCTCCTGTGTGCCCTGGCTGGGAATTGAACCCGGGACTTCCACAGGCTGGACCGATGCTGTACTGCTGAGCCAACCGGCCAGGGCCTGATAAAATAATGTTTTTATTTAAAAAAAATGAACTTGAGACATCTCTTTCATATCCACAGATGCCATTTTTCGGAACACAGGAAGTCTGAGACCTGCCCTGTTTGAGTACCACACCCCAGATACACCAGGTGAGAACATGGTCTCCAAAGGGCCTGCTCTTAGTACAGCTTTATTATGACTTGTGCTCTGTATCGGCTGACTCAGCGTAGCAAAACCATTGCCTCCTTGAGAAAACTAGGAGAGACAGGAAAGTTCAGGAAGAGTATCCTGGACGGCTGCTTGCAGTGCAGGTCTTCACCCGCTCCCAGCCTGTGAGGGCACAGCTAACATAGATCACAGCCTCCCTTTATGAAGAGATTCCACAACACATTTTGCAGAACACAAATCAGTTCTTTTGGAACCTGCTTACTGGGTTGAGAGAAAGCCACCTTCTGCAGGATCCCAACACTCAACCCCACACCACATCTTCAATGGAAGCATCGTCCTTTACCTACAGTCGGTGAGGAGCTGCCACCAGGGGGGAGGGAGGGAGGTGTGATGTCCAGCGACAGGACTCAGGTTTTGGATTTCAAACATTGAGCCTCACTGTGCCCGGAGGCAGCTCAGTTAGAGACTGTGGGTTTGGGGCAATGTGGTCCAGGGTGCAAAGTGCACATCCCACAGGGTGCAGTTTTCTAAAGAAGTAAATGAAATGAAGAGCTAATCAGCCTCTGCAGAGGCAGGCCGGCTTCCTGCTGATATGGCAGCACGTTTCCGTTCTTAGTCCTGCCTTGGTAAGTGGGATCTGGGTGCCCCTGCAAGCACAGCTGTGACTTTGCTCCCCTCCCCGCAGTCTCCCAGGTCCCGTCCTGTGTGTGACTTAGCTCTAGGAGCTGCAGGACTGGAGAACATAACCTTTTTGAATGAGCTCTTCTATGCCTCTGACCAACATGCTACCAGCTGGAGCAGGGCCTTTGGACAGTGCCCCTGGCCCAGGGCATAGTGCCTTTGGCTCTAGATGTGTGGGTGCAGCCTCACCAGGGTGTCCCCCAGGGCGTCCTGATCCCCACCTGCAGGGTGTTGTGTCAGAAGACTCGTTCTGTGCCCAGTCCTCTTTGGTTACTTGCTGGCTCTGTGACCTTGGACCTTGGGCTCTCTAACTTTTGACTTCCTCATCTTTCACAGAGAAAATAATGGAACCAATGTCACACATTTGCCATGGGAAGGAATTAATGTGATCCGCGTAAAGCCCTTAGCATAATGCCTGGCATGGAAATAAAGTTCCCAATGCCCGTGTATTCTTCCTGACCATTGATCATGAGCGTCGCCTGCCCAAGGTACTCGAGACTGGGTTCCACATGTCTGCTGCATCACTTGCTAATGAAAACCGCCTACATCTGAATGTGGGGGGTCTGCAGGGTCTTGTCAGATGGAGTCTCAGAGACTTGGTCTTGGCATAGTCGTATCTCAGAGGGACTTCACTGGCCCTAAACGATAAATGGGTTGAATAAGTGGACTCCTTCCCTACCTGCTTTGCAGACCGAGACCCAGAGGTGTTAGTTACTAAGACCCAATCACTTCCCAACAAGTCCAAAGATATCTTTTTTTTCTATTAACTTGAGAGAGAAAGAGAGGAGAAGGGAGAGAGAGAGGGGAAGAGCAAGAGAGAGAGAGAAACATCAATTCACTGTTCTACTTAGTTGTTCTATTTAGTTGTGCACTCATTGATTGCTTTTCCTCCATTTGCTGACCAAGGCTGGGACCTGTGACCTTGGTGCGCAGGGATGCCACTCTGTTCACTGAACCACCTGGGCAGGGCCCAGAGTCATCTTGAACTGAAAGGGCTCCTGGGGTTCTGGTGACACACTGGACAGACTGCTCTAATTTCAAAGGAGCCAGCTTGATCCCCTTTCCAGAACCCTAAGAAGTGAATATGCAGCAGGTAGCTGTTACGGCAGCCAGAAGTGAAGCTAGTGCAGGAGGCAGGAGAGGGACATTCCAGCAACTGTCCTCTGGGCCCTGTGGATAAATCTACAAGGCCAGGAGCTGTTATGTCATTTTCCCCCTGCCCTGTAAGTCACCTTTTGGGTGGGGCTGGCCACTGTACCAGGGCCTCTTTTTTTTTTTTATGGGTGGGGCCCAGGAAGCCCAGCGGCTGAGACTGAATGAGGAGGAGAGGTGTTTGTGGATGAAAGAGTCTCTAGCCAGTAGTGATCACTGGCTGATCATTACTGTGACCCAGGCTCCCAGCTAGGTCTTGGCCGGGTCTAGGTCTCCCTGGGGCTTCCATGCAGCCTTGTCTTGGCAAGGGGCCTCAGAATGGAATGTTCCAGGACCAGCAGGTGTGTAATGTAACCAGTGCTACAAATGCTTGCTCAGTGATGTCAGAGGATCAGCAGGATCAAATTCTGAGGTGAAGGTTGACTTAGCTAATCCAAGCTTCCCTTCCTCCTCTTTGTCCCTTCTGCTGCCTGTACCAGTCATGATTCTCTTTCTTTTTCCTCTCTCCTGACCTTCAAATTTTTCCTTAGAAAAGGGGGGGGGGTTCATTTAGAATACATTGTAAATGACTGACAGCACTTCAATGTTTTCCTATCCCCCTTTCTCTCTGTCTTTTCTGTAAGCTTGAAATGACCTTAGTCTTGGGCTTCTGAAACTGGGATCACAAATCTCTCTCACATCTGGGGATACTGGTGATGTGCTGGGCAGGGGAGGGGTACACAAAGCCCTAGGACAATCTGGTAGGCCTTTCTGAACATCAGTTTTATTAGGTGATGAGAAAACACTTATCTATTGAAAGAAACACAGTATGTTATAGAGTAGAAAAAAGTTGCCGGAATTTTAAAGACAAACCAAAGTCTTCTCTTCATATACAGCAGTTAAATTTATTTCCTCAAGGCTCAGAGTTCCCACATAATTACTTTAGCCACTGACTGTAAAAACATTCAATGATGGCAAGAAAAGCCCCTCCGGTCATCGGTAATCTTGTTGACAGGTAATGGCTCAGTAGTGACTACCAGTATACAAGACTTAATGTGTTTTTCTGAATACTTACATAGTATTTTTGAAATTGAGGTTAGACCTTCTATAAATATAAACCCCTATTATCCATTCTGAATCTAACACAAAGCTTAACGGGCTTCATATTATTCTCTGCCTTTCTGAGCATGTGTTCACTGATTTTACAGACTGAACTGGGGTTGGGTTGCATTTTTCAGGGATTTGGCATGGTGATGGGGCCAACTTGGACTTGGTGAACATGTTAAGGACACTACTCTTTTATGGATTCTTGCTGTATTGGCCAAGAGTTTGCTTAAAGGCTTTTAATCACTGTAAAAAAAAATAGAAGACTGGATAAAGAAGATGGGGCACATATACACCATGGTATACTATTCAGCTAGAAGAAATGATGACATCAGATCACTTACAGCAGAATGGTGGAATCTTGATAACAATATGTGAAGTGAAATAAGTGAATCAGAAAAAAACAAGAACTGCAGGATTCCATACATTGGTGGGACATAAAAACGAGACTAAGAGACACGGACAGGAGTGGGGTGGTTACGGGGGGTGGGGGAGGGAAGGAGGGAGAGGGGGAGGGGAGGGGGAGGGGTACAAAGAAAACTGGATAGAGGGTGATGGAAGACGATCTCTCTTTGGGTGATGGGTATGCAAAAGAACTAAATGACAAGATAACCTGGAAATGTTTTCTTTGAATATATGTACCCTGATTTATTGATGTCACCCCATTATAATAAAAATTTATTTATAAAAAAATTTTTATTTATTTTTATTCAGTGAGAGGAGGTGAGGCAGAGACAGACTCCCACATATGCTCGACTGGGATCCACCCAGCAAGCCCACTACGGGGCTATGCTCTGCTCATCTGGGGCATTGCTCAGCAACCAAGCTCTTCTTAGTGCCCTAGGCAGAGGTCATGGGGCCATCTTCAGAGCCTGGGGCCAACTTGCTCCAATTGAGCCATGGCTGTGGGAGGGAGAGAAAGAGAGAAAGAGAAAGAGAGAGAGAGAGAGAGAGAGAGAGAGAGAAGAGGGGGAGGGGTGGAGAATCAGTCACTTCTCCTTTGTACCCTGACTGGGAATCGAACCTAGGACCTCCACACGCCAGGCCAATGCTCTACCATGGAGCCAACCGGCCAGGGCCACATGTTTCTACTTAAAGACGTAAAAGTTTCAAAAAGTGCAAACATGACAGTCAGCTGTAAAACTTGAGAAATCCCAGGGAAAAACTGTTAATAAGCCCTGAGCAGAGAGTGCAGACAACAAGGACAAAATCATACAAGGACATAAAGATGGACTAGAACACTAAAGAAAAAGAAGACTGCTCAGAAACCAGGAGAGAAGGCTGCCAGCAGACAGGTCAGACAGAGAGCTGGCTGTGAGAGTCAGGAAGCTGCAGTCAAGGCCGTCAGAAGCCAGGCCATCACAGGCAGCTCCACAGTGACCTGGGACCCTGTCCTCATTCTATACCCACATCAGCTGCAAACACACCTTGCATCTTTGAAAGGAGGAAGTTCCCTAGTGTCTGAAAGCCAAAGCCACAGAAACTGACTTTTCACAGAATCTGCTTTTGTTTCTCAAAGCTTCTATTTACTCTCAGATGACTATTGCCATCAAGATTTCCAATATTATAATTCGTAAATGGATGGCATAAGAATGAAATTAATTGCATTTATGATGTGAAATGTGAATAAGTAAATAAAAACATGCTTAGATTTTGAGAAAGACTCTCTCCGAGCTCACTTCTCCTGGGAGCCCCATTCCTGGAACTGGGACACGGATGGAATTAGCCCTTGTAGGGTAAATGGAATCATCCTTTGGAAGTCCTCTTTTTTCCTCCTGAAATCCCCTGGTGTCCCCCATCCAGCATCCACTGAGCACCCTGGGCTCCAGGGCTGATGGTGACAACATTCCTTGTGATGCCTAAAGGGCTTCCTGGTCCACTGAACACCAAAAACCTCTGATTCTAGCACACACTGTGGTGCCCTGCCTGCCTTCCTCTGTCCCCTGGCTCTGGCTGCATTCTGTCACTCACATGGTCACAAGTTGGCCAGAACACAGGACTTCAAATTCCCGTGTCTGTCCTCTGCTGATACGGTCCTGAACGACCAAGGTCTGAGGCCTCCTTCAGCCTGGAAGGATGCTCCAAACTGGCTGGAAGGAAAAAACAAAAGCATGGAGGCAGCTGCCAGCCACATGTGTAACTGGCTTCTCAGCCTGGCCTCTGAGGATGGGTGTTCCCGCTGTTCTTCGGCAGCTGCTACTGACCTTGATCTACATGTGGGCAAAGGTGGTTTTTACCTTTCTCTGTCTGTGGGGCTGGCTCAGGCCCTGCCTATAGCCCTGGCTGCTAATGAGCAGCCAGCTAATGAGGGCTAGCTAATGAGCTTAAAAAGTCACCCTTGAGCAAGAGTAGCTTGATTTTGTTGGAAGGCCACCGTCTGGCATCACCCCTCCCCGGCCAGATAGGGGCGAACAGCATCTCAATGTGCAGAGGGAGATGCCCCCCAGCTGGTGAGGAAGGAAGAGCCCTGAGGACAGGGAAAGGTTGTGCTCTAGTTCTGACACTGCTTACCAAGCTGCAGAGAGGCCCTGGACCAGTTTCTCCATTTGTAAAAACAGAAATGACAATGGCTGCTTCCACAGGGCCTTGTCACCATGCTATGTCATCAGGGGCCCAGGAAAACTTTTTTATTCATTTCTATAGGAGACTGTATTTTCCCAAGATGGTTGTGATCTTTGATTTGATGTCTCATCTTATGACTTAAGGGGAAGAAACCCCCTGCTGGTGTTAGCCTAAAACTTTCCAGCCTGGCCTGACCAGGTGATGGCGCAGTGGATAGATCATCGGACTGGGATGCAGAGGACCCAGGTTCGAAACCCTAAGGTTGCCGGCTTGAGCGTGGGCTCATCTGGCTTGAGCACAGGCTCACCAGCTTGAGTCCGAAGGTTGCTGTCTTGAAGCCCAAGGTCGCTGGCTTGAGCAAGGGGTCACTCGCTCTGCTGTAGCCCCCCTGGTCAAGGCACGTATGAGAAAGCAATCACTGAACAACTAAAGAGCTGAAATAAAGAATTGATGCTTCTTGCCTCTCTCCCTTCCTGTCTGTTCCTATCGGTCCTTCTCTCTGACTTTCTCAGTCTCTGTCAAAAAATTAAAAAAAAAAAAAAAAAAAAAAAAGACTTTCCAGCCTGGTCGCCCTTCTGTGTTCCTGGAGCCTGCCTACCGGGGCTGTGCTGGCCCTCTGGGGTCCAGCTCTGCCTGGGCCATGCTGTTAGATTCAGGTTGTGAATCTTGGGTAGGAATAATGTGGATATGGTGCTGTGCTCTCATTGGGTCCTCTCAGGTGGTGCATGGTTCCCATTGGCTCCATCACTGATCCCTTCCCTGATTAAGGTCTGTCTGGCAGATTCTCAAATGAAGCGCATTTTTGTTTGTAATTATTAAGTATTTTGTGGGAAGGTACTTTGAAACTGTAAATATGGTTACTCATCAAGTAAGTACAGTTAATTAATTCTAAATATGATTATAAATATAACTAGTTAATATAATAACCAACTAACATATGTGTGAATTCATGGTTTCCTGTTTCATCCCATGGGTTATAATTCATTATTATCATTATTTATCATGATGCTCAAATTGTCCCAGATTTAGTTGGTGGGAGCCCATTCAACCTGGCATCTGTGTCCTGTTTTACATGTCCATATTATTCTTTGAGCATTTTCTGACTTTCGGGCACAAAAATATATATATATATATATCCTGGGCCCATTTTGTCGTTTCCCTGCCAAGCTCTGGACCTGGCCATCTCTCTCAGGTGCCTTGGTTCTTTTCAGTGTGGAATGAGTGGTCTGACTTTGACCAGGCGCCTCACTAGTGCTCTGGACCTGGCTTGGACTTCCTGCTCTGTTCTTGTAGAATGCAGTTTGAACAAGAACACTGCTGCTACGTCAGGTTATCAAAAGCTCCCCCACCCCCTTTGGAATCTGACCGCCCTTATTTGATCAGATTCCTCTTCCCTTATTACAGTCCTGCCTTCAGCAAGAACTCTATTGAGTCTGGTTGGCAAGAGTGCGCCCTCCTCCTGGTGTTTTTATTAGTAATTTTCCATCCTCTGACCCCAACTCTGCTCCTGGGTTATAGACCCCCAACTTGTCCTTGTGGGAGTTGGACTTGATTCCTATGTCTCTCCCTTTTTATAAATAATGATTGTAGGAACTCAATGGTCTGCTTTACCATCCCTAACAGCAGGCACGGATCATTTCTTCTTCCACAGTGCTATTCAGAAGACAGCATCTGGATGCCAAGTAGGCTCATGGGTGTTGCATGATGGGTATTGCTCATGGGTAGGAGCTCTAGAACATGCAACTGTGCCCATTGCCATCTATATTTATTTCTCCTATCATTGTAGATTGAAAACCTTCAGTGTACATCATCAACATCTCCATTTCAAACCTGACACCAAAGGAGTCATTCTAGTTTTCTCCTTGCCATGTTGTAGTTTCCTACTCAGGTCGGGAGAAAGCCGGCTCCCATCGTCCTCAATATATTAACTTGTTTGGTCATTTTCTCTGTATGTGACTAACTTCTCATTATGCTGCTTCTCCCATCCATGAGGATACTATCCCTATACCCACCCACCCCAGGCTCTAAGACCCTGTCCTGAACCACCTGCCCCACAACAGCTCTCCTACCCCACATTCTTCACCAAGCATTGTGCCCCCAACCCCATGGATGCCTAACCTTGCCTGGCCTCCACCCCATGGCTTTTGGACAACATTGTGGGGGAAGGGAGAGGGTGAAAGAGTTTAAGAGAGGCTTTGATAGCATAGAATGTTCCAGTCAGTGGTGACAGTTTCCGAAACTCAGAAACCTGTGGTGACATTTTACACAGCTGTTCCCCTGAGACTGAGGTTCTCTGGCTGGGTTCATCTGTGACCCTGTCTGTGCTGCTAAAAAAGAGGAGCCTTTGGGAGAGGAACGGGTCCTCTTCTCCTTCTGTACTCCAACATTACCTTCAGATCTCACATGTGACCCCATGTTGGATACAGTGTAATGATCCTTCCAGCCTCGGGGATGGTCAGGAAATTTTCCATGTCTTCCCTGGGTTATTCATGCTTTCTAAAAGCAGGCCTGGTGCCTTCCCTTTTCATTGCACCTGCCCTGTGCGTGCTCTCCATGCTGACCACACCCTTTCCTCCCCTCCTGCTCTTCCAGCCCTCCTCACCCACAGCCTGGCTTCTCTGGCACCAGTCAGCCTCTCCTCCCCCACTGTCACTTCAAAACAAGAGTTTGGGAAAATTTTCCAGCACTTGAAGCTGTTAGCCAAATGCTGGGAAATGACATTCAGCAAAGAAGTTGTTAATGTCACCGACAAATGAGTAGAATTCCGTAATACATACTGCTGAAGCCAAAAGAGGTTTCAATTTAAGAAATATAATTAGTATGAAAATGAGGACTGGTTTACCAGCAGATCACATATCAGATTCAAGAACAATAAATTCGCTGGGGGCAGAGCTGATGGTGACGCAAGTCCATTTGCCAAATCATGGTCGAATACTAGGTTTGGTGATAATTGAATGCATTCCCTGAGAACCAATGGCTATGTGGAATTTACAGGATAGAGTCTTGTATATTTTAGCATTATTTGTAAGTTGTGTGCTACACATGCTTTATGCCAATAAAATTTACAGTGAACACACGCATGTATAAGTATGTAAACAGGCTTTTCAAAGTCAGCTGTTAAACACTAACCTGCATAGCGCTGCCTGCCCCCTTACGCAGGCTGGGCCAGGTGCCACCCTTGCTTCTCCTTCAAAGGAAGCCCTGTATAGAACTGTCTGTCTCACCTACTGAACTTCTGGAGAACAGGGAAACTTTGTAGCTCCACAGTTAACACAATCCCTTGCACAGGTTAGGGACCCCTCCCAAAATGTAATGAATTAATTCATGGATTTAACAACCTAGTGGGTGAAGATGACACTATACATTCTCCATGTTTCTTTTCCCTGCGCAGGGCTGCGTTTCCAGTCCTCTCACGGCGGGATGTGGCATGTGATAAGTTCAGTCGGGTGATGTGTCTGGTAGGAGTGATATCAGCCGCGTTCAGACAGGACCTTCCAGATGCCTCCTTCTTCCTGGCTGCAGGGCTCCAGAGGCCACGCGTTCCTGGAAGTGCAGGCACATGATGGAGGAGAGGTGCCTGACCCGCAAGGTGCCTTTGAGGAAAATAGACTTTTATTTTATTAAGCCACTAAGATTGTGGGATTTCCGTCTTACCACAACATAGCCTTCTGTCCTGACTAATTCAGTGAGGAAACTGGGAAGTAGGAGGTGACGGGGCCAGGTTGCCCAGCTCATTGGTGGCAGGGCCCGGCCAATAGCCCATCTTCATTTTCCCTGTACATACTGGCTTCTCCGAAGTATTTACTCCCTCCCAAGTAGTTTTGCAAACATAAAGTGTGGATCTGAGGCAGGTTTTGTTTAAAGCCCCATTTCAGAGGATAACTGGTTGGGGCCCACTCACAGCGAGGCCTCCAGAGGCACCAGCCCGGCACGCACACCTGCCAAACATCCTCTTTCATTAGCAGGTCAGCAGGGATGGCTGGTGTCAGGAATGAAGTCTCCCGGAAGTTGTCGTTAGCTGTGCCATAGTTTCTCCCACAAGCAGCCCTCCCTGGCCCTGATTTATCACTACTCTCCCAACCTATTGGGACAGATCTGGTTGTTGAGCAGAGAGAGACCCAGGCTGTGAAAGTGGCACTTTCTGAGCACAGCACCTGTGGGTTCTATCAGGAAAAGCTCAGTTCTTTCCTCCTGTGGCTCCTTTTACTCTCACACTGCCACACCCACAGCACTTCTCACACCAGATGTGAAGGGGTTTGCCCCACCAAGCAATTCTGTGCCACCAGCTGGGTGTCCTGCAGTTGAACTCAATTCTGACACTTAGATCTACCTGGAGACCTCATCAGATCCCACAGGTTAAGGCTTCAGTTCTAAGAGACTGTCCCTCATTTCAGATGTAAATAGTCGGGCCCCAGCTACTCACAACTGTCTGACTTAGTGTGGGGCAGTCATGTTAGGCTTGCTCGCTTGATTAGTGTGTGAGCACATGGCAGAGGCATGCGTGCACAGCCTTATATAAGCAATGGGTGCTTCCCCTGGTGATTCTCCCAGATCACTCTCCCGCCACCGTGCGGTGCGGTGTGCTTTTCCTTGCTCCCTTGCCCTTACTATGAATAGCAGATTTTCCTTTGTTTATTAGCTCTTTCCCTTTTCTTGTTTATTTGCTCACCTGTCTTTGCGAGCCTCCAATAAACGGGTATGGCCCGACACTTTCCGGCTTCACAGTTTCTCTACCATCTGCCCAAATCCAATGTGGACCTGCCTGGCCTGGGACACCGGCATTACATCTGGCATAGCGGGTAGGGTTTGGAGCAGATCAGTATGGAACAGCTGACACCCTTGAAGGGTGGGGTAGAGGAGTGGTCGATGTTCTCTAGTGTATGGTTCCCATGGCTCTCCTTTTGGGGCTGTAGGCTGGATGTTTTATATAGCCCTGCGGGAGGAGACTATACCCTATTAGAATGGGTGATGGCTGCCATTCGTATGATCTGGCAGAATGCCAGGGGCAGTGAGTCGGTGGCAGTGCTACAGTGAGTTAGTAAGGGTCCTTCAGGAACTAGGTGTGAAGAATGCTGCTTTCCACCCGGCGTCCCGTGGGCCAGACGAGGAAGTGTTTACGGCTAGGATGTGGGATCTTATTCTCTGCAGTACCCCATCAGCCATTTTTGGGTCACTAGTGGCTATCCTGGGCCCCTATGTGGGACAACCCATCAACATGGTTACACAGATGGTAGCAGATTTGGGGGAGCTGGAGGCAGCACAGAATCACAAAGCTGTGAGGGCTGCTGCCCGTGCTGCCCCTCCGACTAGCAAGAGGAAGTTACCTGAACACAGATGTGGTAGATTTAATTGTGGCTGGGGCAGATAGGGAGAAATTGGATGGCAAGCCTCGTAAGGTTCTTTTGGAACTTTGGCAGCAGCTAAAACCAGGACAGAGATTTCAGCCACTGAGACGAATGGCTCCAGCAGCTACCAATAAAATGTTTGGTGTGTGGGCAGCACAGTTACAAGATTATATGATGGAGACCACTGAAGGAGAAGAGGACTTCCAAGACCCACTGTTCCAGTTTGAATAGGGGGAAGGCTGAGGGACCCGCCTGACAGGGACGAGCAGGAACCAGAGGCCACACATGGAACTGGCTACCCACTGGTACCCTTCTAATGTACAATAGGTATTGATTGGTCTTGGTGGATACAGGTGCAGAATGTTCCTTTTTTTTTTTTTTATACAGGGACAGAGATAGAGTCAGAGAGAGGGATAGATAGGGACAGACAGATAGGAATAAAGAGAGATGAGAAGCATCAATCATCAGTTTTTCGTTTTGACACCTTAGTTGTTCATTGATTGCTTTCTCATATGTGCCTTGACCATGGGGGCCTTCAGCAGACCAAGTGACCCCTTGCTCGAGCCACTGACCTTGGGTCCAAGCTGGTGAGCTTTTGCTCAAGCCAGATGAGCCCATGCTCAAACCGGCGACCTCGGGGTCTCGAACCTGGGTCTTCCACATCCCAGTCCAATGCTCTATCCACTGCGCCACTGCCTGGTCAGGCCAGAAAGTTCCCTTCTTTATGGGAACTCAGAGTGGTTTGCTGGGACCTCAGTTGCCATTGATGGTTATGGGGTCAAACTGTTCAAGTGAAGCCAATAACTATTCCATTGGGGTTAGTAAGACTGCCTCCTAAGCCATATAAGGTGTATGTATCCTATTCCTGAATATATTTGGGGGGGTAGATGTCTTACAAGGACTGTGGTTGGAAACTATGGCCTGCGAGTCCAGGTCGTGAAGGCAGTGTGGCGGGGACATGCAGCACATTCCCCCTTGCAATTACCCGTTCTCTGGTGTGTGACTAGCATGAAGCAGTACTGTCTGCCAGGCATGTATGAAGAAATCACTGGGACAGTCCTTGAACTAGAAATGGTGGGGATCATCCAGCCTGGCACACAGCACTTATAATTCCCCAGTGTGGTCTGTGCACAAACCAGATGGAACCTGGTGAATGACACGGAATTACAGGGAACTTTATTAAAGTTGTCCCCCCTTTGCATGCTGCTATACCCTCAGTAGCTAACCTGATGGATCGGCTAAGCCATGAGATGGGGACAAAAAACTATGTGGGCTACGGTTAAGGCGTGGAACTTGCCTGTGTCCTATGCAGAGGTACTTGCAGCCTGTGAGCAATGTGCAGTGTGTTCCAAGGAGCACCCGTGGAGACCACTGGTGTTACCTGGACAGATCCAGAGGGGTCATGTTCCACTGACACGATGGCAGACAGACATCATTGGACCCTTACCAAAGTCAGAAGGGTACCAGTATGCAATCACCTGTGTAGATACTGCCACCGGGCTGCTTGCTGCTTACCCTGCCCATAACCCAGACCAGAGGGCAGTCATACAGGCTCTGGACCGCCTGAGTGCTGCATACGGGCAACCGCTGGTCCTTGAAAGTGACAATGGTACCATTTCACTGGTTCAACGGTGAGGCAATGGGCTCAAGACCTAGGGGTGGACTGGAAGCACCATGTTTCCTACCATCCCCAGGCTGCTGGTATCACTGAGCGGTATAATGGACTCTTAAAGCAGGGACTGTGACAGGAGGGGGGCACCGGCTCCCTTACTGCATGGACATGCTGCTTGTGGGCAGTACTCCGGAATGTGAATGAGAGACCTCGACAGGGAGGGGCAGGGCATCTCTGGTGGAGGCCCTCTTGCACCAGGCAGCTGTTCCCATCCAGTTGCAGATACGCACCAAAGATGCTTTGCTGAGGCCAGGTTTTGGACAGCAGGACAACATGCTCCTGCCTGTGCCAACAGCCCTCCTTTAAGGCCAGCAGCTCCAGTGGACACGGCCCTGGACTGGATAGCCCCCCCCCCCCACCTATGATGGGTGGCGTTGCTCACACCATGGGGAAAGGGGCTAGAGGTGGGCCTCCAGTTAACTCCCTGGGCAACCAGCACCTGGCCACCTAAGGAAGAAGTGTATTACCGTTGAGTGCTCAGGGGGCAGCATTATGAAGGGCACCTTTGTAATTTCTTTATGGCCCATAATGAGTTCTCCCATCTTGCTGCACATCCAACCAGCAGACCCTGGTGTGCAGGCCAATAAGGTTTGGTATTCCTGCCCGGAGTGGCCTCTGGTACCTGCTACTGTGCTGTCTGCAGACAGAACTCTGGCCTGTATTCTGCCAGAAGGGAAAGATTTGCCTCTCTTGGTGCCGCTGACCACTCTATCATTTCGCCCATTGCTGTGTTTGTTATTCTGTTGCTGTAGACTGTACTGTTTTGGTTTTTATAATGTACCTCACTCCTTGCACAGGGACCATCATGGAAGAAACCTCTCACATAGATTGGGAGGCAAGCAACCCTAAAGGGGTGGAATGTGGGGCAGCTGTGTTATACTTGCTTGTGGGGTTACCAGCTGCAAGCACTTTGCTTGATTAGTGTGTGAGCACGTGGCAGAGGCCTGTGTGCATAGCCTGGATAAGGCTGTGGGTGCTTCCCCAGGGGGGCGATTCTCCCCGATCGCTCTCCCGCCACCATGAGATATGATTTTTCCTTGCTCCCTGACCTGAGAATAGCAGATTTTCCTTTGCTTATTAGCTCTTTCCCTTTTGTTGTTTATTTGCTCACCTGTCTACAAGCCTCTAATAAACGGGTATGGCCCGATGCTTTCCAGCTCCGCAGTTTCTCTACCATCTGCCTGAATCCATTGTGAACCTGCCTGGCCTTGGCCACTGACATACACTTGGTTACAAGTTGGACGTTCCTACAACCCCCTCCTTTGGTTGGATGAATTTGCTAGGGCAGCTCATATAACTCAGGGAAAGAAGTTACCAGTTTACCAAAGGACATGATAAAGGATACAGATAAGCAGCCAGGTGAAGAGAGACATAGGACGAGTCTTGGAAGGCTGAGTGCAGGAGCTGCTGTCCCTGTGGAGTTTGGGGTACCTCACCCTCCAGCATGTGGATGTGTTCATCAGTGGAAGGCCTCCGAACCCCTCACTGAAATTTCTTTGGAGGTTCCTCCCAGAGGCATGATCACTTATGAACCCGAGTGTCGAGCCCCTTTCCTGCTCTGGAGAGTGGGAGACCGGGCTGTTAGTCCAGGCCGCATGGCTTGGCCATTCTGGTGACCAGCCCCATCTAGGAGCCAATCCAGAGATACTTCATTAAAACAAGAGGATCCCAGTGCTCTTAGAACTCAAGAATTTATTAGGGTTTAAGTTCCTGTGTCCAGGACAGGGTCAAAGAGCAAATTTTAGAACAAGAGATGCTTTGGTTCCTAACTGCTTTAGTCTAGTACTCTTTTTTTGGGAGTTCTCTGCCATGAACCAGATGTAGCGACCAACATATATATGTTTTCTTATCTCACAGGCCCCAAAGTCCAAGCAGAAGAGAAAGGTTCCCATGTGCATCTAGAGAAGGCTTATTTCAATTCCACAAACATTAGTGTGGGTTACGTGTCAGGCGTAGGCCATTTAGTATAGTGTAGTATTATAGTAGAATGTGTATTTTATAGTATAGCACATATACTACATGTAGAGCATGGTATAGTATGTATAATATAATATAGTATGTATAATAGCATAGTATAGCACATATATTACATGCATGGCATAGTATAGTATGTATAATATAATATAGTATGTATAATAGTATAATATAGCACATATACTACATATATAGTGTAGTATAGCATGTGTGGTATAATATGTATAGCATAGTATAGTATAGTATGTATAGTATAACATGTGTATTATACTAATATAATGTATACTAATATAGTATTAGTTTGGCATAGCATAGCACATAGCACTTTGTCTTGTTCCTTCCTCCCCCAAAACGTGGCAGTTTTCCCTTTCTTTGATTGCAAACTGTGATGCTAGAATCTTCTGGCTGAAGCCCTATGTGATGGGGTGATGTGAGGGGTGGGCTGGCACATTCCTGTTTCCTACCTGCCTGGTGATGACAACAGCCTTCCTCTTCCATGGCCCTCCCATCATATAATTCGTTTATACCCCTCTCTGAAGCATGGCTCTTGGCTTTGCTGTTTGTTTCTGTCTTCTTCTCTGTTCTGTGCTTTGTTTCTGTTGTGCTGTATCTCAGTGTCTGGAAAGGTACCCGAGTGTTTGCTGAGTGACAGTTAGACTGTAGGCCATGTGGGCAGGGACTGCACCTCTCCCTCAAGGCCCCACCTCACACGGGGTTTATTTCAGTGGCAGCATCTGTGAGGTGCTTTAGTTCCTAATGGCTTTAGTTCCAACTTGCCTCTGGATCTTTGCACAGGCCGTGTCCTCTGATCACCCTTTAGTTCCAGTAACTCCTGTGTACCCTTCAAGTGAGCTTGGCCACTCTCTCTGGCTGGAGTCCCTCCCTGAGCATGCCCCACTCCTTGTCTCCTGGCCTCTGTCTTGCTCCTTTACAGTGCTGTCTTGCCGTCTTGCAAATACAGTACCTTAGTTATCTATCTTCACCCTGGCCTGCCATCTTGGGAGAACAAGACTGTGTGTGCTCTGTTCACTGCTGTATCTTCAGCCCCTGGAACACATAATGGATGCTCAAATACTTGTAGAATGCATCAATGGATGAGACCACAGCCAGCATGTGACCTCATGATCTATTCAGAGAGACTCAGGATGCAGGCCCTTGTCTTGTTGATAGTTCCTACTGGTCATCTCCCCTACAGCCATCATAAGCAGAACTAAGTGGTCCACGTCTACTTTTCTTTCCTCCCCACCCCCTTCCTCAAATAGGATTATCTGCTTTCTAAATAATAAATGTGAGATATATTCATTATAAGACTCTTGAGCTACTTTTGTCTTTTACTGTTCACAGACCTATACAATGGAAGAGCTACTAATTGAATACTTACTGTGTACCAGATGCCACACTAGGCACTGAGGAAGCAAAGGTAAGTGGGACCCAGTCTCTACCCTCCAGGACATTATAATGCAGCACCTATTTGGCATCTTAGGTTACTCTGCCCAGCTGTGCACCTTAGAAGAAAGGGTCTGTTTTTTCCTTTTTTTTTAGTGAGAGACAGACAGACAGGGACAGGCAGGCAGAAAGGGAGAGATATGAGAAGCATCAATTCATAGTTCATAGTTGTAGCACCTTAGTTGTTCATTGACCACTTTCTCATATGTGCCTTGACTGGGGGGCTCCAGCCAAGCCAGTGACCCCTTGCTCAAGCCAGTGACCTTTGGCTCAAGGCAGTGACCTTGGGGTTCAAGCTGGCAACCCCATGCTCAAGTCAGATGAGCCTGTGAGGCGACCTTGAGGTTTTGAACCTGGGTCCTCAGCATCCCAGTCCGACACTTTATTCATTACACCACCGCCTGGTTAGGTGAAAGGGTCTGTTTTCTGTTTACCAGCCCAGGGCAACAAAATCACATGAAAGTTTTGTTAAAACTGGGTTTCTGGGTCCCACCTCCAGAGTTTTGCATTCAGTAGATCTGGGGTGAATCTGCTCATTTTCATTTCTACAAATTTCTTGATGATGTTTATTCTGCCAGCCAGGGAATCACACTATGAGATCCACTGCCCTAGACCCAGAGCTCTTACCATTTTCAGGAGTTTTGCACGTGCACTGTCTCATTTAGTCTCAGAATCTCTAACCGAGCACATTAAGCGTACACAAGTGGTGAGAGTTAAGGCTGACCCTGAAGCGCAGGGCTTCCCATGGAATGCTGCTCTCCCTGCACGGTACCACGTGACCTCTCAACAGTCTCCTGCCACAGGAGGGCTGAGACAGCTGGGATGGGTCCAGGCAGAGGCAGTGAAGCTTGCATCGCACAGGAAGGCTCCTTCAGGGAGGGAGGCCAGGAGAGAGGGAAGAAGAGTCTGCTCCTCCCTTCTGGAAGGAGAACTCTGCGAAATACGGGCCGAGAAGCAGCCACTTGGGAGAGCTATGCGGTCCCTCTACTTAGACCCTCAGGAGAGGAAGGTGGAGGTGCTGTGGCAAAGGAAGAGGGCATGCTGGGCCCTCCTGACCCACGGCAGGTCTAGCTGGGGCCTGGATCATTCCACCTGCCTCTCAGGGACCTCTCTGGGAGCTCCGGCTGACAAGGCCGCCCTCCTCCTCCAGGTTCTGCCCCAGCACCTCCCTCCAGGGACTGGCCGGGAGTGCGCTGTCCGATGGAAACTCAGAGCTGTCGCCAGCCAGCTCAGCAACTCAAAATAATTACTTCCTCCTTGGCAGCCTTAAGGCAGCCAAGGGGCTCTGGCCGGACAATCCCCCAGTGTTCCCTGGAGCCTTTGGGGCGCGGGGCTGGGCTGGGCACTTCCTCATCTGGGAGGAGGCCTGGGCGGGAGGGCCTGGCTCCGAGAGGAGAGCAGACATGGAACAGTGTGAGGCTGGACGGGGGAGTCTCCGATGTTGTATACCTAAGCAGGAAGCCAGGCCTGCCCAGCCTTGGCGAAGGAAAATAAGCTCTGAAGGCCTATTTTTAGAAAGTGTCAAAACCCTGCTTCTCAATAAGCAGTGGAATTTAGATCTAAAACTTACTTCTTCGCTGAAATAACCACTAGACTTCATGTAAGAATGGCGCCATGGCCTGACCAGGTGGCGCAGTGGATAGAGCATCGGACTGGGATGTGGAGGACCCAGGTTCAAGACCCCGAGGTCATCAGCTTGAGCATGGGCTCATCTGGTTTGAGCAAAGCTCACCAACTTGGACCCAAGGTCGGTGGCTCGAGCAAATGGTTACTCGGTCTGCTATAGCCCCACGGTCAAGGCACATATGAGAAAGCAATCAATGAACAACTAAGGTGTCACAACGAAAAACTAATGATTGATGCTTCTCATCTCTCTTCTTTCCTGTCTGTCTGTCCCTATCTAGCCCTCTCTCTGACTCTCTGTCATGGTGATCATGGTGTCTGAGAGAAGCGCCGAGGCTGGGGCCTGCTCACCCTCCACGCCTCTGGGCTTATGTGGGGCCACTCCAAAACCTGTCTAGGAATCAGGGTGTGTGGCCTTGGAGTTGGCAATGATGATGGTGATGACAATGGCGATAATGATAGTTATGGTGACGATGATGGCGATGATGACGACGATGGTGATGAGAGTGAAGGTGTGTGCCAGGCATACACTTGACGTGTGTGGTCTCCTTCAATCCTTACCACCCCCGATGGGGACAAGAGTGGTTTGCCTCCATTTTTTTCGATGAAGAAAGTGAGGCTCAGAGAGGTTGTCACACTACTAACAATTATAGGGCTGGCATTCAAACTCAGGTGGGGAGAACAGCAAAACCTGCCCCACATGAACCCATGACAGAATCTCAGAGGTGGAAGAGGTGACAGGAACCCAATCCCTGCGGCTTTCCTCTCACAGCGCACACAGCAGTCTCTGCACGCGCTCCCTGGGGAGGGTGGGGACTCTCGCTCTTGTGAACAGCGCTTGTTTTCAACCAGCTCTAAATACTACAAACAGTGTTTTTCAACCACTGGGCCGTGGCCTGGCCCACCAGGAATTTTATGCTGGTCCACAACAGATTTAACCACCCTGATGTAGATTATAGACCCAATGATCTTAGTGGAATTCACTTATGCTCAGGGTGATTTCTGCCTTAGCAGTCTCCAGAATAATTCTATTTTTCACCAGTTCCTAAGTGTAAAAACATTGAAAACCACTACTATAAAATTTCCCAATATTGAGCTGAAATGTCTTCATGTAATTTCTGTGGCCACACAGAGTTTTATCTATTTACAACAGCCCTTTAAGCCTCTGGAAACAGCTCTCAGCCTCTCAAACATTTTGTTTGCAAGTTGGGCACACTCAGTCCTCTGGCTGTGCCTGCCCCTTATGAAGTGTGGCAGTTTTCAGTGTGTAGAGCAGACTATACTCAGAGCAAAATATACCTTTGAAGGTAGATCTGATTTTTTAGAACGAGCAAATGGCTTTTTGGAATCAGGATTGTCTGAGTTGGATGATTGAGCTGAGAGAAAACTTTAAAAGATAAAATTGAGCAACATTAACATCTTGCCCAAACTGGCATTGAAATTCCTTGAAGAAATTCGCAAAACCACAACTTAAACAATAGCAACGTTACTAGATGGAGTGGAAAGCCTTGCAAAGCAAGGAGATGCTTAGTTTTCGAAAGCAGGCACATTTTCAGTAAAATGTAGATAAAAATTTTGGCAGTGTCACTTACATCTGGCAGTTGTAATAATCTGCCATAATTGGAGAGGGACCACTAGTTTGCGTTGCAATTATGTCATGGCTGGAATGTAGCTTGAAATTTAAAATGGTGAAATTGAGTCTAGCCCCAGCACCCTCCTGAGGCATTCCCACACTGAGCTGCCGTCCTGTGCTGTGCTGGAGGCCAGGCTGGCACCTGACACGGGGAGTGGCCACCCTGCCTTGCCCTGCTCAGAGCACTCCTGCTCAGCGCGACCAGGTGCTGAAGTTCCCACTGAATAACATGCACAGCTTCAAGGATGGCCAAGGAGCAGATTGGGCAATTCCTCTGTGAACTCATGTAGCTGTGCTGTGCACTGGAGTCTTGCACATGGGGCTGCTGGAAACAGCTGGAAACCACAACTGGCGATTCTGGAATCCAGAACCAAGTCCTGAGGGAGGGAGAAGGATGCAGCCGACAGAACGGCTTTGAACTGGATTCCCCAAGGCAGAGGCCACATGCAGTGGACTCAGGGACCTTCAGCCCGTTGGCAGGGTCCTCCTGAGGCCTGGGACACAACCTACTCCCTTTTCTTTTTGCAGTTCTGTGCTGCCCACTGGAACGCTCTTCCCACCAAGCTCGACTTTGCAAAGACACAGTCTTCACCTGTCTTTCCTTCTTATCCCTGAAGTCAAGTTCTTAATCACTATTAGCTAAAACCTAACTACAAATCAGGGATGAGCCATTGTGAGTGGAAGTCAGAGCGGAAGACAGTACAGATGACTCCTTGGGAGACAAGAAAGGCTTCATAGAAGAGAAACAAGATGGCAGTCTGGAGGCCATTGAGAAGGGTTAGCCCCACACATGCAGGTGAAAGGACTGTTAGAAGGCATCAACCTCACACAGCTTCACAAAAAGGCTTGGGAAGCAGGGAGTTTGCAGCCTTGTGCAGCCAGGGCCCGGACCCAGGAGCCCCCAACAGATCCTTGTGAAGAGGAGAAACCTGCATTTTCTCATCTGTAAGTGGGCATTACAGTCCATCCACACCACTCCCCCACCCCGCTGTAGGTAGTCATGAAGAATAAATGATAATATCCCGTACTACTCACAGCAGATGGAAATGATGCAACAATCTGCTGAATGAATGAATAAACGTCGTATGTTTACCTCCTAAGCTTCACAATGCACCCCACTCGGGAAGAGAGGGAGCCCTCCCGGACCTTGCTGCTGTTTGGAATGGTCTTTACATGACAGAAGTTATTTCCCCCAAATTCAAAAATGCTTAGACACCAAACAAATGGCCAACTGAAAAGAAAGATTTGTTTCCTTCAGGAACCAGGAAATTGTGGTACAACAGGAGAGCTGGCTGGAAGCCCAGAAGACCCGTGCAGCACCACCATCCTGGTGACTTGTCGGGGGTGTGAGCTCTATGAGGATTACCTAATTTTATAAAGGCCGGAAAGAACTGGATGTGTCGATAGTGACAAGGCAAGCCTTCTGCCACAGGTCTCAATGCTCAGGGTGAGTATACAACAACAACAAACATCAGGAATGTCACGGATGGAAACCAACCAGTCTCTGAGGGGCCAGTGTGCAGGCATGCGCAAGTGCACACACACACGTGCACAGAGCTCCTTGTCTCTAGAGCCCTTTATGCCTAACGCATGGATTCCTTGTTCATTCAGCTGCACCCCTGAAAAGTATTTCCAGAACTTAGGTTACGCCCCTTGGCAGCTCTGCTTCACACACAGATACTCAATATTTATGAAGTGTGACCTCTTTATCAATGACTGAGCTCCATCAACTTCAGCTTCTACCCTGTTCGGACCAGCACAACTGTCACCTTTACTGGGGGCAGGGGCAGCGGAGTGGGGGTGGTCACTGAATCTGAACCTAAGCCACCAAAGAGCTCCAGCACCCAGAAAGGAGACCCAAAGGCCCTTCAAAACGCTTGCTGAACCTCACTCAGAGCCACGTTCTGCTGGGGAAATAGCCGGCCTTGAGGGTCTTGAAGAAGCAGTGGGAATCAGGAAAGCCTACAGTGAACTCAACCAGCGATGCTGGGAGGATTCCTCCTGGCTGAGCCCTGCTCTAGACCCTACTGTGTCCAGAGCTGCAGGGCCTGTGTGGCACTGTGGCAGACTGGTCTAGAAGACTGCCAAGGAACCAGAAGGCAAAAAGCATACTGGGAGGGCGTCCCAAGATTGCTCAGTTCTTTTTCTCCCACCTCCTGCTCCTTAGGGCAGTTTATGGTCCTCTCCCGCCCTGTTCCCACTCCCCCTCCACCATCAGAGAATTACTGCATTTATCATTTAGGTTTTCCAGGTCATTTCTGGAAACCACCATGTTCACCCTTTCAGCTCACTGTTGAATAAAAAGTCTATGCCATTTAGATAAGAAGCGAGCCTGAAGTAAATATCTTTACGGAGCACGGTGGACAGGGTTGAAGTGATGGTACCATATGGGGCAGGCTCTATGCAATGCCGGTGGCCAAGGCCAGCCAGGTTCACACTGGATTCAGACAGACAGTAGAGAAACTGCGGAGCCAGAAAGGGTTGAGCCATTCTGTTTAATAAAGTCTCACAACAGTGGACAAGCACACAGGCAGAGGAGACCGCCCCTCAGACAAACAAACAGCAAAATGGCCCCTCACAGTGGTGGGCAGGCAATCTGCATCTGCAATCTCCCTGAGCGCAAGCAACCATAGCCTTATAGAGGCCATACACGCGTGGCACAAACACGTGCTCATGCACTAACCAGGCAAAGGGCTTGCAGCCGGTAAACCAGTGAGCAAGCCTAACTAACACAGCTGCCCAGAAGTGGATTAAGGTCAGTTGAAGCCCTGGGCACAGAAGAAAATATTGGGCCCCTTACATTAGAAAAAAGTATAAAGTTGGGGTTTTGCGGAGCCCTTGAGAAGTCAGGGCCCAGGGCACATGCCTGGTGCGCCCACCATTAAATCTGCCTCTGCAGCTGCTCCACACTGTACCTGGCTCCTGGGGTCATCCGTGGCCTCTCTAGCAGGACAATAACCAGGACGGGCAGTGAGCCTGCTGGTGAGTCTTATGAATCTGGAATGTGTAGGAGAGTGTAAAGCCAGGAGCCAGGGCCAGGGCCACTATCACAGCAGCCTGGCCCATGCAGGTTCGCATTGGATTCGGACAGTCGGTAAAGAAACAACGGAGCCAAGAACTGATGGGCCTTCATCTTTAATCCTAGCTTGCACCCGGCGGGCAAGTAAAAATACACACTGGGCTCCAAAACCCAATCACATTCAGTGCTCACAAAGCTACTGACTTATCCGAGTTTCCTAGAATCAAAGGTTTCTAGCTCACCAGCCTTATTCTCCTCAGTTCCCCATCTCCTTCCTTATCCCAGATACAAACTCTACACAAACTGTCATCTCACTCAGCAATCCGCCATCTTGGCTGCTTCTCCTGGCCTACTCCACATGGCCTCCTTCTGCTCTCTGCTCTGCTCTCTCCTCTAATGATAATCTCAGGAACCAAGAGCGCAAACTCCCGCTCCGTCCCCATTTTATAGTGTAGAAATCCAAACTCTTAATCCAATATACAAAATAGGGAAGTCTCTAATACAAAGTCACTTTTCTGAGGCATGATTGGATTGTACCACCCCACATCAAAAAAGGGTGGGAAAGGCTTAATCCCAAAACCAAGCCCCAGGCTACAAGGATTCTCAACACACATTAATATCACCTGGGCAACGGCCTCACGTGGGCAGTGCTATTTTTAACAAAGTGAGCATAATATATTTTATCTGCCCAACAGAGAGTTATCTTTCTTTGAATAAAGAGACATTTTAAAAGGACTGCAAATGGCTCTGGCCAGTTGGCTCAATGGATAGAGCATATGGACGCCTGGGCTTGATTCCCAGTCAGAGCACAAGAGTGCTTTTCTCCTACTCCTTCCTCTTCTCTCCCTTTTCCCCTCTTCCAGCCAGTGGCTCAATTGGTTCCAGTGTGGCCGCAGGCACTGAAGATAGCTCAGTTGGTTCGAGCCAGCCTCAGGTACTAAAAATAGTTCAGTTGATTCAAGCATTGGCCTTAGACGGGGTTGCTAGGTGGATCCTGGTGAGGGTACATGCAGGAGTCTGCCTCACTATCACTTAAAAATAATAACAATAAAAGGACTGCAATCATCACACACAAAAGCTGGTTGGTTTTATGATAAAAAGTGTGGGACAGTGTGGGACAGCTGTGTTAGGCTTGCTCACTTTTGCCTGATTAGTGCATGAGCATGTGGCTGTGCCACGTGTGTGTAGCCTATGTAAGGTTGCACTCAGGGGGATTGTGGATGGTGGGTTGCCAGCCCACCACTGTGAGGGGCCATTCATGTTGGTTTTTGCCTGAGGAGAGGTTTTCTCCTGCCTGTGTGCTTATCTGCCGTTGTGAAATTTTATTAAATGGAATGGCCCTAACACTTTCTGGCTCCGCAATTTGTCTAACACCTGCTGGAATCCAACGTGAACCTGCTTGGCCTTAGCCATCTGCATTACAGACAGGGATTGCACTCAGGTTATCATCCTTTTCCTGTGCAGACAGATGGGTTGGTACCCCCCCCCCCCCCCGCACTTGCACCCTTAGAGAAGAGGGTGGCTGAGGGTGACTAGCAGTTCTGGAGCAGGAGGGAAAGTAGGGGGAGCCAGAGGGGACTGGGGTCAGCAGTGCCCGTGCCCAGGCAGTCCTCTAGTTCAATTCAGTCAGAGTTCCAGTTTTCCCAGGACAGAGTAGCACAGAGTTCGGCTTTCTCTTTTCTCAGATATCTGAAAGCAGGGCTTGTTCAGCGACTAGATTAGAAAAGGATATGGAACTTGTTCCCCATACTTTAAAGCAGGGAAAAAGCCTTGTTGTGAAGAGAAGAAACAAAACCTGTTTGGTGACTTGTCATTTCAATGAAAACATGAACCTTTCACAGGTGAGCATTCCCCCACACCCCTCCCCTTCTTCCTGCCACCCAGGCGCTCGGGATCACAGGCCACAGGTGGGGGTGGGAAGAAAAACAGAAAAACAGGCCCTGCTCCTTCAGGGAAAGTTTAAGAACCCAAGGGATCAGTTTAGGGGAAAACGTTTATTAAGCTTGTCTGGTCAGGGCGATAAAATACACTCAAGAGACAGTGCCACATTCTGCCACCTCCATTAGGAAAACAGCAGAACAGTTATGAGTTTTTTGATAAGAGTAAATTGTTTTCATATTTATCTTAGTTCTCTTTCTTCATTACCCTTGAATAAACAAAAACTGATTTCTTAATCCCCTGTACAACAAACACCACCACAAAATCCTCTGAAAGGTCAGGTTTCATATAGCCAGAGCTGTGGGAATTAAATGAAGGGAATACATTTCTAATTTTTATACAAATAAAAAGGTCATTCCTAAGAATTCCATAAGGCCTTATCAACTCCATGAAGCTTTTCATGAAAACTTATTTCAAATGGGCAGCCCATTTGAAAAGCCCAGTGTAATAATGCTGGTGACCTAGGCCAGGCAGGTTCACATTGGATTCAGGCAGAAAAACTGCGGAGCCAGAAAGGGTTAGGTCATTCCATTCAATTAAGTCTCACGACAGACAAGCACACAGGCAGGGGGAACTGCCTTTAAGGCAAACAAACAGCAAAATAGCCCCTCACAGTGTCGCACAGGCAACCCATGCACCCACAACTCCCCATCTCTCTCTAACACAAGCACGCATAGCCTTATACAGGCCACACACACGTGGCGCAGCCACGCACTCACGTAACAATCAGGCAAAGTGCTTGCAACTGGTAACCCCACAAGCAAGCCTAACACAGCTGCCCATACCTCCCCTCCTCCAGTCAGGGACTCTGAGGGAAGAAGCCTGTATTGTTAGTCAAGACAAGGAACCAGCACCCAGCTGGACACGTCCTGAGACTCGGAGACATGCGTGTATCTGAAGGACCACAACCTGCGCCTTTCTCCTTAACCTGCCTCACAAGAAGAGAATGTGACTGGGAGATAAAAGCAAAAAAATCAGCATTCCTGTGAGCTTTGTGAAGAGAAGTGTGCACACTAGGAACTGAACATAGGAGCAGGGAGGAGGAGGCTGATGGCGCAGTATTACTGTCTGCAGATAAGACGCTAGTTGGGCCATTTGTATACATCTCCCTAAAAGCAAAAGATTTTCTCCCTGATTTTAAGATAAAGAGTTTCATAAAAATGGAGACTAATTTACCAGTATCAGAAAAAAACCCCAAAAACAAAACTAGGCACTTGAGATTCATCTTCCCTTTTCATTACAATTTTGCTTTGAAATATAGTCCTTAAAATTGCTTTGAAGGTGACCCTTTAAGAATGTCCTAGCTTGCACATAGTATGGCAAGAAAACTAATAGCCTTCAGCAAATGAGTTGTTTTTGTTACTATAAGGGAGGAAGGACTTGAAGGGCTGACTGAATTAGTTTGAAAAAATAATAAAAGGCTTCACAACTGTAATTTATTATTTTTCAAACTAACTCAATCAGCCCTTCAAGTCCTTCCTCCCTCACCTATTTACACAGACAGGTTATTTCATTCGCAGCCATAACTTGAACCTTGTACAAAATGTATGGCTTTAATGTCTAGGGTTTGGGCACAAGAAATGAGCAGTGAATATAATTACAGATAAATAGGTACAAGAAATTACAACTAAATATAAGGAAAGTCTGTAACCATTAAAAAAAAAAAAGTACAAAATGCAAACACAGTTTATGCATAAATCTTAATTTATTTTTAAAAAATGTCAAGAGAACAAATATACTATAGTCAAGTTCAGCTTAATTACAACAAAGTTATAGGATAAGAACAAAAGAATCCTCACGTATAAAGGATAATTAAAATGTCAGCCATATCAAGACCCTCTATTTTTAAACACTGTGTTTGGCATTTCACTTTGTAAAAAGATGATATAGCCCTCAAGAATCCTTCAACCACATCCAGTATAAACAGGCGTAAACTAAAAACAACTTTAAAAACCTATTTAAATTAAGACCATCAAGGATCTATGGGATTATTTCAGGAGGACAAGGGCTGGCAGAGACACTAAATACTGTAGTTCTAAGGGAAAAAATTTACAATCATTTTCTGTAGCTTACAGGGCAAATTGAATACCATGAAAAATGTTCTTCATGGCACATTTAACAGTTTGAATTTAAATAATACTCAACAGGAAACAGATTCTGTGACAGCAGCTGAGACATAATAACAAAAGGGTGTGATACCTAAGTGTGGCCCTTCCCAGTCTATTTTTAGAGGTTCAAGACAGTGCCTTAAATAGTTTTGATAATAATGCTTGTGGTTAACAACTCAGCATGTAAAACACAGTCTGGGAGCAAACCAGTTCTTTCCATGCTGTGTCACCAAGTTTGCTGTTCTTTCCCTTTTAAATTAATCCTGAGACCTTGCTCACAGAACACAGGGGATCTGAAGAATCTTTTGTTTCCTCCTGTTTACTATACTGCTCACAAAAATTAGGGGATATTTTATAGCTTCATACTAATTTTGAAATATCCCCTAATTTTTGTGAGCAGTATAAGCTACCTTGGAACATGCATAACTAAAATTAAATGATAAATGAAATCTTTGAAAATGTTATTCACTAAAAAAAGAAATATCTTATCTGGAATCTTACTTGGAATATTAGTTTAATCAGGAACAGAGCACACAATGCAGAGGAAAAAGCTCTTGGGTTCACTGAAATATTATGGAGACATGCCTTTAAGAGACTTCCATATTAGGAAGTGACAATTTCTGTGTCATCCATCCCAGCACTGAGATGGCTGTGTCTATAAAGTGTGTAGGGTTTTAAGACATTTATATATATGTAATGATGAATGTGTACATGCTCACACAATACATATATATGTTACCATGTGTCTATAAACATGTACACACGTCATATATACACAACAGATGCTCATGCACATGTCTCCCAGTGACACAGACGCTTCACGTGATGAAATTTGCTTTCTTTTACTTACCACCTTTTTCAAACTCAGTCTTTCTATTCCATTTCCATAACTCAAAATTATACTACATCACACTCTAAAGGTTTCATTTTCATTGTCAATTTAAAAAAACTAGTCAAACCAAATTATATCAAGAAACAAAGGCATATTTAGGGCTAACATACTTTACTTCAAAAACAAAAAACCAAAAATGTATTTTAAGACACTGAAATTTAACAATCAGTTTTTAACGTTTTCTTAGAAAAGGAGAAGAAACCCCTATCTTAGAGAATTGAGTATAAGAGACTTAAACTGGCTTTCATATCCATACTTTTGGGATCAAAGGCTAGACTAGAGGTTCAAGAATAACAAATGAGACCCAATCTCCCCTCCTCCTGAATCCGAAGAATGAGTGGCAGTTACAGAAGTTATAGAAACCTATAGGTCTTCAAGGTGAATTGTCTGGGTTGCCAGGAACAAGGAAGATATGGATATGGGACTGGCTCTCACACAAAGAAGTCCCAGCTCAGCAGTGGGTGGGGCGTGGGGCCGCTCTGACTGTTCTCACGCACCCAGCCTGGACTGTGGAGTCCGGTACCTGTGGTTGCTAGTCCTCAGCGGGGCACAGCCGTTGGGACTGTTGTGACTGCTCTTCATGACACACAGCCATTTTAGGCCAAACCAACCTGGCCATCCTCGTCCTCCAGCCCCTACTCATTCTCTATTACAAGTTCTCTTTCAGTAGGCCGAGCTTCCGCAGAGCCTCCCGGCGGGCCTCCTCAGTGGAGCCCCGGCCTGCAAACTGGACAGTGATGCCCTGGGGTCTGAACCCCACAGCCCTGGGTAGAGAACCTGACTGCTTCTTAGCAGCCTGGCCGCAGTCTGGCTGCTGGTGCTTGTACAAGCTCTTGCTGGCCTGCTGGTGTGCAGGTTTACTGGTGGGAACCAGGGACGGACGGATGGTAACAGTTTTCCCAGCAGAGAATAAGGCACCAGGCTCACTCTTTAGGACATCGTGGATGCTCAGGAAGTCACTGGCCAGGGTCTGTTCTGTCTGCACGCCTCGGGACTGCTGACTGCTGGCCTGCCCTCCTGCCCGCCTGGACACACCTTTCTGGACTGGGCCAGGCTTGCTCTGGTCACATGTCCCCTGCTCTAGCAAGATGCTTTTCCTCTGCTCAGGGAGTTCAACCTTTTGGACCTGATCTTCTGTTTCTCCCATTGAAAGGAAAGAGATGCCATTAATGTTGGCCAGGACCTGGGCTTTCCGCTCCTGCACATTGACCGCTGCCTTGGAGATTGTTTTGTTGAACTCCTTCCCGGCACTGTTGGTCACACTGATGTTGCTTGGAAAGCGGTGGATCTTGGGTGGAGGATGTATTGAGTGTCTATGCCACACAGAGCGGTCTCCTGTTCGAGGGGGTATAAAAATCAGTGTGTTCCATTCTGCAGGTCTAGCCTCTTTCGACGGGGAGATGGGTGAAAGTGCTTCCTTTTCTACCAATTTCTCAGAAATTTTCTTGGCAATAACAAGAGGAGTAGGGACCGAGCGGGGTAGTTTCGGGTGCTCTGCTGGAAGAGGGGAGAGCAGCTCCTTCCTGGGGAGGGCGGGCGCCGTGGCAGCCGGCTGGAGAGGCAGCTGAGCAGGGGCCTCTGAGACTGTGGACTCTGGTGGGGAAGAAGTCTCCACGTCTTTTATCCCGCATTCCAGGGCAAGAATGTCTTCCTTCTCACCAGCTCCAGCCCCTGAGAAGTAGGGAGAATCCTCATAAGCTCATGTAACCTGATGTAAAACTAAACAAATTACATTTCCTGAATTGAAAAGGCCTCAAAGGAACATAATACCCTCTGTCCCCTATCCTGTACTAATGAAAGAGAACAGAGTCCATGATTCTCATAAGCACAGCACGAGAAGGGGTGAACTAGTAATGGTGAGATGCTGAGTCAGAAACTGTCAGTGCTCGGGAAGCACAGAGTAAAAGCAAGCTTCTGAGGACCCATCCTCCTGAGGCATTATGGGAGGAAAGAGTAACTTACCTTGTCAGGGATATTTACAAAGGGCATAAGGAGGCTGGACGGTGGTGTGGCATACCAACAACTCCATCATATTCCTCCATGAAACAGAAATGTTTCCTGGCAACCCGAAATGGAATTGAATATACCAGCCTTGGAGCTTTTACTATATCCTGAACATACACTGATCGCAGATCACCTCACTTTCCTACACTTAGGTGTATACGTCTGTCTCCTTTGCAAAACGGTAGGCTGTCTTATTTCTATATCGCAGAATCACACATGATGCCTGCCAGAGTAGGCACTTAAAATTGTTATGAAAATATCATGTTAGGGAATTGATGGGCAAGGTAGCTTACTTTCAAAATGTGTTTTCCTTGGCAAAATTATATGATATGCCGTTTTAAAAGGAACAGCAGGTTCAAATTAATTTTAGGAACTATACTTAAAAGAAGTGTGATAAAAACAAGAGATTCATAATTAAATCTCTTCTTAGTTGCAAAGTAAGCTCCATTTTTGGAATCAATAGCCATAGTATGTGAAATTCTGTATAATGCACAGCCCTGCTTACAAATGAAAAAGAAAAAACATATTTCTAGAGGCTTGTGGTAAATGGCAGTATTTTGTAGTTAGCAGAGCAAAATTGTTTTCTGTTTCTTCCTCACGATTAGCAATCCTTATCACTGTATCTTTTCCAATTATGAAGAAAAATAGAAGAACATTTTCTCCGTGTCCCTCTCCACTGGTTCTGTCACAGGACTTGACAGAGAGCACACTTTTCTTTCTTTAATAACCGCCCTGAGTGCAAAGAGGATGCGGAGTGAATTTTTGTTCTGATCTTTTCGTTTTCCTGAACCAGCTGACCTTTCAGTTCAAATACCTGCACCCTGGGAACCATGCTACAGCAACAGGGGTACAATCTGGCTCAAAAATTGAGATTAAACTTCAAGGGCTAAAATACAAGTAACTTGTAGGTTTTATTTCTGTAATAAACTGTTACCTGAAAGCTATTTCTAATTTTCTTCATATATACGTGTGTGTGTGTGTGTGTGTGTGTGTAAAGTACCTATCTGTATGCCCAGTTAGTCTCATTCTTAAATCTAACACTTCTGGAATTTTCCTTCATGTGTTGTCATCCTAATATGCCAAGAAAACATCTACTTAGTTGGACAAACTACCAGAGATGATGTTTCTACTAGAAAAATCTGATAAGCCCAAAAGCCTCCGTACTTGCAGACACAGAGACCAGGGCCCCTGCGTCATGTAAAACACTAACAAAGCAAGCCAGAGTCTGGGGACGGGGGCTGTACTCCTTACCTGCTGTGTCAGTCACACCTGGAAGACCGTCAGGTTCCCCAGCCACAGGAACTGGCTGCACTAAGTCAATGACATCTGGCTCCGAGGAGCTGGAAGTGCTCCCTTCTTGGGACTGTGGGAAGTGGCAGCATCCTGCACTGTCACATGGGACTTGCTCAGAGTTGTCCTCCAAGGAATCAAGAGTCTCTTCAAAAAACAGGATGACATCCTTTTCTTCACGTGTGAGGTACTTCAGGCTCTCATCATCCTGTATAACAGGTTTGGGGTTGGGAATGAAAGAGATCAAACAAATGGGTTTCACTGAAGGAAACTATCAGGACCAAGTTTGGCTCAATGCAGAGCCCAGGGGAGGACTCAGAGCATTCTAAAACTTCCCACCTGTGGAGAGTCTGCCTTTCAGTTTATCTCACTGACAAACCTGCGCCTGTATGCCCCTCACTCTTTTACCTGTGTGAAAAAGAAGGCTGTCAAACAGTATAGAAATTATTTGGGTCTTAGAACCTGTTATTAGCTCTAGTTCTGTAGTTTCTAATGGGTTGCTGACAAGAAAGCAATTCTTCCTCAGTGCCTCCCTGTGAACGCTGTTTGCAACTAACTGCTTTCAGATACACTTGCTTTTCCCATAATAGCATAATGTGCTAAATCTTTGGTTGAAGATGGGGAACTCACATATTTATGTCTTTCTCCAGAAACCTCACTAACAATGGGATTTATTTCCTTTAAAAAGGAACAGATCACAAAGACAAAAATAAAAGGAAAAAAGATGACAGCAACAAAATGTGGGAAGTTAGACAGCAGGAAGTTAGACTCAGAAGAAAGATGAACCTTCATCAGCAGCGGGGAAAGCCAGTAACCAACCTGCTGAGTCCCGGAGGGCTTCCCTCAGTCTTGGAGGGTTCCCCTGACCCAGGCACGGGGGTGTTGAGTGGTTCTGGAAGAGTGGCAAAGGTGATGTTGACCAGAGTAGAACAGTTTAGAAGGCTCTTTCAGAAGCAATTAGGTCATCCAGGTAGAAAACTAGACATTTTTTATTAAAGAAGATAAAAGAGAGATTTGAAGTGGAGAAAATGAAGCAGAGCTGACAGTGAAAGGCCATATTGAAAACGGGGAGTAAATGATGCCCAAATGATACTCTGCTCAGAAGATCAGAGAGTCTTCTCTGGAGATGTGAATGGTCCAAGGGCCAGAAGAGGCTCATACCACATATCCCCAATGAAATAACAAATGAGCTTGCTCTCCAGTGCAGGCCAGTCAACAAAACCCATCAGAATTTTAAAAAATTTTATCTATTATTTTTAGAGGGGAGAGGGTGTGGGAAGAAGCGGGAAGCATCAACTTATAATAGTTGCTTCTCATATGTGCCTTGACCGGGCAAGCCTCAGGTTTCAAACCGATGACCTCAGCATTCCAGGTTGATGCTTTATCCACTGCGTCACCACAGATCAGGCCCCAGCAGAATTTTTAATCAGGTTCTTAACATTCTACTCTTATATATTTGCATACAACTAATGGTCACCAAGCAGCTGAGAAAAACCTGTAACATGAGAGACACAGCAAAACAAAACGAAAAGACATAAAGTAACTTACAAGAAACAAACTATGCAAATAATAGAATTTCAAAAAGATGATCATTAATATCCTCTGAGAGATAATGATTCCATAAAAAATATGTTATTTTAAAAACTAGACAACAATAAAAAGCTCTGAGAAATTAAAGCTATGACTGGAAAAGTACAATAAAAGTAAAAAAAATATTTTTTTAAATAGAGAAGAAAAGAAAACTAGAGGATAAGTATGAAAAGGCTAACATCTGAATAACGAGAGTTCCAGAAAAGGAAATCAGAAAAAACAGAGTGGAAGAAATTATCAAAATAAATACATAAAATAATTCAAGAAAATGCCCCAATCAGAAGAATCAAAAGGAGCCATAAGAATAACCTAATAAACAAGAATAACATAGACTATTCCAAGACACATTATTGTGACATTTCAGTACACTGAAGACCAAGAAAAGATCCTGAAAGCTTCTCAAAGTGAAAAAAGAGGTTACGTAACAAGAGATTAGGAGTCAGAACAGCACCAGACTTCTCAGCAGCAATATTGGAAACTAGAAGACAATGTTGTGACTCCTTCAAAATTCTGAAAGAGCCACAGAGCTTCTGGTCCAGATGGCAGCATAGGCCAATGCAATACTAACATACTCAAATAACCACATCAAAATTATAACTGAACTACAGAACAACCGTCATTCAGAACTACCTAAAATCTAGCCAAGAGAAGTCCTACAACTAAGGGCTATAAAGGAGAAGCCACAACGCGACTGGTAGGAGGGGTGGAGATGTGGAATGGGCTGTTCCTACACCCACGTGTGGTGGGTAAAAATCAAGAGGGGTTCCTGATTTTTATCTCAGCCGCAGAGTTCCCCACTGAGGAGCAAGGGGTCCCAGCCCCACACCAAGGTCCTGAGCCCAGGGTTTAGTGCCAGGAAGGGAGTCCCCATAACTCCTGGCTGTTGAGGCTGAGTGAGATGGAGGCTGCTGGAATCCCAGGAGTTCTTCTTTTTTTTTTTTTCATTTATTTATTTATTTATTTATTTATTTATTTATTTATTTATTTATTTATTTTTACAGAGGCAGAGATAGACAGGGACAGACAGACGGGAACGGAGAGAGAGACAAGAAGCATCAATCATTAGGTTTTCGTTGCACGTTGCGACTTCTTAGTTGTTCATTGATTGCTTTCTCACATGTGCCCTGACCGCGGGCCTTCAGCAGACCGAGCAACCCCTTGCTGGAGCCAGCGACCTTGGGTCCAAGCTGGTGAGCTTTTTTGCTCAAGCCAGATGAGCCCGCGCTCAAGCTGGCAACCTCGGGGTCTCGAACCTGGGTCCTTCCGCATCCCAGTCCGACGCTCTATCCACTGCGCCACCACCTGGTCAGGCCCAGGAGTTCCTCTTAAAGGGCCCACACACAAACTTACTCAGACTCACTCTGAGCTCCAGCACTGGGGTAGGAGCTTGAAATGCTCCAGGGACTTACGGGAGGAACTGAACTGTCTGGCAATGAGAGTGAGAACTTGAGGGGCAGCTTTCTCCAAGGCTGAAGTGCTGGCAGAGACCATTGTTCCTTTTTTTGAGTTCTCTCCTGACAGAGCGGGGAGGCAGGTACCATATCTGAGTCTCCATCAACCTGGCCCACACTGTTCTTCCTGCTCTGGTGATTCCCTGAGGCCTTGCTCCACACGACTTGTGGGCCCACCCAAGCTGTTTCCTGTGGCTTTTCCCATATGAATGACCTGTCTTGACTCAGAATTCAGACTTTGCTAAAATCTCTCAAATAAGCAGCATCCAGCCTCATACCTCTTGCTAAGTGACCCCGGGCCTGAAACTAGCAACAACCAGCCTTGGTTTGCAGTTTGGCCTCTCCTGGGCACTTCCAAGCCCAGCACAGGTAGCAGCTATCTGCAGATCACTTTGTAGCTCATGCTGGGTGGCCCTGGGCAGAATACAGGCAATGGCTAACCTTGAAATGTACCTTCAAGAGGCCCCAGAGGCAGCACACTGGTGGACAGCTTCAGACCATGTCAAAACATCATCCAACCACCTCCACAAGTGACACACTCAGTGGACACTGCAGGCATCAGAGCCTCACTAAAGGAAGTCCTGTTCCATGGGTGGGCCCCTGAACAGCTAATCCTCCATGTGGTTAGTGGTTGCAGTCAGTCCTTGCAGCCAATCCTTCCCAATGATGTGCCAATAGCAATCAATTACAACAGGAAGGTGTACACAGCCCACAATGGGGTGGGGGTGGGGGAGTTCATCTGGAGTGCCCAGCTTGTGTGAATGGGGAGGCTGTGCCATTGGACCCAACAGGACACCTAATACACTAGGTCACTCTACCCAGCCCAGGAGACATAGTATCTCTACCTAATGTATAGAAACAAACAGGAAGGCTGTGAAAATGAGGATATAAAGAAACATGTCCTAAATGAAAGAACAGAAAACTGCAGAAAAATAAACAAAGTGAAGGCAAGCAATCTACTAGAGGCAGAGATAAAAACACTGGCTATAAAGATGTTTAATGAACTTAGGGGACAAGTAGATGAACTGAGTAGATGAACTTAAAACTTCAACAGCATAAAAAAAGGACATGAAAACCATAAAAAAGAACCAGTCAGAAATGAAGGATACACTAACTGAAACAAAGAATAACTTAAATGAATCAACAGCAGAGTAGATGAAGCCGAGAATCAAATCAGAGATTTGGAATATAATGAAGCAAAAACAATCAGGACAGTGAAAAAAAAATCCAAAAAAATGAGGATAATGGAAGGAGCCTCTGGGACAACTTCAAGTGTGCCAACATTCACATCATGAGGGTGCTAGGAGGAGAGAGCAAGCAAGAAATTGAAAACTTACCTGAAAGAAGGACAGAAAACTTCCCTAACTTGGTGAAGCAAACAAGACACCCAAGTCCAGTAAGCACACAGACTGCCAAACAAGATGAACCTAAAGAGGCCACACCAAGACACATCGTAATTAAAATGCCAAAGGTTCAAGACAACGAGAGGATCTTAAACACAGCAAGAGAAAAGCAGCCAGTGACCTACAAGGGAGCTCCCATTCGATTGTCAGTTGATTTTTCAACAGAAACTTTGCAGGTTAGAAGAAATTGCCAAGAAATATTCAAAGTGATGAAAAGTAACCAAGATTATTCTACCAAGCAGAGCTATTACTTAGAATTAAAGGATATGTAAAGAGCTCCCTAGATAAGAAAAAGCTAAAGGAGTTCATCACCACCAAACCAGTATTACATGAAATGTTAAAGGGTCTTCATTAAGAAGAAGATTAAAAATATGAACAATAAATGGCAATAAGTACATATCAACAATAGAATCTAAAAAACAAAATAAATGAACAAGTAGAACAGAAACAGACTCAGACACCAAACATTTTGACAGTTGCTAGATGGGAGAGGGTTGGAGGGGTGGGTAAAACAGGTGAAGGGAAGAAGTACAAACTGGTAGATACAGAGCAGTGGTGGGGATGTAAAGTGCAGCATAGGCAGTACAGCCAATTAAAATCTATGTATGATGTCAGCTGGGTACTAAACTTATCAGGATGATCACTGAATGATGTAATGTCTAATCACTGGGGTGGACACCTGAAACTAATACAATATTGTATGTCAAGTATAATTGAAAATAAAAACTGATTTAAAAAATGCTGAATGAATTCAGAACTAGAACTTTATACCTAACCAAATTTAGGTTAGGGTAGAATGAAGATGTGTTTAAGACATGCCAGGTCTACACAATGGCTCTCCCACATCTGCCTTTCTCAGGGAGCTACTGCAGGCAAGTGGGGAGTAGGGCTGTTCCCCTAGGCAAGGGAAGAAACCAAGTAAGACATACAGAAGCCTAGAAACAGGAGAATGAGAAGGCATCCCAGCATAATGGTAGCATCCCCAGGATGTCAATGGTGCAGTGAATGACCAGTCTGGTTCGAGCAGGCCAGAGGGCCGTACAGAACATGAAGAAAGCAAATAAAACCCAAACAGTAACTAACCACAAAAAAATCCCTAAAGCTATGAAAGAGAGCATATATCTATGAGTCAATTTACCTGTAGTTATACACACACATACATACAGATATATTAATTATATTAGTATTTATAGTAGCAAGAAATCAGGCAAAACAAGAGACAACTCTTGTTTTAATGTCTTTTTTTTTTTTTTTTTTGTATTTTTCTGAAGCTGGAAACGGGGAGAGACAGTCAGACAGACTCCCACATGCGCCCAACCGGGATCCACCCGGCACGCCCACCAGGGGCGAAGCTCTGCCCACCAGGGGGCGATGCTCTGCCCCTCCAGGGCGTAGCTCTGCGGGCTACCAGAGCCACTCTAGCGCCTGGGGCAGAGGCCAAGGAGCCATCCCCAGCGCCCGGGCCATCTTTGCTCCAATGGAGCCTTGGCTGCGGGAGGGGAAGAGAGAGACAGAGAGGAAGGAGGGGGGGGGGTGGAGAAGCAAATGGGCGCTTGTCCTATGTGCCCTGGCCGGGAATCGAACCTGGGTCCCCCACACGCCAGGCCGACGCTCTACCACTGAGCCAACTGGCCAGGGCTTAATGTCTTGTTTTAATGTCTATTAATAAAGGTACTATGATTAAATCAATCATGGCATATTCACAGATAGACTATTATATATTATATAGCCATAAAAACATTGTTTTCAAAAGAATATAAGGGTTTTTCCCCCCAAAGAATTTTTGTTTCACTGTTCCCTTCAAGGCCCTGTCTACATGCATATATATTTTGCATAGATAACATATACAAGTTATCATGTACTCTGCTTTCTACCTATACAGTAATTGTAATTCCTTTTATACATCGTTTTCTCTTAGTGACGACTGACTGATACTTATGTTTATTAACTGGCTTTTAATAATTCAAGGAATACAATGTTAAGGGCAAATAATGCATACAGAAAAATAGGGTTGTCTTGATTATTTAATTTAAGTGTATGCATACTTAGTATGTACACACATACAAAAATACTTAAAGGATGTATAGTCAAATGTCAATAATGGGGGAAAATGAAGGTAAATAAAGAAACAGGCATGAATTAAAAGTTGTCTGTGATGAGTGGAAATGGGAGCGAGACTCATGGAAGACTGGTGCTTTTCATAAATCTTGTAAAACTATTTGACTCTATACTGTGTTCATGAACTTTTTAAAAAAAATCAACTTATTGATTTTAGAAAGAGAAGGGAGAGAGAGAATGAGACAGAAACATCCATTTGTTCCTGTATGTGGCCTGACTGGGGATCCAACCCACAACCTTTGCATATTGGGACAATGCTCCAACCTATCGAGCTATCCAGCCAAGGCTGTGATCATGACCTTTGATAAAACAGCAAAAAATATGGTGGAAGCAAAGATAACTAAGAGCTACTCCGTCTGGTAATGTTTTACATGCTGCGATACAGAGGTACTCACATGACCTGCTACTCAAAGCAGGCCTATCTCTGGGCCTGTAATCTGTGATGACAATTTGAATGGCTTTTCTTTAGTTTAAAGCATAGTATACATTTGTTTGGGGGATGATTAACACAAGAATACATGCAAATTTCTCAAATTAGTTTGGCCAAATGATGACTCAGGAATCTTTACTGCATGGGTTAGGTTGGAAGATATAATGACTATTGCTAGAGGGATATCTACAGCTTAGGTAAGCAGATAGAACAGAAGACTGTTAGGGAGGGTAAGTAACACGTCCATTCGATATAAACCTGTATCCAGTAGCTGGGTCATAAGGTATATGTCCGCTTTTATAGATTCAAACAGTTCTCTGAGTGGCTGTACCAATTTCCAATCTCTCCTGTGGGGCTCCGTGCTCTGCACCCATATATGATAGGTGTGTGCTAGTGTCTCATTCTGATTTCCATACGTTCCCGAGAAGACGAATGGTGTTGAGCAGTTTTCCTCATAATATTTAACTGGCCATTTGGAGACCCCCATATCCCCTATAAAAAGCCTGTTCAAATCCTTGGCCTATTTTTTTTTAATTGTCTTAAAAATAACTTGTAGGATTATACACACTAGTTTCAAATATCTTTTTGAATGTATTTATTGTAAATACTTTCTACTCACTGGCTTGTCTTTTCTCTCTTAGCGGGGTCTTTGGATGGCTAGTTCTTATCTTTTTTCATGAGAACTTTTTGTGTCCTACTTGAGAAACCATTGTCTACTATCTGGTCATGAAAATATTCACTAATGTTTCATTCTAGAGGCACTGTTGTATTTAATCTCCCATATTTTGTACTGCAGTCCATCTGAAATGAACTTCTGTGTCTGATGTGAGGTCAGGACTCATTGTTTTCTAAGTGGGAACCCAGCTGTGGCCGCGCTGCTCCTCCTACGACCTCCTTTCTTCCACTCAGGTCTGCCTGGCTGCCAGTCAGGGGCAGGGTGGTGGAGGTCTGTATTTTAATTCCCTTTTCTGTTCATTTGTCTACTTGTCTATTTGTACACCCAGAAAGCACTTTCACTTACTGTAACTTTATAGGGAGTCTCAGTATCCGGTAGTTGAAGGCCCTCCAGTTTTGCTGTTGCTTAAATCTGCGCTAGCTATTCTTGGTCCTTTTTCTTTTAATTTTTATTCTTAATTTATTGTGTTGACATGGTTTCAAGTGTCCCACTCAATATAACACCCTGTACACACCACATCGTGCCCCCCATGCCCCCGCACAGTCTCCTTCCACCCCAATTCCCCCTACTTTGTCCCTCTGCCCCTCCCTCTACCCCCTTTCCCTCTGGCTATTGCTGTCCTGATGTCTGTATACACAAGTAATGTATATATAACTTGGCTAATCCCTTTACCTTCTTAGATCCAGTTCCCTCTTCCCCCTTCCTCCTAACAGTTGCCCATCTTTTCCTGTGACCCTGACTCTGTTTCTATTTTGTTCCTCAGTTTATCATGTTCATTAGAGTCGACATATAAATACCTGGCTTATATCATTTAGCATAATAATCTCCAGGTCCATCCACGCCATCGCAAAAGGTAAGATTTCCTTCCTTTTTACGACCATGTAGTAGTATTCCATTGTGTACATGTATCATAGCTGTTTTATCCATTTGTCCACTATGGACACTTGGGGCTGTTTCCAGATCTTGGCTAGCTAACAATGCTTCTTTTGGGATTCTTAGGATATGCTTCTAGAGGTGGGATAGCTGGGTCATAAGGAAGTTCCATTTTTAATTTTTTTTTAAGTGAGAGGAAGTGAGATAGTGAGATAGACTCCTGCATGTGCCCCAACTGGGATCCACCCAGCAACCCCTTTCTCAGGCTGATGCTCAAGTACCAAGCTATTTTTAGCACCTGATATGCTCAGACCAACCAAGCTATCCTCAGTGCCTGGGGCTATATTGAAACCAATTGAGCCACTGGCTGTGGGAGGGGGAGAGGGAGGGAGTAGAGGGAAGGGGAAAGAAGAAAATGGTCACTTCTATGTGTCCTGACCAGGAGTCAAACCCAGGATGTCCATATGCTGGGCTGATGCTCTATCTACTAAGCCTCTGGCCAGGGCTAAATACTTTTTTCCCTTCTGAAGTAAGAACAATTTCATATTAACTTGATCTAAGTGATTTTATTAATTTACATAGTTGACAGTCCCTGACACTTTCAATATTCCCTCTAATAACAGGGTCAGTATGAGGAGCATTAGAGGAGTGGCAAGATCCTTTAAGAGCAAATGGGCACAAAGTGTTCCTTATTTAATACTTTTTATTGAGCACTGGACCAAGAAAAAGAAGAATGGGGGGGGGGAATCTACAACAGTATTGAATCGCGGCAGTTCTCTCTGTCTATAGAATATATGACTAAGGAGTTTATATTTTATCTTGAGATTTACAGGATCTGGCCCTAACTTCCTTTCAAATTTCACTTCCTCCTACTCTAGAACAGTGACAGTCAACTTGTTCTGTAAGGACGAGATAGTAAATATTTTGGGCTTTGTAGGCTTTATAGTAGCAATGACTCAACTCTGTTAATGTGGTGTGAAGTTATAGATATGTTAATAAATAAGTCTAGCTTTGTTACAATAAAACTATATTTACAAGAACAGGTTGGGGGGGCCAGACTTGGTCCACAGGCTGTAGTTTGTTAACTCTTGCTCTATAATCAAATCACTTGCTATGCCCATCTCTGCATAGCCACATCTTACCTGTCCTTTACGGTTCAATTTAAATGTCAGCACACCTCCACCCTACTCCCATAGCATTTTCTGACTCACACAATCAAATATTTGAACATCTAATAAGCACTGTACAATATAAATACAGTGTAAATCATGTTCTTGTTGTCTAGCCCTGGCCGGTTAGCTCAGTTGGTTAGAGCATTGTCCTGAAATACCAAGGTTGCAGGTTCAATCCCAGGTCAGGGCATATAGTACAGGAAGTGAACAATAAAAGCACAACTAAGTGAAAAACAAATGAGTGCTTCTCTCTCTCTCACTCCTTCTCTCTCCCTTCCTCTGCCTAAAATCAACAAATTTTAAAATTAAAAAAAAAATCATGTTCTTGCTGTCTAGTTGACCATTTAATGAGAGCTTCAGATAAGAAAACAGGCAATTACTTTAGAGTGTGGAAATGGCTATGACAAGGTTACTCTGGGTGTTATGAACACAGCATGGATATCAAATCACACCTTTAGGGTGGGGGTCTGATTTGGAAAAACTCTGGAGAAGAAATAATATATGTCAATCATGGGAAGGAAGTGGGTGACAGTTAAACAGAGGAACGAGGGATAGTTAGACGTGTATTTTGGAGCAATCGTGTTGGTTATAGTGTTGAAAATACTGAATATGGGAAACAATTTAGACAAGAGCTAATGGTCACCTAAACTATAGTGGTGATGGGAACAGAGAGAAGCAGATGGAGTTGAGAGATACTTAAAAAGTATAATCAACTCCTTATATAAAATTCAGTTTTCTACTACAGTGGTTCATCACCCACGCTGGACTTAACACTTAAAGGAAAATTCATGTCTAATGTATCTGTGAACTATCCCCAGAGCTTAGACTGTCTTGTATCCAGCAGGTCACTGTAACCAACATGTCAGTTGCTCCTCACCATGTCTGTCTGTTTTGGCCCTCTGGCAATTAGAGCATGAAGCTCTCATAAGGAATCCAGCAAAGCTGTTCATTTTGTGACTCTTCTAGATGTTCTGGCAGATTGGTGAGATCATATGAAGGCCTCATTGTGTGGTGTAGGGCATTATACCTTGTCTTTTCTCCACAAACCTTATTCTTGCTAGATGACTCTGTCCCCATCCACTCAGCACATGTTCTTTCTAACTCTGCTGCTCTCCCAGATTCACTCAAAGACATCTCACATATTCTTGTATCCATGAGGAGTGGTTTACCACAATGATTCAACAAACAAACCTTGACACTATAAAATCACTAGGGCTCTTAGCATAGCACAGATCCCTGTAGTTAACAATAACCATCACAGATGTTATTAGGATAACATGATAATAATGACAATATCACCCTCCCCAATAAGCCACACAAAAACCCATAACCACAACTATTTGTTGAATTAAAAATCTAGATAATGCCCTGGCCGGTTGGCTCAGTGGTAGAGCGTCGGCCTGGCGTGCAGAAGTCCCAGGTTCGATTTCCGGCCAGGGCACACAGGAGAAGCGCCCATCTGCTTCTCTACCCCTCCCCCTCTCCTTCCTCTCTGTCTCTCTCTTCCCCTCCTGCAGCCGAGGCTCCATTGGAGCAAAGATGGCCCGAGCGCTGGGGATGGCTCCTTGGCCTCTGCCCCAGGCGCTAGAGTGGCTCTGGTCGCAACAGAACGACGCCCCAGAGGGGCAGAGCATTGCCCCCTGGTGGGCAGAGTGTCGCCCCCTGGTGGGCATGCCGGGTGGATCCTGGTCGGGCGCATGCGGGAGTCTGTCTGACTGTCCCTCCCTGTTTCCAGCTTCAGAAAAAAACTTAAAAAAAAAAAAATCTAGATAATTAACGCTTTCTGACCTTTCCCTCCTACTCTGACCTTCCCAATTCAGTGTTTTAATATCATTACTCACAAGTTTTTTAAAAATCTTCCTTGATTAGGTATAAAATAATTTCCCTTTGGTTGTATAGACAGAATTAAATGGGCAACTGGCCTGTAATAGACCTGCAACTTAAGACACATGCCATCTTCCCACATTAAGGGAGGGACAAAAATAAAAACACAGTATATAAACCCATCCATCTATCCCAACCTTAAAAAGCAAGGAGTCTTGCCCTGGCTGGGTTGGTTAGAACACTGTTCCAAAGTGCAGACGTTGCTGGTTCAATCCCCGGTCAGGGCACATATAGGGGAGATGTTCCTCCCTCCCTCTCTCTCTCTCTCTCTCTCTTTCTCTCTCTCTCTCCTCACTCTCTAAAATCAATAAAATAAACATTAAAAAAAATCAAGTAGTCCAACATAAGATTTCATTTGGAAAATAAGCTTAGGAAGGGGAGGTGCTACATGCCATTTTCACGTTCTGTGACAGAGTATAGGATTCACAGGCTGAGAGATGTGACAGCAATCAGCTCAGCCTCCTCACTGACGATGTGAAAACTGGATTCAGAGGCAACGCAGTGGCTTTCCAAGGGCGGTGCAGCTGTTTCATAGAGGGGCCAAGACTAGAGCTAGTCCTATGCTTGCCGTTTGTTTATTCCACTTATTTCCCTTTCTTGTTTATTCATTTTTAATTGATTTTAGAGAGAGGAAAGGAGAGAGCAAGAAAGAGACAGGTACCTCAATCTGCTCCTGTATGTGCCCCGAGTGGGTATCAAACTGGCAACCTCTGTGCTTTAGGACCATGTTCCAACCAAATGAGCTATCCAGCCAGGGCTTGTTCCCCTTTCTAATCACACATTAATCTAAAAGCCATGCTTGGAGAGCAGCACAGGTCTCGTACATCTTATCCTGGAGTTCCTAAAGCTCATAGTTTGACCTCAGTGTTCTTGTGCAATGTGAGACACAAATCAATTATAACCAGGCTGCTCAGTGACCAGAGGCCCAGGTCCTATAAGACAGATTCTCGCAACCTCAGCCTATTCCAGGACTTACTCTAAGGTGAGAAGCTGGAAAATGCGCCGAGTAACTGGAATGTATCCCCAAGTACCTTCTTTGTGATCAGCTGACCTTGAGCCCTGACCTAAGGGACAGGGCCAAAAATGCTATGGGCTCAGTCTGTCGTCTAACTTCCCAAATATGGAGCAGCTCTCCAAATGAACCTGGTCTCTGCTTGCACCTGGGAGAGGGAAGCAGAAACAGAGAATCCCCGGTGCCAAGGGCAAGGGAACAAGGTACTCAAGCCCAGAAGAGGGGCACTGGCCCTTGTCTAAGACAGTTCCTGTCTACTCCTCTCATTCTCACTGTCTCAGACAGGGATGTTAGAGGGGAAGGCCCTGGGGGAGCGATGGGGCATGAAAAGCAAGGCTGCGGGAAAAGCAAGGCTGCGGGAAAAGCAAGTCTGCGGGAAAAGCAAGTCTGAGGGAAAAGCAAGGCTGCGGGAAAAGCAAGTCTGCGGGAAAAGCAAGGCTGCGGGAAAAGCAAGTCTGAGGGAAAAGCAAGGCTGCGGATAAAGCAAGTCTGTGGGAAAAGCAAGGCTGCAGAGCCTGGGAGGTGGAGGGGCTGGGCAGTGACTGCTAACCTAACTGGCACGGGTGTCTTTGGGGGTGATGGGCATGCTCTGAATGTGATGATGGCTGCACACCTCTCAGTCACTAAACCATCCAGTGGCATCCTTCAAATGGGTGGACGGTACGGGATGTGAACTACATCTCAGAGCAGTGGCCAGAGGCCCTGTGGGGAGGGACAGAAGCAGGGGCCCTGGCGGTGGAGGTCTCTCCTTCAGGGGTGTACTTTCAGAAGTGGGATTTGTTAACTTGGTTTCCAAAGAAACAAAGTGCACAGAAAATGAGGATAAACAAAGACAGAAGTTTTCCTGGGAAGGGGTGAACCAATGAAAATCTATTTGTCATTATTATTTGGAAGGTAGCAGGCTGACAGAAGAATTTTTTTAAATTCCCTTTCTTTAAATGGTACTTTTAAAGCACTAATTTGGGCTGTGAAGTAAAAGTAAGTTCTTTTTTATTTTTATTTTATTTGTTAATAGAGAGAGAGAGGGACGAACAGGGACAGACAGACAGGAAGGGAGAAAGATGAGAAGCATCAACTCATAGTTGAGGCACCTTAGTTGTTGTTCATTGATTGCTTCTCATATATGCCTTGACCGAAGGGCTCCAGCCAAGCCAGTGACCCCTTGCTCATCAAGCCAGTAACCTTGGGCTCAAGCCAGTGACCTTGGGCTTCAAGCCAGTGACTTCTGGGCTCAAGCCAGTGACCACAGGGTCATGTCTATGATTCCACACTCAAGTCAGCAAACCCATGCTCAAGCTGGTGAATCTGCGCTCAAGCTGGCAACCTCAGGGTTTCGAACCTGGGTCTTCAGCATCCCAGGCCAATGCTCTATCCACTGTGCCACCACCTGGTCAGACAAAAGGAAGTTCTTTAAGGCTACAAATCTCCAGATGCTAAAGAATTATCATAGGAAACCATACTATATCCCATTTGCCTGCCATGTTGACTTTGGGTAATGGATACAAGTCTTCAAGGGAAAAGTGCCTATATTTCTATCTAATATGTATGATTGTGAGGAAGTAATTTCCACTATGTTCAAACTAGAAAAGTCAAAATGCTAAACTACTAATAAAGGAAATGTATGCCTGCTGCACAAGTCTCGATGAGGAGAATAAGCCTGCTCTTGCTGATGCACAAAGATGAGGAAAATGTCTGTCCAATCCCACTGGAGCTTGGAGAGGAACATCCGGATAAGGGGGATGAGAAACCTTCACAGTGAATGCTACCAATAGTTATAAAAGTCAACAATCCTAGGTATACCTGTGGGAGTATAGATTAGGGACAGGAGTTTTCATTTTTTGGGAACTGGTAGAGAGAGAAAAAGAACACCTTTTGTTTGTTTGAACAAAAAATGTTGAGAAGGCTTAAAATACTCCTATGAAACCTACACCTAAAAAAAATTACCAAATTTAGTTCTTAGGCTTCTTTCTTTTTTCTTCTAAACAAAGAAATTTGGTTTTACTGCAGACTAAGATAATTGTGGCAGCTCCTTGTGAGGGAGGAAAAACTCTCCCAGCAGAACTAGTCTCTATTCTAAACAAACAAACAAAAAACATGAGTTTGATGGCTAAAAATATTTGAGATGAACCAACATCTCTTAACCAGTAGTCTCTAGGAAGGCAGCCTTGGGTATTTGTTTTGGAAGAATGTGATATGCTGGTCACATTTTCTTCTTACAGACACCAAAATGATTTCCCTGACATGTGAGCAAGAATTTATTGATTAAACAATCTAAGCTGATGAGAGAAAGTCCTGTGACTGAACAGAATGGGGCAGAAAGGAGAAAACGAATGTCTGCCTCTGTGCAGTTCCTCTCAGAGCTCTAAATGTTGTGCTTACTTGGCAATTTCATGAGAAAGGCCATAAGTGTATGTGGCATTTCCCAGTTTCAGGATAGGGTTTAATTATGGTTATTTCTAACTAGTCATTGTAATTTTTCACTATGGCTAACTTCAACCTGTACTTCTGGCCAGAAAGAGACACAAACTAGTGAGGGATGGGATATGTCTACAGTTTTGATTACAGATCTAAGAATAATGGCTCTGAAGGATTACAGTTAGGCTCTGTGGCTGCCTTAAACTTTTTTTTTTTTTAAGTGAGAGGAGGGGAGATAGACTCCTGCATGTGCCCCAACTGGGATCCACCCGGCAACCCCGTCTGGGGTCGAAGCTTGAGACTGAGCTATTTTTAATTTTTTTTTAGTGCCTGAGGCTGACAAACATGGACCAACTGAGCTATCCTCAGCACATGGGGCCAATGCTTGGACCAACTGAGCCACTGGCTGCTAGAGCAGAAGAGGGAGGGAAGGGGGAGAGGGAGGGGAAGAGAAGTAGATGGCCACTTCTCTTGTGTGCCCTGACTGGGGATCAAACCTGGGACATCCATAAGCCAGGCCAATGCTCCATCTACTGAGCCAACCAGCCAGGGCCAACCTTAAACTTTAAACTGGTTATATTACATAGAGGCCATGAGTGAGACTGAACTGCCATAAGTGTGTGGCATCAGGCATGCACCCAGACCCGCACAAGCTTAGGCCACACTGTCGTAGAGTTTCATGTGGCTATCCTGCCACTGAACTGTGAGTCCCTAGATTAAATTGGGGTTTTATTCCATCATCTACCAGTTCATGTATGTAGTAAGCATTTACTAAATGTCTATTGAAATTTAATAAAAGTTGCCTGACCTGTGGTGGCGCAGTGGATAAAGCATTGACCTGGAATGCTGAGGTTGCTGGTTCAAAACCCTGGGCTTGCCTGGTCAAGGCACATATGGGAGTTGAAGCTTCCTGCTCCTCCCCCCCTTCTCTCTCTCTCTCTCTCTCTTTCTCTCTCTCTCTCTCCCCCCCCTCTAAAAAAATGAATAAATAAATAAAAATAATTAAAAAAAAGAAAAAAAAAAAAAGAAATTTAATAAAAGTTGTCTAAGCTTTGTCTGAAAGTGGCTGTTAAGATCAGCAAGTTTTTGGTTCAGCCTGGGTCAGGAGACAGACCTGAAAGGAAGCCAGGCTCACCACTGCCCAGTCTGCTTCCTTTCCATGCCTCTGTTCTGTTTTCTCTCCTCGAGATCATCCAGCAACAAGTGGGTCAGATCTCTGGCGTGCTCCTCCAGGAGCAACCTGACTACGAAGACAGTGCTTGCCACTGCTGGCTCTACCCTCCTGTTCCCTGACTGATGGGGGTGGCCAGAGGCATGGGAGGTTCTGGAGAAGGAAGGGATGATGCAGGAGCTGACAACTGTTATCTGATCGCTTCAAGTTGGAAGTAGTGACTTTTTGGGCCACAACATTTGTCAGCTGAGCAAAAAGGAGGGTTTCAAGATAGTTCATTAAATGTTAAATCTCCAAAAACTCAATGATGAATTTCGGTCATTGTTTCTGCCCAGGTTAGAGATAAAAATGAACAGGAAGTCTGTTTGGGGATTCGGGATGTTTCCAATCCACCCTAAAAAAGCACATGTATTACTTAATTTCTTAAGAATTGAAGGTAATAAGAGCTCCCCACTCTTCAGCTAGTGATAGCACCTTCTTTTCTAGAGGAAGCTCCAGATGCCTGCAGGGCAGAGCAGTCCTCATTCAAGACCACATTCAGATATGAACCAAAGACCACTGGCAGGAAACAGGATTCTGCCCATTGCAGTGGCACCCAGGGTATTTATGAGATATGAGTGTTTGAGATACTGGCTTTCTGTGGTTAAGAACATAGGTAACCTCACACCCAAAGCTTCTTTTGTCACCTTAAGAAGCTATCATAGTCCTGGCTGGTTGGCTCAGACGTAGAGCATCGGCCTGGCGTGTAGAAGTCCTGGGTTTGATTCCCGGCCAGGGCACACAAGAGAAGTGCCCATCTGCTTCTCCACCCTTTCTCCTCTCCTTTCTATCTCTCTCTTCCCCTCCCGCAGCCAAGACTCCTTTGGAGCAAAGTTGGCCCTGGTGCTGAGGATGGCTCCATGACCTCTGCCTCGGCGCTAGAATGGCTCTGATTGCAGTGGAGCAACAGCCCAGAGGGCCCGAGCATTGCCCCCTGGTAGGCATGCCAGGTGGATCCCAGTCAGGGGCATGCGGGAGTCTGTCTGACTGCCTCCCTGCTTCTAACTTTGGAAAAATACAAAAGAAAAAAGAAAAAAAGAAAAAGAAGCTATCATTATGAGGGTCCTTGAATCCTTCTTGAACCTTTTATTTTGAATCTGTATTCTCTCTCGATGTAGTAGGTTCCAGAACTACCCTACCAACTTTGCAAAGACATGCTGCCTTGTATTGTACAATAGCTTCTTCAACTTCAAAGGAAAAACACATTCAAAAGATATCCCCTAAATCAAGTATTTCAGGATATGGCCAATTTGTTCTTGTTCTAACTATACCCTTCATTAGAAAAGGTTCAGAGGAAGAATTCCTTATAAAAAACCTCGAAATATACATACAAATGCAACTAGCCTCTTGAGTGATAAAGGCTACATATTCTTCCCTATATGGAGAGCCATGACAGTCCTGTATAAGCAGCTGTTTTCAGTTTTAACTTGCATTGGCTCAGGAAAAAAGTCCCTAAAGAGCAAAGATCTGTTACACCACAGACAACACTTCAACTGGTGTTTAAAAACTTTAGGGTACTCTCATGTAACATCAGGAATTAGTTTTTTATCTTCTTTTAAAAATAACTTTTGCTTAAAAGAAATGTTTCAAGTTGGAAATAGGTTATCTTACTTAAAGAGCCCTCCAAGAGATGCATTTAATACCATACAATTTAGAGGTCTATAAACATAATTACTAATCTTTTCTGGAGTGCAAATGAAAGGACAGCAAGTAGAGAGACTATTATGGTTGATTCTCACTCTAAAGAGACAAGTCATAAAAAGACCCAGTCATTTAACATAAAAATATATAGCTCCTCTCCAAATTTAGACTCCCCATAAAGGGGATGAGGACAAGAAAGTGACTTAAAGTTTTCAAAATATTTTTAGCTTATTTTTAAAAAAAAATTTATTTAGACAATTAATTTTAACGTGATGACATTGATCAATTAGAATACATAGATTTAGAGAAAACATCTCCAGATCATTTTGAAATTTGATTATATTGTATGCCCATCACCCAAAGTCAAATTGCCCTCCGTCACCTTCTATTTGGTTTTCTTTGTGCCCCTCCCCTCCCCCCACTCCCCTTCCTCCCTTCCCCTCCTCCTGGTAACCACCACTCTCTTGTCCATGTCCATGAGTCTCAATTTTGTGTCTCACCTATGTATGGAATCATACAATTCTTAGTTTTTTCTGATTTACTCATTTCGCTCAGTATAATGTTATCAAGGTCCATCCATGTTGTCGTAAATGATCCTATGTCATCATTTCTTATGGCTGAGCAGTATTTCATAGTATATATGTACCATATAGTAAAGTTTTCAAATTTTATACCAGTGTAGGTAGTTCACTGGTTCAAGGGCACCTAGATGCTAAGAAAGTGCTTTGTATAAATCAAACACTTCATGGTTGTTTGGAAAACTTTAGTTGCTATTTAAAATTAAGTGTTGAATCTTCTCAGTGAGCCTGTTCTATCTAAGGGAAATATACAACTGTGGAATAACAACTGATGACAACTGAAGTTAGCTCAATGGTCTTCCATAAAGGAAAATGCTTGAAAACAGTCAATAGGTCTAAGTAGAAGGCCCTGGAACAGCACTGGAATGTCTTCCATCAGACAGTGAAACACAGGTAGTCAAGGAAAAAATGCAGAAGACTGATAAGAGACGGAGATACAACAGGGAAATTGTGGATTCACGCAAGATGAAGCAAAATTGTGCTCAGCTTGAAGCTATAGGGCAATTAAAAAAGAGAAGCTGGTAGTATAAGCACCGATTATATGACTGACAATCTTTACTCCCCCCCCCCCTATATATATGGAGGCAGATTTGAACTTGAACCCAGGCATGCCTCTAATACCCTTTGTTTAATAGTATTCTGTACTGATTTTCAGGGTACTGAGTGGTGAGCAAAAAATAAAGCAACTTTTCAAAATGCATAAGGTATTTTTTGCATGTAAGAAAAATGGTAAATATCTGGGGGAATGTCCTGATCCCTACTAAGCTCCACTGTAAAACCTATGCAGCCAACAGTGAAGGTCCAAAAATCCTTCCGCCACAGGCAGTTAAGAGCATAAGGCTGTTCTTCTTCACCCACCCTGACCTCCTGATAGTTATAAATGCAAGAGATTTATAGTTTTCCCCATCTATGAACCTAAGGATATTTCTAATATCTTACATTACCAAAAAATACCTCCGTGATAAAAACCTTTATAAGCCGTTTCTCTTTGTGACTTTGAAGCTGAAACATCCTAGACTTCCTTTCAAACAAGAGCTTTTTCTTTTGAAGATGTATTCCTCCTGTGTCTGACGTCTTTACAAAGAGTTAACATGATGCATATTATCCAAATTTGCCAGATGACAGAGCTTAAGATCCCACCTGCCTACACATGTATCCTATGAGGAGCTAAGTTTCTCTGGCAGTGTAAGCTCCCTGAGTCCATTTTCCATATTTGCTTCTGCCAGTTAAGATATCTTGCAGGCACTCTGGCAGCTTTGGTCCCTCTAAGAGATCTCTTTGTTCTCTGCTAAACCTTTATGGTAGTCAGTGTGACACACCATCCAGATCACCCGCTGGAAATGAAGGAACTGTTCCCCCACCTGATGGGGGTGCTTGCTGTTGGAAGGGGCTCTCAGCTCTCTGTCATCTTTGGGGCTGTCTGGATCTGGAAGAAACTGTCTTATCAAGGTCAGGCCTTCTTCCAGAGGGTCCTGCACCCAATGGTTGATCACTGAATAGGTATAAAGGCTCCACCCTTGACTCAATGGGCACACTGAGGGGCAATCCCAGCCCCAAAACTTTCTGAGCAACAGCTAAAGCCTTTGCTGGGTCTACCTCACAGCTCCACTTCTCTCTCCACCCAGTCCTGCTTCCTCTTCATTCCAAATGTTGTCCCATGAACAGTCTTAGCCAGCTTCTGGTTTCTAACCTCCTAACCTCCATCTCGGAGTCTGCTGCGGAGAAGCCAAGCTGCAGCTACCTGTTCTGTCATAGTGGATTACAGTCACCAGAGGCTCCACTGTATGAAACACCAAGAACAGTACTTCAAATGAGCAGATGTATAAATCACACATCCAAAAGATAGTGGGTCAGATAGAATAGTCAGTTAATGCCACACCTCAATGGATCTGCTTGTAGAGATAAATCAGGTTTTAGTGGGAGCATGAGAGTTTGATCTACTACATAGGAATTGGTCAAAGTAGGCATTCCACTGGTTAATATGAAAGATGGACCCTACAAGAGCATAATGGAAATACAAAAATAACAACTCCTTCCCCAAGTCCAAGGCACTGGACATACTTGGGATCACATTTTCTTTCAGGAGGAGACAAAGAACAGGCATTATTTCCGTTCTCTTTCAAAAGAGGCCAGGACATATGAAAATGAATGTAAAAGGTAAAAAAAATAATTCAAATACCCTCACTCCTAATGCACTATACCCATTCCCTTAGATACCAAGGTCATCTGATGATCATTCTCAATTTTATTCCATTACTCATATATTGTACAAGGTAGTCTTTTAGACTAGTGTACCTAAGTTAGCCACAAAGCTTAGACATACTCTTCTATATCAGAGGATGACTGCTTTCAAACTATGCTTTAAAGAAGATACTCTGCTCGCTAACTACTGGAATAATAATCTGTATGTATTTCCTACATATTCACTTAGTATGTCTTTTAATATATTCTTTACATATTTTATTTTATTTATTTTTTATTATGATAACCTTTTTCTTTGTTGATTTGAGAGAGGGGGAAAAGGAGGGAGAGAGGAAAGAAGAGGAAGGGGGAGAGAGAAACATAAGATTTTTTTGTTCCACTTATTTATGTATTCATTGTTGAATCTTGTATGTGCCCTGACCACGGATCGAACCCACAACCTGGGTGTATCTGGATGATGCTCTGACTGACTGAGCTTCCTAGTCAGGGCTATGTTCTTTTTTTAAAATTGAAAAGTTAGTCCCAAATTCCCCATTCTTAAGGATCTGTAGTTCTCAGATTTTCAGAGAATAATTTATAATAAATTTTTCTTTCAATGAATCAATCAAATATTTATTACATATTACCATGAGATTTTAAAAGATATGCAAGTATGAATCTATTAGATTCTATCATGCTAACTGCCCTAGATACTGTATATATCTTTCTTACATTCAGCATAATTGGGGTTAACTTTAGGACTCAGAGTATCTGAAAGAAAATGTGCTTCCACTAGAAATGGACTGATATGAACAATAGACCATTATTAATAAAGTCCAAGGTGAATTCTTTCCTTTCCTTTCCTCTATTAATAGAAAGGTCTCAATCCTGAAGAATGAATACCCTGAGTTGTGGAGTGCAAAAGAGGTCATTTCTTTTTTTTTTTTTTTGGAAAAAAATTTCAAAAATATTTTTATTGAAGTGCTTGGTAATAATGATAAAAAGTAATAAAATATATTTACCCAAAAAGTCTGAATAAGAATGTTGTGAGATAATATATGTATACACATTTTAATATATAGGGGGTCCTTGGTTTATGACAGTCTTTTTTTTTTTTTATAATTTTATTTTTTTAATAGGGTGACATCAATAAATCAGGATACATATATTCAAAGATAACAAGTCCAGGTTATCTTGTCGTTCAATTATATTGCATACCCACCACCCAAAGTCAGATTGTAAAAGAGGTCATTTCTTAACTTTAAAACTAACGACTCTTTTTTGACAGTTCACAAAACTTGTTGAGTAAGAGTCTGGATTCTGAGAGAAAGGGATACAAAAGCATTTATGTTTGTAAAACAGTTAAAAATCTGTTTTTTCAAAGTAAGTTTGTTTTTCTCCTGTGAGGAGTTTCCCTTCCTTCAGGTCTTCTGAACTGAAAAGCATCTGGCTCTGCCCAAGCTTGTCGCTGCCTTCAGTCAGGGACCCCTGGGTCTAAGCAGCCTGTTATTGGCTGCAGGCGATTCCGTCCACTGCTGTGGATAATGCTCTGGATTTGTGCAAAATTTAAGATGATTAAAAATTAAATGCCATTTCACAAGCAAGATTCCAAAATACCAAGCTGGTTAACCCAAAAGAATTTGATAAGATCTTCCTTAAAGGGGAGGGAGTTGGGGCAAAGCCAGCCAACGAAAGCCCATCAAAGCTTTCAAGGAGAGCATCACTCACCGAAGTGAAACTTCTGGAGCGAGAACTGCTACTTCGACTATCCCAGCTGCTCCCACTGCTCAGGTCACTGAGCCCACAGCTGGACGACCAGTCAGAGTCCATATCCCAAGAATCTGATTTCTGGTGGTTTACTGGCATTCCTACAGAAACATCAGTCAACGAATTGATCACAGGAAGTAGGGAAGGCACCACTGCTCCATTTTGAAGTCGTGAATTACTTCTAGAGAAACCAAGCACAAGCAACAAGGGTTAGTGAGCCTAGAGAGGACATGCGTAATCCTGCAAATGAAGGGCGCATCATGAGTAAGAGTCACCCACAGTCCCGGCCTTGACCATCAGGATACAGAGAATCAGGAGCCCTGGGTCAGCTTGTTTGGTGGAGCGCATTTCCGTTTCTCCTGTGGATCTTTCTCCATTATCAAGGTGCAAGAACTATTCTGAAGGAAAGATAGCTGTATTGAAACTTACCATACTGTGGACGATTTGATAGGATCGTGTTCTGGCACCTTCCATTGCACTCAGGGTCTGTACTTGCATGCTCTTTTACACTCAGACTCAGGTGCTCCCCAGGGGGTTTATTAATTCTAGTCTTTTCTGCTTCAGACACCACAACATTATGGGTCCTTTCCCAGCTTCATGATAGTTCAGAGTTGAGATGAAGTGACAAGCTAATAAATTACTAATACAAGTTTGGTTGACATCCCCATGATTCTAGAATCTTTGGAGGCTGTGATGCTATTGCAATGTCTACATAAAATATTAAGGTCCCCTAAGTTAATACCATCAGGAAGTTTGTATTTTTACTTTCAGGAACAAAGATGCTGAAACCGTTCCTTATAAGCTCTCAATTTCACACAGTCCTCTGACTCTTTTAGCAAGAGCTCAGCTCAGCCTGTTGAATTATCAGTTCAACAGACAACTGAGCATAAGGAAACCTTCCAGAAGACCAGAGAAGACTAACAGGGAATAAGCTTCCTGTTGATTCCATATGACCTGATATTTCGGTAAGTGAAGTGAGAAAGGCTTACGTCCTTCCTGAACTGAAAATGCTACCAGGCTGTCTCAGAAGCCTCTTTAAGGACACCGACTGGCACATGTGTGTATAGACATGGGTATGTGCTCATATGTGTAGTAATTTTTAAATAAAAACGTGACTATTTGTGGAGAAAGCACAATCAGTACTGAATACCTTGGGTGGACCATGTCATTTAAGACTACTGTGAAATCTTCTCAAAGAAATCCTGAAGACATTAGAACAAATTAAAAAAGAAATTATTTCCTATCCCATTTCTCAGGTGTATCAGCACATGTCACCTGATAATTTAAGAGCAAGGCTAAGAAACAGAAGATTCTGAACATAAATACTTTCTCTAAGTTGCCATCATTCCAAATGGTAAAAAAAAAAAAAAAAGGCAAGAAAAGGTTAAAAGTTTAAAAGTTCAATAATAAGAAAGCCTAAGCAATACAGACTCTATATAAACTGTCTACATAGCCAATGATATGCAACTCAGAAGTTAAGATATTCTTGGTGAAACTCCACAGTATTCAGTCTAGTAAGTTAAATGCCCAATATGAATTTAGTACACACACACAAATACTGTGGGCATATAAGTGTGCTGATGACAGTGAGTGGTGACAAAGCAAGGCAAAGGCAGATGGGGATGTCACAGCTATATCCCTGAGACCTGTGACTATGTGGGACCCAAGAAATGTGGAACAGGAAATGCAGGGAAGACAGGCCAATGCTTGGATTATTTCTGGTCTGCAGATTCCTGCCCACTGACTCAGCTCTAATTCATTCTTGAACTAAGTAAATCACTGCTCCAAGGAGAGTAGGGGGTTGAGGGGCAGTAAGTCTTGGCCCCACACAACAGTGAGAGGAAAAACAGGGAAATGAATACCCATTCACCTTACACAGTGAAAGAACCCAGTGGAAGGAAAAGGACTTGGAGTTTGGCTATAGGTCTACACAGTCAGAGTTGCACTCTGAGGCCCTCACAGTGTGGTTGGAGGACAGTGATTTACCATGCCACTTGAGAGCATACCCCTTTCTTGTGTTACTATAATTTTAAAAGCTATTCTGACAATGTAAAACTATAATATTTAGACTTTTATAAATTGTTCTTTTGGAAGAATATGGGAAAGCTCATCAGAATTCTGCAAAAGACAAGAGGTTCTGAGGGACAATGTGAAAACCTTGGTTCAATATTCTTCACAAGTTCAAGATGTCAGTCTTCTTTGATCTCTCAAGGAAAGGAGAACCAGGGGCTCCCAAGTCCTAGTTCCCTGGAACTAAACATATAGAATTCCAGGGGAGGTCCACTGTGGAGAGAACAGTGTTTTCTGAAAAGGAAGGGCAAGGAAGCAGCAGTTATAACAAGCCTAATACAACAGGAGCAGAAATGTGAGCCACACATGTTTGTCTATTCTATTTACCAGTAACAATTTTTTGGGTCTAGTTTATCCACTGAGTGAAGAAAACAAAAAGGGCAAAAGCAATCTACGTCTTAGTAAATCTACATCTGCAGAGCATGGCTGGTCAGGAGGCAGCCGCTGTCCAATCTGAAGGTGCTGGGGCAGCTGGAGGGGCGTGGTTAGACAGGCAGGTGAACCCTCTGAAATGAGGGCACTGGAGTCACAAGAGGAAGGCAGCTCCTCTTCTGCATCTTCCCTGGGATGTTGCAGGAAGACCTGGAATGACCTGGATAGTATACATAAAGCCCTCCTTCCACCCTCACCCTCAGTCTATCTAAGTTCCGATAGCCACAATCAGGTCTACAGAGCAGCCTAAGCAACTTAGTATTTCTATCATTTACCTGAAAATTCTGGTTTCACCAAACACCAAGGCCAGTCCAAGACCTGTTGACAGCTGTCAAGCTTTGTCACACACAAAGCCATCTTTGACTTCTTCCTCTTCCTGCCACTCACAATCAGCCAACTACCAAGCTCTGTTGGTTCTACTGGTGCAAAATCAGTTGTGTCCAACTTCACTACTAGTCATACTAATTCCACACTTTTCTATATGCTGACATGACTGCAAAGCCATCTAGTTGTTCTCCTCATGTTCCCACTCCTCTGTGCTTTCCCTTTATTCTTCTGATCAATTAAATCTTGAACTACCCCTTTAACATCACCACCCCCCTAAGAGCAAGCAACGTTCACCCACTCCCCATAGGTTTCGGACTCCAAGTTTCATGCTATCAGTACTTGCTTCAACTTGAACTCTAGCTTCCTTTCTAGACTAAGCAGAGTCTTTTGATGTTTATTGTTTTTCTGCTTCACACTGAGAAGATTCTAGAATAAGCAATGGCAGGACTCCCTAGTTCTAGCTCCCAGGAACTGAAAACACAGAACTCAAAGGGAGTCTCACTGTAGAGAGAGCGTTATTATGGTTTCACTTTTCATATTTAAATATCTGACCCAACTTGAATTTATGTTAGTATAGAGACCCACTTCCCTATCCCTAAACCAAGAAGGCTACCTAATCATTCAAATGCCAAGTATTGAAAAATTCATCTTTTCCGTTGTCTTGAAATATTAAATGTTACTTAATAACTAATGTTTTATGTCTTAGATTCTATTTCTGAATTTCCTATACTACTCCACTTATCTTTCTATTCATTAGAACTCAAAAATAAAAATCATAAAGTGAAAATTTCAAAAACCCACCTACTTAAAAATTAAGGACGCCATAGACAATATTAACAGAGAAGTGGCAGGCTGGTAGAAGATGTTTACTGTGTCTAAGAAAAGGAACTGATAGCAAGAATAGAGAGGAAAAAGAAACTCTTGGAAATCAAGTGGAAACACAGGGAAATCATGAGGGAAAACAAAAAGAACAAGGACTATGATTAGGCAGTTGACAGGAGAGGAAAACTCTTCCTCTCCTTGGTGACTTCAAGTGACTAAGAAGTGTGTGAGAGATGTACAGACTTTGTAATACACAAAAGTACAAGTTAAAACTAACATGAACATTACTTACACTGCCTATATTGACAAAAATTAGACAATTAAAATATAACAAATATCAGTATGATGAGGGTAAACTGGAACCTGAGTGTGCTAATGTTTGGGGTGTTAAACTAATAAAACCAGACTAATCCAGCAGTATTTGGCAAGGTTAAGTATGTCCTGTGCGCCCCAAATTCCACTGCTCAGTCTACCGCAGAGGAAATCTCTCTCAGGAAAGAAGGGGGACATGTGCGAGGATAATAATCACAGTGTTGCTTGTAGTGGAGTAGTGCTGATGGCAATCTAGGTTCATAACCCACTATGAAATCCAAGAACAAGCACAAACCTGGTAAATGCTTTTACTGTAGAAGATTGTGCATCAGTCAGGAGCAATCAAGAGGACAATGATATGCGTAGATCTTAGAATGTGTTGAGTGAAAAGTTATAATCATATTCTTAGCACAATTCCATTTACATAAATTTAAACCAGACACAACACTGTACTTCACATCCATATTCAGGAACACACACCAGTGGTGGGGATGGGTGGGTGACTAGGCGGCATCACTTGTTTGACCTATAGTATCACCTGGTCTGTCATTCACCGAAGGCTACCTACCAGCTTGTCATGCACCTGACTCCTACTGCTGGAAAAAACAGAAAAGGAAGATTTGGGTTTGAAGAATAATGACTCATCAGATAATTTTATCATCCACGAACCTTTGAAAGGCCTAGTATCTAAAAAGATGATATAGGACAGATGAGTTCCGATTTAATGAGGAAAGAAGAAAAGACAATCTAGAAACCTGGGGGTAATTTAGGAGGAAAGTGCTGAAGATGGCATGGTTTTAATAGGAGAAAGAAACCTTGAAGATGAACTTTTCTGGAATCACATGAGAGTTAAAAATTTAGCAGGGAAAGGTTGACCCGATCCAATTTACAGAAGAATCTAAGCTGGAACTGTAAATATATTAAGTTTCCTCATATTCAACTATAAGGCTTGGCACCTACTAGATGGGGGGAAGGAAATCATATCCTGTAAGACTCAGATTCCCAACAGGCAGGCCAGACCTTATCAGAGAGGGGATTACTGTCTATGAACATGAAACTTATCGACCTTAACCAATTTTGCTTAGCATGTTGTAATCCACTTTGAAAGAGAACTGCTCCAGCCTGACCTGTGGTGGTATAGTGGATAAAACGTTGACCTGGACGCAAGGTTGCCAGTTTGAGATCTCAGGCTTGCCTGGTCAAGGCAAATATGAGAAGCAACTACTATGAGTTGATGCTTCCCGCTCCTCCACCCCCTATTTCTCTCTCTCTCTCTCTCCTCTCTAAAATCAATAAATAAAATCTTAAAAAGAGAGAGAGAACTGTTCCAACTCATAGTCATTGCCAAGGTAAACTCTTCACAAAAAAAATGATCCAGGTGGGGGTATTAGGATTCATAAACCCATTGACCTCACAATTGAGGTTTATTGACCCTCATCCCTGTCCAGTCACCACCTATTAACCACAGTGCTAAGGTACAGGCAGCAGAAGCACAACTTGGCTGGGGAAGGAGTAGAAAGAAGCTTCTTAAAAATCTCTCCCCTCCATAGAGCATTGACCTGGTATGCTGAGAACCCAAGTTTGAAACCCCAAACATCGGCCTGAGCACAGGCTCATTCTGCTTGAGTACAGGCTCATCCACTTGAGTGCATGGTTGCCAGCTTAAGCATGGGTTCATTAAAAAGATCCTATGATCACTGCCTTGAGACCCCTACATATGAGAAGCAATCAATGAACTAAAGTGACGCAACTATGAGTTGGTGCTTATCTCTCTCCCTTCCTGTCTTTGTCTCTCACTTAAAAAAAAATATCCCCTTCCCTTCCCATGTCAGACTCTACACTCGAGCAGAATCAATGCTCTACCAAAGCCCTACTCTTTGAATCATCTCATTCTCTCCTACTTCCATTCATAAGAATTTTATGATTTGTTCCCAAATCTAGAAAAACAATCTTAGGATAGAAATTATCTTTCAAGCTAAAACCATGAGAAATCCTAATATGGTAAGTTAACAACCAAGCCATTATAAAAAAGATAGGTTTTTCTTGACCTTTGAGAATATAAAAAAGGAAAAAGTTTTTGCCTGACTGGGGTTGCACAGTGAATAGGGTGTCGATCTGGAATCCTGAGGTCCCTTGTTCAAAACCACTAGATCAGAGCACTTGGTTACCAGCTTGAGTGCGGGGTTGCTGGCTTACGATGGAATTATCCACATGATCCCAAAGTCACTGACTTGAGCCCAAAGGGTGCTGGCTTGAGCAAGGGATCACTGGCTCACCTGAAGCCCCCCAGTCAAAGCACATATGAGAAGCAATCAATGAACAACAAAAGTAAAGCAACTACGAGTTGATGTGTCTCATCTCTCTCCTCTCCCTCTCTCTCTCTCTCTCTCTCTCTCAAAAAAAAAAAAAATGAAGGAGTTTTGCAGTGGGAACTGTTTCTGACTCATGAATGAGCTTTTCCATTTGGTTAAGCAGTGGATGAAAATAAAGAGGATGGCCATCTTTAGTGGAATGTACACAATCTTTGATGAAATAGTAACACAAAAGAGCCATTGTTGGCCTTAATGCTAGTAGCTCTTGACAACACTTATTCATCTCAACACGTATTGATGTAATAGGCACTTTGCTCTGATTTATTTGAAGAAAGATGCAAGTCCTACTTTACAATTTCTACCTAATTCTGTGTTAATTCCTATAACATGTGTTAACAAAAATGAGTTTTATAGTAAGAAATTAAGTAGGTGATGAATTAACTAGGCTACGAATGATTTAAGGCTCTTTTATAGTATTTTATTAACCTAATATATTAGTTAGAAGGAAACTGAATACTGAAATTCTTTTAAATTCTTTAACTTTGATTAGGACTTTAATGACATTCTTGACTAAATTAACGATTTCATATCTCCCCTAGAAATAATTTACAAACTCCATAGAAATGATTTTACTCTAGTTATCATAGCTATTCTAACCATTCCAAACACAACTCAGTTCTAACTCTAATTTTACACATAAAGTACAGTCTCTGTAACCTCCCATCCCTCAGCATACCAAAGATGCATATATATAGTCTACTAGCTGACCTAGTGGAGAGATAAAAGTAGTTGTCCATTTGTAGTTCATTTTCTTCCAAGCTTTCTACTCTCCAAAACTTTTCTAAAAATAAAATACTCAGTCCAACATTCATCACTGAATTGCAAGTAGTACTTCAATAATTTTTTTAAGATCCTGGATTACTTTTTGATAACACAGTCCTGTTAAGGTTAGTACTTTTCATTTTCCTTATCTATGCTGCCAAGAAACCTATCTGTAAGAACAGACGGCTTTACGTGTTTCTTTAGAATCTTCCCTAACTTTATCTCTTCAACTTTGTTTTCCACAATATAAACCCTTCATTCAGCCTAGTCCCCTAAATGTTCTGCTCAGTTATGAGCCACTTTTTTGTTGTTGTTGTCTTACTGATTTTAGAGAGAGGTAAGGAGTGGGAAAGAGGGAGAGAGGGAGTGAAAGAAAGAGGGAGAGACAGGAGTATCACTCTGTTCCTATATGTGCCCTGCTCAAACTAGCAACCTCTGTGCTATAAAAATTGTCTGACTCCATCAGAAAGAGCAATGTAAGAATAATAAGCATATCAGAAAAAGAAGAGACGAAGAAGGGAATGGAGAACCTATTCAAACAAATAATTGATGAACACTTCCCTAGCCTATGCAAAGAGTTAGATCCTTGAATCCAAGAAGCAAACAGAACACTGAGTTACCTCAACCCAAACAGACCTTCTCCAAGGAAGTAATAAAATTGTCAAAAATCAATGACAAAGAAAGAATCCTCAAGGTAGCTAGGGAAAAGAAGAACACAACATATAAAGGAAGGCCCACAGGTTATTATCAGACTTTTCAGCAGAAACTCTACAAACAAGAAGAGAGTGGACCCAAATATTCAAAGTACTGAAAGAGAGAGATTACCAGTCAAGAATAATATATCCATCAAAGTTATCCTTCAAATATTAAGGAGAAATAAAAACTTTTACAGATATATAGAAGCTGAGGGAATTTATCACCATAAAATCCCCACTGCAGGAAATAGTGATGAGGGTTATTTTAACGGATAAAAAGAACAAAACAACACAAAACCAAAAGTAAAATCGCCAACAAGGTTACAATAGAAACAAGGAGAATCTGAGACAACACACACATGGAAGGGGAGAGGACAAAGGTCTGAAGTAGCAAAGGAGGATGAAGGACAGAAGCACTCATAAGACAAAGGATTCCTGTATACATGAAACATTTTTCCTAATGACCGAATGGTAACCCCCCCCCAACACAAAAACAGTATGGAAACAGAGGAAATAGAGAAAGAAGCATGGAATACCACCAAACAAAAACAACTGACAGAAACATAAAAGAAAAGAACCAAAGGAGACACAGAGCTACCAGAAAACAAAACATAAAATGGCTATAGGAAATCCTCATATGTTAATAATTACCTTAAATGTAAGAGGACTGAACTCACCAATAAAGAGGCACAGAGTAGCAGATTGAATCAAAAAGCAAAACCCAACCATATGCTACCTTCAGGAGATGCATCTAAGCTGCCAAGAGAAAAGTAGACTCGCCTGACCAGGCAGTGCTGCAGTGGATAGAGCATCGGACTGGGATGCAGAGGACCCAGGCTTGAAACCCAAGTTCAATGGCATGAGTATGGGCTCATTCAGCTTGAGCATGGGCTCATTCAGCTTGAGTGTGGGCTCACCTGCTTCAGCACAGGGTCGCTGGCTTGAGTATGGGATCATAGACATGACCCCATGGTCACTGGCTTAAGCCCAGGGTTGCTGGCTTAGCAAGGGTCGCTTGCTCTGCTGTAGCCTCCCCCAGTCAAGGCACATATGAGAAAGCAATCAATGAACAACTAAGGTGCCACAATGAAGAACTGATGCTCCTCATCTCTCTCTCTTTCTGTCTGTCTCTATCTGTCCCTCTCTCTGACTCTGTCACACACAAAAAAGTAGACTCAAAGTGAAAGATTGGAAAATGATTCTCCAAGCAAATAATACCCAGAGAAAAGCAGATGTAGCCATCCTCATATCTGACAATGCTGACTTCAAAGACAACAAATATAACAAGAGACAGAGATGAACATTTCATAATTATAAAGGGGACACTATATCAGGAAGATATAATACTTCTTAATATATATGCCCTGAATCAGGGAGCACCAAAATATATAAGAAATCTACTAACTCATCTAAAAAGAGAAACAGACAAAAACATAATCATACTTGGAGATCTCAACACACCACTGACATCTTTCGACACATCATCCGAACAGAAAATCTAAAGAGATATTAGCTTTAAATGACACTAGACCGGCCCTGGATGGTTGGCTCAGTGGTAGAGCATCTGCCCAGCCTGTGGAAGTCCCAGGTTTGATTCCCGGTCAGGGCACACAGAAGAAACACCCATCTGCTTCTCCACCCTTCCCTCTCGCCTTCCTCTCTGTCTCTCTCTTTCTCTCCCGCAGCCAAGGCTCCATTGGAGCAAAGTTGGCCCAGGTGCTGAGGACGGCTCCATGGCCTCCACTTCAGGTGCTAGAATGGCTCGAGCCTCAGCAGAGCAATGCCCCAGATGGGCAGAGCATCGCTCTCTGGTGGGCATGTGGGTGGATCCCAGTTCGGACACATGTGGGAATCTGTCTGACTGCCTCCTTGCTTCTAACTTCAAAAACAGAAAAAAAAAAATGACCCCACTAGATAGATGGGCACAATAGACATTTATAAGAGATTTCATCCCAGGACATCAGATTATACATTTTTTTGCAGTGTGCAGGAACATTTTCGAAGATAGAACATATGTTAGGACACAAAATGAACCTCAACAAATTCAAGAAGATTGAAATTATACCAAACATATTCTCTGATCATAAGGCTTTGAAATTAGAATTCAACTGCAAAAAGAAAGTAAGGAAACCCATAAAAATGTAGAAATTAAACAGCATACTTCTGAAATATGACTAGGTCAAAGAAGTAACAAAAGCAGAGATCAAAAGATATATACAGCCTGACCAAGTGGTGGCGAGGTGGATAGAGTGTCAACCTGAGACACCAAGGACCCAGGTTCAAAACCCTGAGGTTGCCTACTTGAGCGTGGGCTCACCAGCTTGAGCGTGGGGTCATAGGCTTAAGTATAGGATCACAGACATAACCCCATGGTCACTGGCTTGAGCCCAGAAGTCGCTGGCATGAGCAAGGGGTCACGCCTTCAGCTGGGGCTCCCATTCAAGGCACATATGAGAAAGCAATCAATGAACAACTAAGTGCTGCAACTACGAGTCGATGCTTCTCATATTTCTCCTTTCCTGTCTCTCTCTCACTAATTAATATATATATATATATATATATATATATATATATCCCTACATACAGACAAACAAGAATGACAACATGACATATAAAGACTTCTGGGAAGCAGCAAAAGCAGCAATAAGAAGAAAGTTTTATCAGTACAGTCTTATATCAAAAAACAAGAGAGATTCCAAGTAAATAACCTAACATCACATCTTAAAGAACTAAAGAAAGAAACACAAAGGCAACCCAAAGTCAGCAGAAGAAAGAAAACAGTAAAAATTAGAGAACTAAATGAAAAAGAACAAAAAAATCTGTAGAAAAAACTAATACAACAAAGAACTGGTTCTTTGAAAAGATCAATAAAATTGACAAACCCCTGGCTACACTCACTATAGAATAAAGAGAAAGGACTCATAAATAAAATCCAGAATGAAAGAGGAGAAATGACCACAGACATCATAGATATACAAAAGATCATAATAGAATACTATGAAAGATTATATGCCACCAAACTCAACAATCTAGAAGAAACAGATAAGTTCCTAGAACTATACAATCTTCTGAGACTGAGTCATGAAGAAGTGGAAAACCTAAACAGATTCATAAGCATGGAGGAAATAGAAACAACTATCAAAAACCTCCACAAAAATAAAAGTCCAAGACCAGATGGTTTCACTAGTGAATTCTACCAAATATTCAAAGAAGAAAGATTTGGTACCTATCCCTCTCAAAGTCTTCCAAAAAAAGAAGCAGCAGCAATACTCCCTAACACCTATGACACCAACATAACCCTGATACCAATACCTGGCAAGTATAATACAAAGAAAGAAAGAAAGCTACAGACCACTATCTCTAATGAATACAGATGAAAAAAATCCTAAACAAAATACTAGCAAATCAAATACAATAATATATTAAAAAAATAATACATCACGATCAAGTGGGATTCATTTGAGGAGCACAAAGATGGTTCAACATATGTAAATCAATCAACGTTATACACCACATCAACAAAACAAAGGACATAAATCATGTGATCCTATCCATAGATGGAGAAAAGGCATTTGATAAGATACAACATCCATTTATGTTGAAAACACTCAATAAAATCAGAATAGAAGGAAAGTACCTCAATATAATAAAAGCTATATATGACAAACCATCAGCCAGTATCAAACTAAATTGTGAAAAAAATGAAAGTTTTCCTCTAAAATCAGGAACAAGAGTAGGCTGCCCACTCTCTCCACTCTTACTCAACCAAGTTCTGGAAATTATAGCTGGAGCAATCAGACAAGAGAAATAAATAAAGGGCAACCATTTCGGGAAAGAAGTAAAGGTATCACTATTTGCAGATGACATGATCCTGTATATAGAAAATCCCAAAGACTCCATGGAAAAACTATTAGAAACAATAACCAAGACAGTAAAGTAACAGGATACAAAATCAATATACAAAAGTCTACTACTACCTTTCTATATGTCAACAATGAAATTTCCGAAAATGAACTCAAAATTACAATTTCTTTTTCAATTGAAACAAGAAAATAAAATACCTAGGAATAACAATAAAGGATGTGAAGGACCTATATACTGAAAATTACAAAGCATTATTGAAAGAAATTGAAAGAGACACAATGAAATGAAAAAACATTCCATGTTCATGGATCCAAAGAATCAACATAGTTTAAATGGCCCAAAGCAATATACAAATTTATTGCAATCTCCATTAAAATTCCAATGTCATTTTTTAAAGAAATATAACATAAAAAATCACCAGGTTTATATGGAACCATAAAAGACCCCAAATAGCCAAAGTAATCCTGAGAAAAAAGAATGACACCAATGTATCACACTACCTGATTTCAACTTATACTACAGAGCCATGATAATCAAAACAGCACGGTCGGCCCTGGCCGGTTGGCTCAGCGGTAGAGTGTCGGCCTGGCGTGCGGGGGACCCAGGTTCGATTCCCGGCCAGGGCACATAGGAGAGGCGCCCATTTGCTTCTCCACGCCCTCCCTTCCTCTCTGTCTCTCTCTTCCCCTCCTGCAGCCGAGGCTCCATTGGAGCAAAGATGGCCCGGGCGCTGGGGATGGCTCCTTGGCCTCTGCCCCAGGTGCTAGAGTGGCTCTGGTCGCGTCAGAGCGACGCCCCGGAGGGGCAGAGCGTCGCCCCCTGGTGGGCAGAGCATCGCCCCTGGTGGGCGTGGTCGGGCGCATGCGGGAGTCTGTCTGACTCTCTCTCCCCGTTTCTAGCTGCGGAAAAATGCAAAAAAACAAAAACAAAAACAAAACAAAACAAAACAAAAAACACAGCATGGTCTTGGCAGAAAAAACGACATACAGACCAATGGAACAGAATCAAGAACCCAGAAACAGAACCACAAATCGTTGGACAAATAATATTTGACAATGGAGAAAAAAAAGCTTCTTCAATAAATTGGAAAGCCACATACAAAAGAATGAAACTTGACTACAATTTGTCCCCCTGCACAAAAATTGATTCAAAAATGGATCAGAGACCTAAATATTATATAAGAGCTGAAACAATAAATTACATTAAAAAAAACATAGGGACTAAACTCATGGATCTTGGCTTCGGAAAACAATTTATGAATTTGACCCCAAAAGCAAGGGAAGTAAAGGCAAAAATAAATGAATGGGACTATATCAAACTAAGAAGCTTCTGCACAGCAAAAGAAACCGAGAGCAACACAAAAAGACAGCCAACTAAATGGGAGATAATACAAACAACAGCTCTGATAAGGGGTTAATATCCAAAATATAAACAGAACTCACAAAGCTCAGCAACAAACAAGCAAACAATCCAATTTAAAAATGGGGAGAGGACTTGAGTGGAGGCTTCTCCTATGAAGACATACAATTGGCCAACAGATATATGAAAAGATGTTCATCTTCACTAGCTCGTAGAGAAATGCAAATCAAAACTACAATGAGATACCACCTCACTCCTGTTAGATTAGCTGTTATCAACAAGACAGGTAATAACAAGTGTTGGAGAGGCTGTGGAGAAAAAGGAACCCCCATTAACTCCTGGTAAGAATGTAAACTGGTACAGCCATTATGGAAGAAAGTATGGTGGTTCCCCCCAAAATGAATAGAACCAGCATAGAAATGTTTATGACCCAGCATTTCCTCTACTTGAAAACATTAGTACATGATGACACATGCACTCCCATGTTCATCGCAGCATTATTCACAGTGGCCAAGACATGGAAACAACCAAAGTGTCCCTTGATAGAGAACTGAATAAAGAAGATGTGGTACATATATACAATGGAATACTATTCAGCCATAAGAAATGATGACATAGTGCCATTTACAACAACATGGATGGACCTTAAGAACATTATATTGAATGAAATAAGTAAAACAGAAAAAGCTAAGAACTATATGATTTCATACATAGGTGGGATACAAAACTGACACTCATGGACATAAATAAAAGTGAAGTGATTACCAGGGTAAGAGGGTTATAGGGAAGGGGAATAAAGAGGGACAAATATACAGTGACAGAAAATGATTTGATTTTGGGTGATGGGTACACAATATATTCAACAGTTTAAATGCTATAGAAATGTTCACCTGAAACCTATGTACTCTCTTTGATCAATGTCACCCCATTCAATTTAATTTTCTAAATATATACACATTAACTTAATATTCATTACTTAATCAAAATTTGTTTTAAGATTCAAAAACCGTCTTACATATTTAAAAAAAATAGAGTATCCTTAAAACAGGTCGGTCTTTGATCTACAAGAAAAGAAACAGGAGTGTTTCAAACATATTCATAGTGTTGTGGTGACCATCCCTATACCCTCTATTGTATATCGAGACCTAATCCTTCAAATTTAGGAGAAATTATTCTCTTTCAACCTATAGGTTATAATCAAGGGCAAGTGGGGAATATAAGTGTGAGGTCGGTCAGCAATGGGGGAAGGTCTCGTGAGGACCCAGACCCGGGAACTTTGGCTGGAACCTCCCACACCCATGTCCACCAAAGGAGACTTCCCAGGAGCACTTGGAAAAGAGCGACTGTCCGTCAGCCAGTGAGATTTTGCCATGTCATATCAACTCACCTTCACCCTGCTGACCCTATAAATTACTCCTACGTGGATTCCCCCATGAGACTTCTCTGGCCCAGTCCCCTGGACCAGAGAGAACATCGTCCGGGAAGCACTATACGAAATAAAGCTTTTGCTATTCCACACTTCGTGGCTATGCCTTTCCTTCTTCCTCGGTGAGAAAAAATACCTTACAATAAGGAGGGTAACCTTAAACGCAGTCATAGAGGAGATGCTTCACTTAGCTTCACAAGTAATAATATGTGAAAAAATTGGCATCAATAAATACACCAGACCTACCAAACCAGTAATGCTTCCCAATGTTAACATGTAATAAATATCAACATGAATGCATGCATATGTATCTACAGATGCAGCCCATGACCAAAATTAACTTCAAAAATAGGTTTCCAGGCCCTGGCCAGTTAGCTCAGTAGGTAAAGAGCGTCATCACAAAATGACAAGGTTGCGTGTTAGATCCCTGGTCAGGGCACACATGGGAAACAATCAAAGAATGCTGGACTGAGGGGAAAAACAAATAAATGCTTCCCTTCCCCCTCCACTCTCTCTCTAAAAGTAAATAAAAATTAAGCCCTGGCTAGATAGCTTGATTGGTTGGAGTGTTGTTCTGGAGCGCAGAGATTGTCATTTCGATCCCCCAGTCAGGGCACATACAGGAGCAGTTCTTGCCTCTCCCCTCCCTGCCTTTCTTTCAGGGGAAAATAAAGGGTTTCCACACAAACAGGCTGAAGAAGTAAAATAAATATGCAGTAACTTTTCTTTAGTTTGGGATCTTTTTCAATGTCAAGAAAACAAAAACCATGGAAAGAAAAGAATGCTTCCAAAAATATTCACTAGGCAAACCAGCCAAGTAGGACTGTCTCCCTGCAGGGAATCCCCTTCAGCTGGAGCCTGGCTGGAGCTCAGAGGGCTGGGAATGCAGTTCGTTTTCTGGAGTTTTCAAATGTTGATTTGCTCAATGATATAGCATCCGTTTCAGATGCCGGCTGCCTTTTCTTATTGTTTTTTTTTTTCTCTCTCTTTTCTTCTGAAACGTCTCCTGTAAGAATTTAGAACCTTAAGCTTTAACTGGCATTCAAGGATATTAAATACAATTAAACATTTTAAAGGCTAGTAATTTTACTTCTCCAGAGCAATTACCATGCTTTCAGTTAGATTTTTTAAAAAAGCTCTTTCTGAACAATGTAAAAAAATGAGGTTGATTTCAGACTATCTCAATTGTGAATAGTTTCAACTATTAATAGAAGGCAGTATTTTCCTCAGGGCCCTACACCACATTAAAGTAAGTGATTGGCCACCTTAAGCAAACAAGTTCCAGACAGAGGCCTCACCTACACAGGCTGGATTGCAACCCCTGAGGGAAGGAGTCTCTACCAGTTTGCTATCTATCATTGGACAAAAGTTGTAAAAATTAGATTTTCCTAAAGGAAAACCTCACTTGAAAACAAGCTGGCTAGATTTCAGATTAGTTCCTAGTCACACAACATAGGACTCAGGAGCAAGCAAATAGACAAACATCACCAAGGAGCCACCATGGAAAACTTTTTGGTTATTCCTCACTAAGTTAAACATCAAATTACTGTATAATCAGGAATTGCACTGTTAGGTATAGACCCAAAAGAACTGAAAACAAGTGTTCAAACAAATGTTCCTGAAACTGCTGACTAGAACAAATTGTAGTACATCCATACAATAGAATAGTATTCAGTCATTAAAATGAATATGGTATACTGATATATGCCATAGTATGGATGAATCTTGAAAGTATTGTTAAATGTAACAAACCAAGCCCATATTGTATGATTCCTTTTATATGAAATATCCAGAAAAGACAAATCCATAGAAAAGACAAAGTAGATTAGTGGTTGCCAGGGGCTGGAGTAGAGGGGAAGTGAGGGGGTCACTGCTTACGGATATGAGTTTTTCTTTTGGGGTGATGGAAGAGTTCTGCAACTAGATAGTAGTAATGGTCACACAACATTGTCAGTATACTTTTTTTTACACTTTAAATATGTGCAGTTTATTGAATGTCACTTATCCCTCAGTAAAGATATTTAAAAGAAAATTAAAAAGATGGAAAAAGACACATCAAGCAAATATTAATGACAGCAACAATGAAAATATCATTTCTGGCTGCATTACCTGAGGCAAAACAGATTTTAATGCAAAAATCCTCAGTAGTGATAACAGTAACTTCAATTCCTATTAGACTTTGTATATATAACAATATAAACTTACAAATGCTATATTGTTAGATACTAAAATATAAAGTTGTATGCACAGATAATCTCAAGAGTACCAGATATCAAATTCTCCATTATAGTGGTTCTTTCAAAATATCTCAGTTACTGACATATCAAGACACAAAGTTAGTGAGGAATAATGCAATTAACCAAGTTCATTTAATAAATACCTATAGACCACTAAATTAAAGTATATAAACACATATAATGTGGATGTACTTAATGCCACTGATTTATACACTTTGAAATAATAAATTTAATGTTATATGTGTTTTACTACAATAAAAAAATAGAGCCCTGGCCGGTTGGCTCAGCGGTAGAGCGTCGGCCTGGCGTGTGGGGGACCGGGGTTCGATTCCCGGCCAGGGCACATAGGACAAGCGCCCATTTGCTTCTCCACACCCCCCTCCTTCCTCTCTGTCTCTCTCTTCCCCTCCCGCAGCCAAGGCTCCATTGGAGCAAAGATGGCCTGGGCGCTGGGGATGGCTCCTTGGCCTCTGCCCCAGGCGCTAGAGTGGCTCTGGTCGAGGCAGAGCCACGCCCCGGAGGCAGAGCATCGCCCCCTGGTGGGCAGAGCGTCACCCCTGGTGGGCGTGCTGGGTGGATCCCGGTCGGGCGCATGCGGGAGTCTGTCTGACTGTCTCTCCCCGTTTCCAGCTTCAGAAAAAAAAAAAAAGAGAGAGAGAGAGAGAGAGAGAACCAAATCTTCCCAGTGCTAGGCTCTTCAGAAATATCCAGTCTGAAGATACGCATTCATAAAGAGCTACCCCATTCCGCTCAAACAAGGCAAGGTAGAGTGTTCTTCCATTCACGTTCCTTTACCTGTCTGCATGGATTATAAAAACCCAGCACCCATGTCCTTAAAATAGGTTTCAAGATTAAATCCATGCTGTGAGTCCCGAAGGAGGCTGTTACCAGTGACTTCACTATATTGACCCCACTTCTCTACAATGGCCCCTGGACTCCCTCAAAAATCCACGAGGGGGATACTGCAGGATAGTAGAGGGAGAGTTACCGAGTCCTTCCTCCTTAGAGCACAGCAAGGAAGCCACCGCCACTGCCACCAGAAAGAGCTTGAAAACCGAAACGAAATGCTGCCCTTCACCAGCAAAGGAAAGAGCTCAAGTTCTGGGATGCTCCTAGGATTCCTTGGCACCTACCCCCAAATGGCCTCTGTGCCATTGGCGGCTGTCCCATACCCATGTAGATAAGACGCACTTGAACTTTTTGTTCCGGAGGATCTCCTGTTCTCTGCTCCCCAAGCTTTTCACCTCTCTCCCTTCAGCTTCAAGGCTGCACTCCACCTCTTGTAGTTACTTGAGATGATCTTTACAATCAACACAGGGCGACAACTAGAGGCTCCTTGGGTGTCTGAGAACTTTGGAACCAGGGCCAGGTGTAGCTTCAGCTCCTGAGGAAGGCTTACTTGATCTGGTTTTAATCAGTTTGGGTCATATGGCTGTTATCTAGATATGTGTGTGCTCAATGACTAGCTCAGAGCTCAGTATGTTGTAGGTGCTCGGTCTACAAATATGGCTGAACGAGTAGATGAAAACAAGCAAATCCTCTCTGCCACAAAGGTCATCATGGAGTCAAACACACTCAAATTTTCTTAAATCAGCTCTCCTCTCTCTAGCCTTCTCTAAATTAACATTCTCATTTTGGCTTTCTGATCTCTAGGAATGGAAAAAAATGTGTTACTTTTAGATGATCAGCATCCAAAAATTTCAAAGGAAAGTTCACTTGAAATGCTGTTACAACACTTACATTCAGTCACTTAAAAATGGCTACTATTGCTCTGGGCAAGAAAATGCACAAGATTCCATGCATATACACTGTCAAGTTTGGCAAGAAGATTTTAGACAACTTCCATCCTTCCCACCCAATCCCAAGTAAACAGGGCATTTGTTTGCATTTCCACATTGACCTCATGAAGGAAAATATGTCCTCCACCTAGAAAAACAATCTGTAACATTCTGACATGGACCTCTGAGGCCAGACTTCCTAGTGAATGTAAGAGCACTAACTTTGTAGTGATTTTTCTTTTAAAAAATTATAAAGCAGAAATTGTCTTTAATAAAGGTTTCTTCTGTGAGCATTTTCCTCAAGTTCACACTATACCTGGTTTAGTGTCTATAGTTTTCAGAAATACGGTTAAAAAAAATGTGTCCTCCATTAAAATTAAAGCCTTCTTCCTACAGTCTCCAGCAACAGACCTGAATGTTTCATTCTGTTTGGGGGGAGGGGGTTAAGACCCACAAACATTTTCCCCCCCTTAACTCGCTAAATTTTTTGCCCTGCACCAACTCTTGAAACTCTGGCAAACATCAGCATCTGAGGTTAGTTCCTACGGTTAAAAAAAAAAAAGCTAGATGCTTAAATTTAGACTCCGTAAAACAATAGTGGGAAAGTTTCAAAGCCTTGGGAAAATGCTGGAGTTTATTGCCTTTTGTTAAATTGCATCACATCGATCACATTTTCTTGTCAATCCCTTCTGACCCGGCTCACTGGCAGACCCTATAAGTGCCTGCGTGATTCAGTTACCTGCTGGGGTCGGAGATTAAGGAGCAGGGGCGGGGAACGAAAATCTATTGATAATTTTGAGTAGGACCTAAATTTAACAGGTGACTTTAGCCACCTCCTACCAACATTAGGCTCCCATCCTTCTCTCCGCCTGGTGAGAAACAAAGTCTCCGGGTAGTTCGAGGGCCATAGAATCAAATGGGGCGACGATTCCCTCACACGGCTCTGGGAAGGGCGGTAGGGATACCCCGGACTGCTCTGCGCCCAAAGCTAAATACGTATTATGGACCACCAAAAGCCTCCTCCCCGCCCAATAAGACAACCTCCCGCAGGAAAACACCGCGTCTTCCACACCGCCCGCGACCGGAGTGCATGAGAACGCCTGAAATCCCAAAAGAGGGACCAGGTTTCCCGTGAGTGAGGCCACCGGGTTGACCACGGTCCCTCCGATAGCACTAGTAGTCTTCCCTAAGTTCTAGGAGACCGGACAAGTGTCGTGGAGGAGAGGGAGAGCACGCAAAAAGAGATCTATTCTGGAGGGCACCTCAACGAAGCGTGGGAGGTGCAGACAGCGAGTCACAAGAAAAGGGGGTCACCCTTCTCCAGCTGAAACCCACCCAACCTTAGCCTCACTCATCAGGCTCCAACTGCCGACTGGCTCACCGACAAGCCAGGAAAGGGGACCGGCTACCGTGACATAACCCCGCCAGTGACAGAAAAGTCCGCACTCACCTGGCAGGAGCCCCTTCCCCGGGGACCGCAGGTGTCCACTTAGACGGCCACCTGGAGCCCTCGCGCCACCGGGTAGCCGGTAAACTCGCGTCCGTCCAAGCAACAGTCCTGGGCCGCCCCGCCGCGCGTTCACACTCCCAAGCCGCGCGCTCGTCCCCTGTGCCGCGCGTTCGTCTACCGCGCGCTTACGCGCGGTTCACCGCCCGGGAGCGCGCTAGCTAGCTCCGCCCCACAGCGCGCTCGCCCCGCCCCGCCGCGCGTTCACCCCAACCCCCAACGCATGCTAGCTCCTGCGCGCTGCGCAACGCTGCTGCGCGTCCGTCCGTCGGGACTTGGCCCTCAAACACACGCAGTGCGCGCCCAGGGCATTTAAAAGAACAGACTCCTGCGGGAGCTGCCAACCGTCGCCTCTCTCAGGGGTCTGGATCTCGGAGTGAGGGTTGGTTTCGAATTGAAAACCACCGAGTGAAACCCCAGCCACCATCTCTGAATTACACACGTGGAGAAAAGCAATAGAGGTTTGTGTTTGAAGAAATGGGACATCCTATCCTCCCTATTAGCTTTGAGAGATTATATTTAGTGACAATAATAACAACCACTATGTACCGGACACTTATTACCTTCGGACAAGGCATTTCACATACATTATTTCATTTAGTCCTCATTTTACGGAGGGAGAATCTGAGGAAAACAGATTCAGAGGTGAAGAAACTTGTCCAAGCGTTTTTTGATCCTGTTGCCTTGTGCTATTGTACTCGACTGTATCACTGGAAATACCCACTGAGGTCACAGCTAGGAAGGCTTTGTGAGGTGGTGCAAGTTAATGTTACTGTTGTTTCCATAGGGTGGATTAACTCTAGGGAGGGAGAAAGCAAGAGTTACAGGTTTTATTAATTGTAGGCTTTGTTTTGTTCTCAAATGGCAGACGTTATAATCACCTGTATTCCAAAATGCTCTTTGTGTTTATCCCAATTTTACAGAGAACTCAGGGAGGAAGTGGTTGTTTGGGCAGAATGGCTGAGTCATACGCAGCGCTGAGGGCTGAGCCCCAATTCCTTAGTCCTTAGATCATTTCTTTGCCCTCCCCAGGAAAAGATACCTGATTAAAGGGAAGAAAACTTTTCTCTAATAACACATTGGCCTCGTCTAGTTCTTTACATCTTTAATTAATGTGGGCAAAGCACATTAATCTACCCATCACACTAGTTAATTAGGTATTATTATCCTCTTCTTTCTGAACCAATGCAGGAGAGAATCAATTCTGTCAGTTCTTAATCCTGATGAAAAACGGGCCTAACCTTTCTGTTTACGTTCTTTTTATTCCCTGTTAAATGTTGTTCCCTATTGTGTTAAATACTAATGCATTTATCTAGCATTGGCTAAGTGAAAGTTAAATAATATTAAATATCCCTGGATGAGAGGTAATATAGGCAACCCCTGTTTTTAAGGAACTCTAAGAAAAAGACATTTTGATAAGTGCATCCCAGAATTTATTTTCTTTTTGTTGTAGTACTTTTTGCTTGGTTAAGTTTTTAACATATAGACATATTTCAGTTTAGTTTTTATTTAACATTTAAAGTTACATATTTTTGTGTAAAAATTTAATTTTATGCAATATCTTTTCTTACAGGTGGAGATAAAATAAGAAGGAAGAAATTGAAGGATGGTGAGATTAGGAAAGAAGAAGAGGAAAAAAAAAACAGAAAAAAGGGGGGAAAGAAGTGAATAGGGAAGAAAATGAGACTGGGGTTTCAAGCAAGAGTCAGCAGGGGAGATGAGGCCAGCCCTGCTAGTACATCCCAGCCTGTCCCTTTCCAGCTCTTTTGTGCCATCTGAACATACACAAGGGGACTAAAACAGAGAAAGGACATGAGATGAGGTAAAAATGAAAGTTAAGAAGTTAATACAATCCACAAGAAATAGCTTAGAGGGGGGATTTAAAGACCATTATTCATAAAAGTACTTTAGATAATGTTGGGGGTGTGGAGAATGGAACAAAGAAACATCTGGAATGTTATGAATATGCTATTGTTACTACTTCAAAACCCATGAAATTTATAAAAATTTTACTTTTTTTCACTCAACTTTTTAATAAATGTCTTCTGAGGGCTAGCTGGTCTTTGATAAAAGTATGTGACCCCCTTCCAAATATTAAACAATTGCTCTTATGAACTTGTGTCAAGTAAAACTTTTAAAGTAAACTAAAAATGTCTCCTGACCTGTGGTGGTGCGGTGGATTGAGCATCGACTCGGAATGCTGAGGCTGAAACCCTAAGGTCACTGGCTAGAACGCGGGCTCTTGGCTTGAGCATGGGTTTGCCAGCTTGCGCATGGAATCATGTCAAGGTCACGGATCTGAGCCTAAAGGTCGCTGGCTTGAGCCCAAGGTTGCCGGTTTGAGCAAGAGGTCACAGGCTTGGCTTGAGTCTTTTCATTTCCCATGAAGGCACAAATGAGAAGCAATCAATGAACAACTATAATGATGCAACTATGAGTTGCTTCTCATCTCTCTTTTCCCCTCTCTTTCCCTTTCTGTCTTTCTCTTTAAAAAATAAATTAATTAAAATGTTAAGCTAAATGTTTTTATTTTATGAAAATAATTATAATACTGTGTATACAGTTGACTTGAGAAAGTGCAATATCTATGATCACCACTAGAGAGAGGCAGACAAGAAAAGAAAAATAATGGTTATTAAGAAATTTCATTAGTTTTGAGGAGTAGACCAAGATGGTGACAGAACAGGAGAAGGACGTTCCACTCATCTCCATTCCCCTTTTTTCTGTATTTTTTTTCTCTTCTTTCCCAAGACCAAACTGGAGTTATAACTAAATTTAAGAACAGTTATTCTGAAAACCAACTTAGGACTAAAAGAAGAGGAGTCTATAACCAAGGAGTCACAGAAACCACATTGAGGATGGTAGGATGGGCAGAGACATGAAAAGGGCTGCCCCATCCCAGGAGTGAGCAGCCCCTGGGAAGTTTTTCCCTGAGAGGTGTGGGTCCTGAACCCCAGGCTAGGGCACCCAGCCTGGAGTACCAGAGCTGAAAAGAGGTGCCCACATAGCATTTGGCGGTGAAAAGAGGTGAGGTTTCTGTCTGCAAGAAAGAGATGGGAGTTCTGAGAGATATAGGTACCCTCTTAAAAGGCCAATGCAGAAAATCTCATTCACAGCCACTTACCCTGGGTTTCAGTGGAGAGGGAGCTGAGAGTACTAGAGTCATGTGAGGAGAGTGTGAAATTGGTGGCCCTGGAAGTGACATGGTAAAGGTCAACCATCAGAGCCCCTGTGTGGATCATTCTTTAATACTGCAGTCACCATCCTTCTTGGGTGGAGCAAGCCTCTCCGTGAAGCAGTAGCTTAGGGGGAAGTAACTGTCCCACCGCATGGAGATTGAGCCCTGTGAGAAGTAAGCATCTTTGGCCAGGGAGTTGGGGGTTGAGGCCAGAGCTCCCACCCCCCCAATATCTAGAGAATATGACTGGTGCTTCTCCATCACAGGAAACTAAGTAGATACTAACTGGATTATGGGCAGACCAAATCTCTGGCTTTCAGAGATCACACCCACTTGACACCTAGTGACTACACCCCACTGAGGTCTGAAAAACTTCGGGACAGACCCGAAGATAGGGACCACCCCCACCACCTTTATCATCTTTGAATTGTCCCAGCTCTAGACTCTACCAGAGATTTTTTTTAGGGGTTGAACCCAATAAGCAGCCAGCAGACAGAAGCAGCAGGAGGTGGATCTCAGGGAACCTTGTGCCTTTTGCTGACCTGCCCCCAAGTCCAGTGCTAGTAACAGCCAGCCTGGGTGTGCAGCATGGGCCTCCCATGAGCAACTAAGCCCAAAGAGGAAGCCACAAACTGGATTTCTTATAGCTCTAAAAAGGTTGCTGAGGGCCAGTCACAGGCAGTGTTCTATACTGGTCTATACCAGGTTCCCTCCTAAGAGGCTCAGAACCGATACATTCAGTGGCCAGCTACAGAGAACCCAACTATAGAGGAAGGCCCAAATAACCTTACTAGCATCATATCCAGAGGGAGAAGCCATCAGACACCAAACCCAGCTGAAGCGAATTCTGCTTTGTGTGGTCAACACCTGCACAGCAGCTTACACATATTGAATGAGGTAGAGCTTCATAGTCAGCTGGCCAAGTCCCAAATATCTTGCCTCAGTGGGTTAAATTAAGATCCACAGTGGGGAAGGAAGAGAGGCTTAGAGCACAATATTCAAAGTGTGAGTTGCTTGGAGCCTATTGTTGGGACCAGTTGTGGGGGAGCATAATCTGCCCCAGTGGAAGACTGTCTCAGTGTTCCTACTAGAGACCAGGGACTCCCCAGCTGAAAGATCTTCTACTGAGGGGACCATTGGCCCCACCCAATCTGAACCTGCTGCTCACCTCACTGGGGAGAAATAGAATTAGAGTATCCAGCAGTGGCCAAGGGATCAGGCGCTGGAGTAGGGGCCACTTTCCCTGTATGGAGGTCCTGAGAAAGAGACCCCCAAAGTAGGGGGTCCCACTAACATTGTCATCCCAACCTCAGCTGCTCCACTAAGCTTGGAGCCTGTGGAGGGGTTGGTGGGGTGAGGCCAGTCTGCACCCACTCTATAGTCTCTCTACAGAAGACTCTGTGGGAAGACCAGGCAACTGTGAGAAAAGGTGGAGCAGCTGAAAAGTGGAGGCAAATGTTAAGGAACTTGGGCCCTTTGAGCTGCTGTTAACACTAAGAAGGAGGAAACTGATCCTTATACATAGGTTGGCCCCTCCCACACATACCCAGGCACAGAAAACATAGACATAAACAGCAAACAGAGCAGTAGCACCAGACAGATAGCCTGTGGTGGGTTACAAACAATGTGTGACATCAACCCATACCTGAAGTCAGCCCAAGAAGACCCAGAACCAACACAACCAGTAGTGGGTGGCAGACTGCACCAATGATGGACTTAACTAGCCACACAAGTGGCAGGCCCAAAGGGGGAGTCTAGAAGGCACCAGACCCTGCTGAGAATAAGTATGCCATGAAAAACAAACAGTGCACCATGTGTAATACACATGATCAAGGTTGATCTTTAGAGACAGCCAGCCTAAAAACTCAGAAAACAAGAGGCTAAATATAACCCTCCTGAAACATTCCTAGAGCAAGGAACTCAGGTGGCCTGGATAGTACCACTGAACCCACTTGCCTCATGAAGGCACCACATCAAATTTGGGAGTCAGAGCAGAGCCACCTAATAGACAAAATAGACAAAAGAAATATGACCCAAATGAATAAAGCAAAATCACTAGAAAAAGGATTTAATGAAATGAAAATAACCAAACTACCAGATGCAGAGTTTAAAATAATGGTTATTAGGATGTTCAAGGATCTTAGCTTAAGAGTAGATAATCAGAGTGAGAACTTAGCTAGCATTAAAAAGGGCAGTGAAACCATAAAAAAAAAAAAAAACCGGTCAGAAATGACATATACAATATCTGCAATTAAGACCGCACTAGAAGGGAGCAATAGCAGGCTGGATGAAGTGGAGGACTGAATCAATGATTTTAGAGAGCAAGATAAATGTAAGTACAGAAGCTGAGCAGCAAAAAGAACAGAGGCTCAAGAAATCTGACGAAACTCTAAGAGACTTCTGAGACAGCATGGAATGAAACAACATCTGCATTATAAGGGTTCCTGAAGGAGAAGAGAATGAACAAAGTATAGAGAACTTGTTTGAAGAAATCATTGTTGAAAACTTTCCTAAACTAATGAAGGAAAATGTCACACAAGTTCAAGAAGCACAGAGAGTCCCATTAAAGATGGACTCAAAGAAGCCCACACCAAGATGCATCATAATTAAATTGCTAAAGTTAAGAGACAAAGAATCATTAAAGCTGCAAGAGAAAAGCAATTACCTACAAAGGAGCCCCCATAAAGGACTGGCAAAAACGTTCAAAGTGATGCAAAATAAGAACCTAAAACCAATACTACTCTATCCAATAAAGCTATCATTTAAAGTTGAAGGAGAAATAAGAAGCTTCCCAGACAAAAAAAAAGGCTCTAGGAGTTTATTACCATCAAACCAGGACTGCCGGAAATGTTAAATGCCCTGCTATCAAAAAAAAGAAAGAAAAAAAGAAACAGAGAGAAAGAGGACTATAGGTCTAAAGAATAAAATGGCAATAAATAAGTGCGTATCAATAATAACCTTAAGTGTAACTGTGAATGGAGTAAATGCTCCAATTAAATGACATAGGGTAGCTACATGGATAAAACAAGGCCTGTATATGCTGTCTACAAGAACAAAAGATACACAGAGACTGAAAGTGAAGGAATGAGAAAAAATGTTGCACACAAATGGAAATGAAAATAAAAAGCTGATGTACTAATACTTATGTCTGACAAAATAGCCTTTAAAACAAAAGCTGTACTAGGCACAAAGATGGTCACTGCATAAAGGGAACAATTCAACAAGATTGTAAATATTTATGCACCCAATATAGGAGCATGACAAATCAAATTGAAACAGTAATAAAAAAACTCCCTCATGCCCTAGCCAGTTGGCTCAGCAGATAGAGCCACAGCCTGTGTGTGGATGTCCCAAATTTAATCCCCAGTCAGTGCACATATTAGAAATGACCATCTGCTTCTCTTCTCCTCCCTGTCCCCCTTCTCTCTTTCTTCCCCTCTCACAGCCAGTGGCTTGATTGATTTGAGTGTTGGCCTCAGGCGCTGAAGATAGCTTGAGTGATTGAAACATTGACCCCAGATAGGGGTTGCTGAGAGGATCCTGTTTGAGACACATATAGGAGTCTATCTCTCTAACTCCCCTCCTCTCAATAATAATAATAATAATAATAATAATAATAATAATAAGCAGCTCCCAGCAAACAGAAGTTCTGGACCAGATGGTTTCAAAGGTGAATTTTACCAAACATTCAAAGAAGAACTAACATCTATCCTCAAGCCATTTCAAGAAATCCAAGAGGAGGGAAGACTTCTAAGCTTATTTTATGAAGTGTGCATTATCTTAATTCCAAAACCAGGTAAAGATGTTACAAAGAAAGAAAACAATAGGCCAACATCGCTGATGAACATAGGTATTAAAATTCTCAACAAAATATTAGCAAACCGGGTCCAGCAATACATTATAAAGATCATATATCATGATCAAGTGGGATTTATTCTGGGGAGGCAAGGCTTGTACAATATGTGCAAATCAATAAACAGAATTCATCACATAAATAAAATGAAGGATAAAAACCACATGATCATATCAATAGATGCAGAAAAACATTTGCTGAATCCAGCACCCATTTATGATTAAAACTCTCAGTAAAGTGGGAATACAGAGAACATACCTCAATATAATAAAAGCCATATATGACAAACTGATAGCCAATATCATACTCAATGGGAAAAAATTAAAAGCAGTCCCCTTAAGATCAGGAACAAGGCAGGGGTGCCCCCTTTCACCATCTTATTCAGCATAGTACTGGAAGTCCTAGTCACAGCAGTCAGACAAGAAGAAGAAATAAAAGGCATCCAAATGGGAAAAGAAGTAAAACTGTTATTATTTGCTAACAACATGATACTGTACATAGAAAACCCTAAAGTCTCAGCCAAAAAACTACTAGACCTGATAAATGAATTCAGCAAAATGTCAGGATATAAAATTAATATTTAGAAATCAGTGTCATTTTTATACACCAATAGTAAACTGTCAGAAAGAAAAATTAAGGAAACAATCTCATTTACTATTTCAACAAAAGGATTAAGTACCTTGGTACAAGACATACTCGGAAAATTATAAGACATAGAAATAAGAAATCAAGGAAGATACAAACAACTGGAAGCATATACTGTGTTCATGGGTAGGAAGAATTAATATCATTAACATGTCCATACTACCCAAAGCAATCTATAGAGTAAATGCAATTCCTATTAAAATATCAATGGCAAACTTTATAGGTCTAGAACTAATATTCCAAAATTTAATCTGGAACCAAATAAGAGCCCCAAAATTTCAATGATCTTGAAAATAAAGAACAAAGTGAAAAGTATCACACTTCTTGATATCAAGCTACACTACAAGGTTATTGTAATCTAAACAGCCTGGTACTGGTATTGATCTGATAAGAACATGCATACAAATCAATGAAACAAGACAGAAAATCCAGAAATAAACTCACATCTTTATGGTCAATTAATTTTTTTTCTTAAGTGAGAAGCGGGGAGGCAGAGAGACAGACTCCTGCATTCACCCTAATGAGGATCCACTTGGCAAGCCCCCTATGGGGCTGATGCTCTGCCCATCTGGAGCCATTGCTCCATTGCTTGGCAACAACCATGCCAGCACCTGAGGCAAGGCCATGGAGCCATCCTCAGTGCCCAGGGTCAACCTGCTCCAACCAAGTCATGGTTGCAGGAGGGGAAGAGAGAGAGGGAGAGTGAGAAGGAAGAGGGGAGGGGTGGAGAAGCAAATGGTCACTTCTCCTGTGTGCCTTGACTGGGAATTGAACCCGGGAGATCTACACATTGGGCTGACACTCTACTAAGCCAGCCAGTGCCTATGGTCAATTAATATTTGACAAAGGAAGCAAGAGTATATACACCATTAATAAATGGTGTTGGGAAAATTGGACAACTACATGCAAAAAAAGGAAACTAAACTACCAACTTATACCATTCAAAAAAATAAATTCAAAGTGGATAAAAGACTTAAATGTAAGTCTTGAAACCATAACAATTTTGGAAGAAAACATAAGCAATAGAGTCGCTGATATCTCTTGTAGCAATATTTTTGCTGATATAGCTCTGTGGGCAAGTGAAATAAAGGACAGGAGAAACAAATGGGACTATATAAAACTAAAAATTGTTTGCACAGTAAGACACCATTAACAAAATAAAAAGACAACCAACTCAATGGGAGAACATTTTCACCAAAATGTCTGATAAGGGGCTAATAACCAAAATTTATAAAGAACTTATAAAACTCAACACCAGGAAGATAAACAATCCAATTTTAAAATGGGCAAAAGGACCTGAATAGGCAGTTTTCCAAAGAGGACATACAGATTGCCAATGGGCATATGAAAAAATGTTCAACATCACTAATTATCAGAGAAATACAAATTAAAACTGCAGTGATATATCACCTCACACCTGGCAGAATGGCGCTCATTAACAAATCAACAAACAAGTGCTAGCAAGGGTGTGGAGAAGAGGGAACCCTCCTGCACTGCTAGTCAGAATGCAGACTTGTGCAGCCACTGTGGAAAACAGTATGGTGTTTCCTCAAAAAACTATAAATGGAACTACTTTATGATCCAGCTATTTCATCTCTAAGAATATAACCTAAGAATCCCAAAATACGAGTCAAAAGAAGATGTGCACCCCCATGTTCATTGCATTGTTTTCAATAGTGAAGATCTGGAAACAGCCCAAGTGTCCATCAGTGGACAAATGAATAAAAAAGCTGGTACAGGTACACAATGGAGTACTACATGGCCATGAAAAAGAAAAGAAATCTTATCTTTTGCAACAGCATGGATGGACATGGAGATTATTATGCTAAGTGAAATAAACCAGGCAGAGAAAGACAAATATCATATGATCTCATGTATATGTGGAATCTTTTTTTCTTGAATTTTTAAAAATTGATTTTAATTTGTTGTGTTTACATAGTTACAAATGTACCCCCAAATATATGTCCCTCCTTCCCTTGTTTTCCTTGATACCCCCTTTATCCCCTCCCCTTATTGCCTTCCCCCCTTTCTTCCATGATTTACCATCCTGCCCTCTATCTCTCTGTGTTTTTATATACTTCACTAATGTCTTTCCTTCCTTTGATCCCCTCCTCTCTTCCCCTTTTCCTTTGGACTCTTTGATCCCCTCTCTGCTTCTTTTCTGTTCCTCAGTTCTCATTGTTTATTGGATTCCTCAAATGAGTGAAGTCATATGATATTTTTCTTTCTCTACCTGGCTTATTTCACTTACCATAATAGACTCCAGGTCCATCCATGTTGCTGCAAAGAGTGAGATTTCCTTCTTTTTCACAGCCACATAGTATTCCATTGTGTATATGTACTACGGCTTTATGATCCACTCGTCTACTGATGGATACTTGGCTGTTTCGAGATCTTGGCTATTGTAAATGATGCTACAATAAACATGGGGGTGCATTTCTTTTTTTGAATCTGTGATTTGTTATTCTTAGGATATATTCCTAAAAATGGGATAGCTGGGTCAAAAGGCAGTACTATTTTTAATTTTTGAGGAATCTCCATACTGTTTTCCACAGTGGCTGCACTAGTCTGCATTCCCACCAGCAGTGCAGAAGTGTTCCCTTTTCTCCACACCCTCGCCAGCACTTGTTATGTGTTGTTTTGTTAATGAGCATCATTCTTGACAGGTGTGAGGGGGTATCTCATTGTGGTTTTAATTTGCATTTCTCTATTGATTAGTAATGTTGAACATTTTTTCATATGCCCATTGGCCATGTCCTCTTTAGAGAAGTGTCTATTCAGTTCTTTTGCCCAATTTTTGATTGGATTGTTTACTTTCCTGGTGTAAAGTTCTTTGTAGATTTTGGTTATTAACCTTTTATCCAACATGTTGGCGAATATGTTCTCCCATTGTGTGGGTTATCATTTTAATTTTGTTCATGTTTTTTTTTTTTTTTTTGCTGTGCAAAGCTTTTTAGTTTGATATAGTCCCATTTGTTCATCCTGTCCTTTATTTCACTTGCCCATGGAGTTAAATCAGCAAATATATTGCTGCAAGAGATGTTGGAGAGCTTACTGCCTATATTTTCTTCCAAGATGATCATGGTTTCACGGCTTACATTCAAGTCTTTTATCCATTTTGAGTTTATTTTTGAGAATGGTGTAAGTTGGTGATCTAGTTTCATTTTTTTGAAGCTAGCTGTCCAATTTTTCAAGCACCATTTGTTGAAGAGACTGTCTTTACTCCATTGTATGTTCTTACCTCTTTTGTCAAGTATCAGTTGTCCATAAAGGTGTGAGTTTATTTCTGGGTTCTCTGTTCTGTTCCATTGATCTGTATGTCTGTTCTTATTCCAGTACCAAGCTGTTTTGAGTACAATGGCCTTGTAGTATAACTTGATATCCGGAAGTATGATACCTCCCACTTTATTCTTCATTTTCAAGATTGCTGAGGCTAATCGTGTTCTTTTTGTTTCCATATGAATTTTTGGAATATTTGTTCTATATCTCTGAAGTATGACATTGGTATTTTAATAGGAATTGCATTGAATTTATAGATTGCTTTGGGTAGTATAGACATTTTAATGATGTTTATTCTTTCTATCCATGAACACGGTATATGCTTCCACTTGGTTGTATCTTCCTTGATTTCTTTTATTAATGTTTTATAACTTTCTGAATACAAGTCTTTAACCTCCTTGGTTAAATTTACTCCTAGGTACTTTATTTTTTGTTGTTGAAATAGTGAAGGGAATTGTTTCCTTAATTTCTCTTTCAGACAGTTCATTGTTGGTATATATAAATGTCACTGATTTCTGAATATTGATTTTATATCCTGCCATCTTGCTGAATTAATTTATCAATTCCAGGAGCTTTTTGACTGAGACTTTAGTGTTTTCTATATACAATATCAAGTTGTCAGCAAATAATGAAAGTTTTACTTCTTTTCCAACTTGGATGCCTTTTATTTCTTCTTCTTGTCCTGATTGCTGTGGCTAGGACTTCCAGAACTATGTTGAATGAGAGTGATGAAAGGGGTACGCCTGCCCTGTTCCTGTTCTTAAGGGGATTGCTTTTAATTTTTGCCCATTGAGTATGATGTTGGCTGTGGGTTTGTCATAGATGCCCTTTATGATGTTGAGGTATGTTCCCTGTATTTTCACTTTCCTGAGAGTTTTGATCATAAATGGGTGCTGGATTTTATGAAATGCTTTTTCTGCATCTATTGATATGATCATGTGGTTTTTATCCTTTCTTTTGTTTATGTGATGAATCAGGTTGTTTGATTTGCAAATATTGTACCAGCCTTGCCTCCCCAGAATAAATTCCACTTGATCATGATGTATGATTTTTTTCATGTATTGCTGGATCTGATTTGCTAATATTTTGTTGAGAATTTTAGCATCTAAATTCATCAGGGATATTGGCCTATAGTTTTCTTTCTTTGTAGTGTCTTTACCTGGTTTTGGAATGAGGATTATGCTCGCTTCATCAAAGGAGGTTTGGAAGTTTTCCTTCCTCTTGAATTTTTTGAAATATCTTGAGAAGGATAGGAGTTAGTTCTTCTTAGAATATTTAGTCAAATTCACCTGTGAATACATCAGGCCCAGGATTTTTGTTTGTTGAGAGTTTTTTGATAACTGTTTCAATCTCTTTTGGTGTAATCAGTCTGTTTAGGTTTTCTGATTCTTCCAGATTGATTTTTGAATGATTATATTTTTCAAGGAATTTATCCATTTCATCGAAGTTGCCCCATTTTTGGGTATTCTGTTCTTCATAGTATTTTCTTACAATCTTTTGAATTTCTGCTGTATCAGTTGTAACGTCTCCTCTCTCATTTCTAATTTTATTTATTTGAGCCCTTTCTCTTTTGTTCTTGGTGAGTCTAGTTTAAGGTTCATCAATTTTGTTTACTTTTTCTTTTTCTTTTTTTTTTTTTTTTTCATTTTTCTGAAGCTGGAAACAGGGAGAGACAGTCAGACAGACTCCCGCATGCGCCCGACTCCCGCATGCGCCCGACCGGGATCCACCCGGCACGCCCACCAGGGGCGACGCTCTGCCCACCAGGGGGCGATGCTCTGCCCATCCTGGGTGTCGCCATGTTGTGACCAGAGCCACTCTAGCGCCTGGGGCAGAGGCCACAGAGCCATCCCCAGCGCCCGGGCCATCTTTGCTCCAATGGAGCCTCGGCTGCGGGAGGGGAAGAGAGAGACAGAGAGGAAAGCGCGGCGGAGGGGTGGAGAAGCAAATGGGCACTTCTCCTGTGTGCCCTGGCCGGGAATCGAACCCGGGTCCTCCGCACGCTAGGCCGATGCTCTACCGCTGAGCCAACCGGCCAGGGCTTGTTTACTTTTTCAAAGAACCAGTTCTTGGTTTCATTGATCTTCTGTATTTTTTGTTTGTTTGTTTCTGCCTGATCTTTATTATCTCTTTCCTTCTACTTTCTCTGGGCTTTACTTGTTCTTTTGTTAGTTGTTTTAGGTGCAGGGTTAAATTGTTAATTTGAGCTTTTTCTTTCTTCTTAAGGTATATCTGTAATACTATGAACTTCCTTCTCAGGACTGCTTTTGCTGTATCCCATAAATTTTGAGTTATCGTATGTTTATTTTCATATGTTTCAAGGAATTTTTAAATTTTTTTCTTGATCTTATTGTTAACCCATTAATTATTTAATAGCATGCTATTTAGTCTCCAAGTGTTTGAATATTTCCCAGTTTTTCTATTGTAGTTGATATCTAATTTCATGTTGTGGTCAGAGAAGGTGCTTGATATGATTTCAATCTTCTTAAATTTAATAAGACTTGTTTTGTGCCCTAACATGTGTTCTATCCTAGAGAATGTACCACGAGCACTTGTAAAGAACGTATATTCTGCTGCTTTGAGGTGAAAGGTTCTAAAGATATCTATTAAATCCAGTTGATCTAGTGTGTCATTTAAGGCTGCTGTTTCTTTGTTAATTTTCTGTCTACCCATTGATGTTAGTGGGGTATTAAAATCCCCTACTATTATAGTATTGCTGTTGATCTCACCCTTCTTGTTCATCAAAATCTGTTTCATATATTTAGGTGCTCCTATATTAGGTGCATATATATTTATAATAATTATATCTTCCTGTTGTAATGCTTCTTTTATCATTATCCTGTTGTAATGCTTCTTTATCTCTTACTATACCCTTTATTTTAAAGTTTATTTTGTCAGATATTAGTATTGTTACTGCAGGTTTTTTTTTCCTTTCCAGTTATGTGAAATATTTTTTCCATCCCTTTACTCTCAGTCTATGTGTATCTTTTATTTTGAGGTGGGTCTCTTGTAGGCAGCATATGTATGGGTCTTGTTTTCTTATCCATGCAGCTACCCTATGTTTTTTGATTGGAGCATTTAATCCATTTACATTTAAGGTTATTATTGATATGTAGTTGTTTATTGAAATTTTATTCTTTAGATCTTTAATCTACTTTATCTTGATTACTTTATTCCTTTGCTCTTTCTACAGCAAGCCTCTTAACATTTCCTGAAGTATTGATTTTGTTGTAATGAATTCCTTGAGGTTGTTGGTTTTTTGTTGTTGTTTTTTGTCTGGGGAGCTTTTTATTTCTTCTTCAATTTTAAATAATAATCTTGCTGGATAAAGAAGTCTTAGTTGTAGGCTTTTGTTTTGCATTACTTTATTACTTTATTTATTTATTTATTTATTCATTTTGCAGAGACAGAGAGAGTCAGAGAGAGGGATAGACAGGGACAGACAGACAGGAATGGAGAGATGAGAAGCATCAATGATTAGTTTTTTGTTGCACATTGCAACACCTTAGTTGTTCATTGATTGCTCTCCCATACATGCCTTGACCACAGGCCTTCAGCAGACCAAGCAACCCCTTGCTCGAGCCAGTGACCTAGGGTCCAAGCTGGTGAGCTTTTGCTCAAAGCAGATGAGCTTGCACTCAAGCTGGCAACTTTGGGGTCTCGAACCTGGGTCTTCTACATCCCAGTCCAATGCTCTATCCACTGCACCACCACCTGGTCAGGCTGCTTTGCATTACTTTAAATATTTCTTGACATTCCTTTCTGGCCTCAAGTGTTTCTGCTGAAAAGTTGGATGTCATCCTTATGGTGGCTCCTCTATAGGTAATTGACTTCTTTTCTTTTGCTGCTTTTAGTATTTCTTCTTTATCTCTTAACTTTGGTATTTTAATTATGATGTGTCTTGATGTAGACCTCACTGAGTTTCTCTTTACTGCGACTGTCAGTGCTTCTTGAACTTTTGTGACATTTCCTTCATCAATTTAGGAAAGTTTTCAGCTATGATTTCTTCAAACACGTTCTCTATCCCTTATTCTTTCTCTTATCCTTCAGGAACCCATATGATGCAGATGTTATTTCTCTTCATATTGTCACAGAGTTCTCTTATAGTTTCCTCAGACTTTTTGAGTCTCTTTTCTTTTTGCAGCTCTATTTTTATTTATCTTGTCTTCTAATTCACTGATTCAATCCTCTGCTTCATCCAGCCTGCTGTTGTATATGTGGCATCTAATAAACACAATAAACTGAGAAACAAAATAGAAACAGAGGCAGGGTCACAGGGAACAGATGGATAGCTGTCAGATGGAAGAAGGAAGAGATGATGGGATCAAAGAAAGTGAAGGGATTAGTCAAATATATATATATATATATATATATATATATATATATATATATATAACACATAGATCCAGACAACAGGGTAGGAACAGCCAGAGAGAAAGGGGGTGGGTAAAGCTGGGGAACGGGCAAAGGTAGTGAAATGAGCATGGAAGGAGACTGTGCATGAGGCATAAGGGGCACAGTGTGTGTGTAGAGGGTGTTATATTGAGTGAGAAACTTGAAATAATGTCAACACAATAAAGTAAGAATAAAAATTATAAATAAAAAAAGAGACTTCATGAGTTTTTACAAAAATTATAGTGGTTTAGAGCTGCAAGGGGAGATGTCAAAAACATGATTTTGCTTAATGCCTCTTCCACTGTGGTGCATAACATTGAGCTCTTTTTTTTTACTCCATTCCTCACAGAGGCTGTTAACACCTATTTTGTGAGGTTAAAACAAAATTATTTTAATGTTTTCCTAAAAAAATAGTAGATGATAAAATTAAGAAACATATAGAAATAAAAAATACAGTAAATTACCCTGTTTATTGTTGAAAAATAGTGTAGTTCTATAATAATTTAAAGTATAATAGAATAATGACTACTATATATAAATATTGATGTATATAATAAAATGGAATAAATATCCCAGGAAAAGATAGAATAGTCTTGCTATAGTATAGACTTTAATATGTAATAAAAGCCATCTGACACATAAAGACATTTCAGCCATATTAAAGAATTTTAAAACTAAAAAAATTAGGCAAATTCTTATATGACCTCAATACAGGGAAATAAAAACAATGGAAAAATCATACAGGAAATGACCATTACACTAGTTTACATAAAAAATTTAACAACTGCCTGACTAGGGGTAGTACAGTGGATAGAACAACAACCTGGGTGACACTCAGCCCCATTTTGGATAACTATTTATTGCCTTCATCGTTTCATTTTCACTCAATCCCTACAATCCTGCTGGTTGGGACTGTGGGTGCAGAGGAAACTGTCTGCTAGCCTCGAGGTTCTTTCCTCTGGTCTAATAATCAAATAGACCTGAGACAGATTAGTAAAAGAAAATGACCAGATTTAATCACAGACACATTCACTCACACACACACACACACATATATAGTGACCCCACATAGGTGAGTGAGTCAGACATACATGAGAGTTTTAGTGACAGAAAGGGCTATTAAAATATATAAGACATTCTGAGCTGGAGATGATGTAATGCACCTTGGAGCTTCAGAGGTAATTGCCAGGAGAACTCATGTTCAGTAATTATTACTCTGTGCTGCCAGTGTAAAGCATCATTTCTGGTGACAACTCTTATCATGGACTAGGCTCCTAATTTAAATTCTTCTAAAAACATAGGTAATAAACGTATGGACCTTCGCTGTAGAGAACATTTTATATTTTATAAATTTGACCCAAAATGCAATGTAAGAAAGGAAATAAAAGAAATAAATGAGACCATATCAAACTGAAAAACTGCACAGCAAAAGAATCTGACAACAAAACAAAAAGAAAGCCAAGCAAATGAGAGAGCATATTTACAAACACTATGGAAAAAGGGTTAATATCCAAAATATATAAAGAATTCTCAAAGCTCAAGAACAAACAAGCAAACAATCCAATTAAAAAATGGGGAAAGGACCTGAACAGACACTTCTCCTAAGAAGACATACATGGGGGTGGGAACCAGCGCCTGTGGCGGGACTTGGTGAGCCAGGCAGCTGGAAGTTCAGGCAGGGGAGCAGGGCATGGGGGGAAGGAGCAGGCGACCTGGTGTGTGGGCCAGCGCAGCTCCAGTTACTTAAGAGCTGTTCTCTGAGTCCATGGTCAGACCTGAAGATGGCAATGGAGTAGGCAGATGCACAGACTCCCAGCTCACACCACCAAACTGGATTATAAACTAATTTATGAACAATCAGCGTAAAAAACCAAATCTGGACTACAAGAACAGCTCTCAAAAACCAAGGAGCAAAGAAGAAGCCACAACAAACCTGGTAAGGAGTGCCTGAATCTCCCCTGCTTACAGGAACAGAGGGAGGGGGTTGAGACTGGGTTCTCACTACAAGGAAATGAGCAGTAAATACTGCTCACAGCCCTTGCCTGGTGACCAGGGAACAAGGTGTGTTGAAAGGGCCCACTTGTCTTCCAAAAAGAAAGGAGAGAGAGAGAGATGGATGGTGAGGGGGAGAGGAATGCAGGTGATGACCTGAAAAGCTGACTCATTCAGTGCTGGAGGCGGCCATAACTGGGGGAGGGGCTGATCCTTCCACAAAGCAAAATACAAAAGTACTTCCAAGTCACAGAGATACAGACATCTCTCCAGCTCCAATCAGCGCAACAAGACACAGCTGAAAACAAGAAGTGGGGAGGAGGGGAAGTAACTCAGGTCTCCATGGAGATCTGAGGTACACCTTCCCCTACTGAAGCTGAGAAAGCAACCCGCCCCCAGAGAGATTAACTGGCAGAAGAGGACTTCAGAGCCTCAGGTCACATCCACCACATTCCTGGATACAGTTTCAAATAAGCCACCTGCTGAGATCAGCAAACAAGACAATTACCTGTTAAGAAAACAAACAAACCAAGACTTCAAAGCGGTCAAATCCGAAAGTGGATTACAAATAATAGCTGATGCCAACTCAAGAAGACCTAGAAATAACACAATTGAAAACTAGAGGCAGACAACACCAACCCTAGACTCAACCACCTCTACAAACAAAACACCCAAATACACAGATACAATGAGAAGACAGAGAAGTGCAATCCAAATGAAACCACAAGAGAAACATCCAGGAAATGAACTGAGTAATATGGAAATAACCAAACTTCTGGATGCGGAGTTCAAAAATAATGATTGTAAGGATGCTTAGGGATCTTAGAACAACAATGGATGGTCATTACAAACACCTAAGTAAAGAAATAGCAAGTATAAAAAAGGATATTGAAATATTAAAAAGAATCAGAGACAACAAATAAAATATCAGAAATGAAGATCACAATGGAAGGAATTAAAAACAGGATTGATAGAGCTGAGGATCGAATCAGTGAGTTGGAAAACAACTGAAATGAAGGCATGAAAGCAGAGAAGAAAAAAGAAAAGAGACTCAAAAAGTCTGAGGAAACTCTTAGAGAGATCTGTGACAACATAAAGAGAAATAACATCCGCTTTATAGGGGTTCCTGAAGAAGAAGAGAATGAACAAGGGATAGAGACTTTGTTCAATCATATCATAGCTGTAAACTTCCCTAAATTAATGCAGAAGAAACTCTCACAAGTTAAAGAAGCACAGAGGACTCCATTAAAGAAAAACCCAAAGAAACCTACACCAAGACACATCATAATTAAAATACGAAAGCTAAGTGATAAAGAGAAAATATGAAAAGCTGCTAGAGAAAAAAAGCTATCACCTACAAAGGAGTCCCCATAAGGATGACATCCGACTTCTCAACAGAAACACTTGAGGCCAGAAGGGAATGGCAAGAAATATTCAAAGTAATGCAGAACAAGAACCTACAACCAAGACTACTTTATCCAGAAAGGCTATCATTTAAAATTTAAGGAGAAATAAAAAGTTTCCCAGACAAAAACAACAACAACAACAACAAAAAACAACTCAAGGAATTCATTACAACCAAACCAATGCTGCAGGAAATGTTAAGGGACATGGTGAAAGAGATCAAAGTGGGAAAAGAATATAGCAAAAGAGGAATACAGCTTTAAAGAATAAAATGGCAATAAACAACTACATATCAATAATAACCTTAAATGTAAATGGATTAAATGATCCAATCAAAAGACATAGGGTAGCTGCATGGATAAGAAAACAAGACCCATACATATACTGTCTACAAGAAACACACCTTAAAACAAAAGATGTATATAGACTGAAAATAAAAGGATGGAAAAAAATATTTCATGTAAATGGAAATGAAAAAAAAAGCTGAGGTAGCAATACTTATATCATACAAAATGGACTTTAAAACAAAGAATATAGTAAGAGATAAAGAAGGCCACTACATAATGATAAAGGGAGTAATCCAACAGGAAGATATAACTATTATAAATATCTACACACCTAATATAGGGGCATCTAAATATATAAAGCAGACTTTGATGGATATAAAGGGCGGGATCAATGGCAATACTATAATAGTAGGGGACTTTAATACCCCACTAAGATCACTAGATAGATCCTTAAGAAAGAAAATTAACAAAGAAACAGCAGATTTAAAGGACACACTAGATCAACTCGATTTAATAGATATCTTCAGAACCTTTCACCCTAAAGCAGCAGAATATACATTCTTTTCAAGTGCTCATGGTACATTCTCTAGGATAGACCACATGTTAGGGCACAAACGTGGTCTCAACAAATTTAAGAAGATTGAAATCATATCAAGCACTTTCTCTGATCACAATGGCATGAAACTAGAAATCAACCACAACAGAAAAGCTCAAAAATTCTCAAACACATGGAAACAAAATAGCAGGTTGTTAAATAATGAATGGATTAAGAATGAAATCAAAGAAGAAATTAAAAAATTCCTAGAAACAAATGATAATGAGCATACATCAACTCAAAATTTATGGGACACAGCAAAAGCAGTACTGAGAGGGAAGTTCATAGCACTATAGGCACACTTTAAGAAGCTAGAAAAAGCTCAAATAAACTATTTAACCCTGCATCTAAAAGAACTAGAAAAAGAACAGCAAGTAAAGCCCAAATGTAGTAGAAGGAAGGAAATAATAAAAGATCAGAGCAGAAATAAATGACATAGAGACTAAAGAAACAATACAGAGGATCAATGAAACTAGGAGCTGGTTCTTTGAAAAGATAAACAAGATTGATGAACCTTAAACTAGACTCACCAAGAAAAAGAGAGAGAGGACTCAAATAAATAAAATTAAAAACGAGAGTGGAGAAATAACAATTGACACAACAGAAATACAAAATATTGTAAGAAAATACTATGAAGAACTGTACGCCAAAAAACTAGACAACCTAGATGAAATGGACAAATTCCTTGAAACATACAATCTTCCAAAAATCAATCTGGAAGAATCTGAAAACCTAAACAGACTGATTACACCAAATGTAATCAAAACAGTTATCAAAAAACTCCCAACAAAGAAAAGTCCTGGGCCAGATGGCTTCACAACTGAATTCTACCAAATATTCAAAGAAGAACTAACTCTTATTCTTCTCAAGCTATTTAAAAATATTCAAGAGGAAGGAAGACTTCCAAGCTCCTTTTATGAGGTGAGCATAATTTTGATTCCAAAACCAGGCGAAGACAACACAAAGAAAAAAAATTATAGGCCAATATCCCTGATAAATATAGATGCTAAAATCCTCAACAAAATATTAGCAAACCGGATCCAACAATATATGGAAAAAATCATACACCATGATCAAGTGGGATTTATTCTGGGGAGGCAAGGCTGGTACAATATTTGCAAATCAATCAATGTGATTCATCACATAAACAAAAGGAAGGAGAAAAATCACATGATAATTTCAATAGATGCAGAAAAAGCATTTCATAAAATCCAGAACTCATTTTTATGATCAAAACTCTCAACAAAGTTGGAATACAGGGAACATACCTCAACATGATAAAAGCCATCTATGACAAACCCACAGCCAACATCATACTCAATGGGCAAAAGTAAAAAAAATCCCCTTAAGATCAGTAACAAGGCAAGGGTACCCCCTTTCACCACTCTTATTCAACATAGTCTTGGAAGTCCTAACCACAGCAATCAGACAAGAAGAAATAAAAGGCATTCAAGCTGGAAAAGAAGAAGTAAAGCTATCATTATTTGCAGATGAAATGATATTGAATATAGAAAACCCTAAAGTCTTAGTCAAAAAACTACTGGACCTGATAAATGAATTCAGCAAAGTAGCAGGATATAAAATTAATACTCAAAAATCAGAGGCATTTTTATACACTAACAATGAACAGTCAGAATGACAAATTAAGGAACAATCCCCTCACTATTACAACCAAAAAAATAAAGTACCTAGGAGTACATTTAACCAAGGAGACTAAAGACTTGAACTTGGAAAGTTATAAAACATTAATTAAAGAAATCAAGGAAAATACAAACAAGTGGAAGCATATACCGTGCTCATGGTTAGAAAGAATCAACATCATTAAAATGTCATATTACCCAAAGCAATTTATGAATTCAATGCAATACAAATGACATACTTTAAAGATATAGATCACATATTACAAAAATTTATATGGAACCAAAAGAGAACACGAATAGCCTCAGCAATCTTAAAAAAGACAAATAAAGGGGGAGGTATCACACTTCCTGATATCAAGCTATACTACAAGGCCATTGTACTCAAAACAGCCTGGTACTGGCATAAGAACAGGTATATAGATCAATGGAACAGAACAGAGAACCCAGAAATAAACCCACAGCTCTATGGACAACTGATATTTGACAAAGGAGGTAAGGCATACAATGGAGTAAAGACAGCCTCTTCAACAAATGGTGTTAGGAAAATTGAACAGCAACCTGCAAAAAAGTGAAACTAGACTACCAACTTATACCATTCACAAAAATAAACTCAAAATGGATAAAAGACTTAAATGTAAGGCATGAAACCATAAGCATCTTAGAAGAAAACATAGGCAGTAAGCTCTCCGACATCTCTCGCAGCGATATATTTGCTGATTTATCTCCACGGGCAAGGGAAATATAAGACAGGATAAACAAATAGGACTATATCAAACTAAAAAGCTTTTGCACAGCCAAAGACAATAAGAACAGAATAAAAAGACAAACTACACAATGGGAGAACATATTTGACAGTATGTCTGATAAGGGTTTAATAACCAAAATTTATAAAGAACTTGTAAATCTCAACACCAGAAAGACAAACAGTCCAATCATGAAATGGGCAAGAGAAATGAATAGACACTTCTCCAAAGAGGACATACAGATGGCCAATAGGCATATGAAAAAATGCTCACTAATCATTAGAGAAATGCAAATTAAAACCACAATGAGATATCATCTCACACCGGCCGGAATGGTGTTCATCAACAAAACAACACAGAATAAGTGCTGGTGAGGATGTGGAGAAAAAGGAACCCTCCTGCACTGCTGGTGGGAATGCAGACTGGTGCAGCCACTGTGGAAAACAGTATGGAGATTCCTCGAAAAATTGAAAATCGAACTGCCTTTTGACCCAGCCATCCCACTTTCAGGAATATACCCCAAGAACACCATAGAACGGTTCCAGAAGGAGAAATGCACCCCCATGTTTATAGCAGCATTGTTCACAATAGCAAAGATCTGGAAACAGCCCAAGTGTCTGTCAGAGGACGAGTGGATTAAAAAGCTTTGGTACATATATATCATACTATGGAATTCTACTCAGCCATAAGAAATGATGACATCAGATCATTTACAATAACATGGATGGACCTTGGTAACATTATACGGAGTGAAATAAGTAAATCCGAAAAAACTAAGAAGTATATGAACCCATACATAGATGGGACATAAAAATGAGACTTAGAGACATGGACAAGAATGTGATGGTAACAGAGGGTGGGGTGGAGATGTGGGGAGGGGGTGTGGAAGGAGAGGAAGGGGGTAGGGGGAGGGGAGGGGCACAAAGAAAACCAGATAGAAGGTGACAGAAGACAATTTTACTTTGGGTGAGGGGTATGCAGCATAATCAAATGTCAAAATAATCTGGAGATATTTTCTCGGAACATATGTACCCTGATTTATCAATGTCACTGCATTAAAATTACTAAAAATAATATAAAAAAGAAGACATACAAATGGCCAACAGCTATATGAAAAGGTGCTTATCATAGCTAGTTATTAGAGAAATGCAAATCAGAACTACAATGAGATAGCACCTCACACCTGTTAGATTGGCTATTATCAACAAGACAGATGACAAGTTTTCAGACATATATAAGCCAAATAACTTTTTATTTGTACCTTTAAATTATGAGTTTCTTGGCTTGTACTATGAATATTCAGGTTACACACAAACATATTGCTTAATATGAGCTATAACTGCATCTCTGAACTTACAGTATTTTTCATGTCTTGGTCTCAAAATATTTTTCAGCTACTGGTTCATTATCTATTCCAATTTCAGAAGGAGAAAATGAAGCTCCAAAGGAAATTGGTACCTGGTCCCCAATTGTGGCTTTCTTCAATAAAAATCTTCATTAATCAGGAACACTGCCTGATAGTTTCAGGACAGTTTGATTTTTTAAACTGAGATAATTGACAAAGCTTTATATTAATTTCATTTGACTACCATAATGATTTGATATTTGTATATATTGTAAAATTATTGCTACAAATACGCTGTTAACATCCATCACCATATGTAGTTATGAATTTTCTTTTATGATGAGAACCTTGAAGATTTATTCTCTCAGCAATTTTCAAATATGCAATACAGTATTATTAACTGTAGTCACCATGCTGAATGTTACGACCCCAGGACTTATTTATCTTATAGGTGGAAGTTTATATTTTGATCCCCTTCAATCATTTCACTCATCCCCATCCTTGCAGCAGTGTATTATTAAAGCAAGACCGTAATTGGCTAACACAGTATAATTTTTGGTAAACAGTTTTCAGCCAATTAGTTGAAATGAGCCATAAACATTGGATTTGGGGTGTGAGAGGGTATTAAAAAATATTTTTAAAATATACAGCCTCTAAGCACTTGCCTAGCAAAGAGATCCCCATACAGTGGCACTGGTTAGATAACTTTGAATAAGTGAAAAGTATCTAGTAACTGACACAGGAGGGCCCACATGTGCCAAGGCGTGTGACATTTCAGCAGCAGCCTGTAGCTGTTCACCCTGCTGGGCTCTGATCGCTATCCACGCCCCGTTTGCTATCTTGAAGGCCTTTCATTTCACCGGGGCTTGCCTTCCAGGAGCAGCCAATACTGCCCTGGGGAAAGAGCCTTCTTGGCAGCTGGTCCAAGATTGTGAAATGATGACCCAGTTCTCTTCAAAGTCAAACATGGAGGGAATAGATGGTAAAGGGTTGGTGAGGAGCTCAACTCCTCAAATTTATTTCAGCAACCCTGAATTTCAGAGAGGTGGAGAAGACCTGCCTGCCCATAAGGTTTGTTTACTGGCTCAGGGTTTGTGGTATACTTCTGACTGGACCCCAAATTCCTCTTCATTTGGATCTGTCACTTGCTTTTTCTGTGACCCGAATAAATACTTCTTGTGCACCCTCTTCACCCCACTTTGCTGGGTTGCTACATACTGAGCTCGTTAAAAGATCTAACTGGTCCTTGAAACTCAGGTTAAATATTGCATCTTTAGTGGAAAGTTCCTGAATGTCCCTCAAGCATCCCTATATCTTCTCTCCTATTTTCTCTCTCTCATTTCTCTCCCTCTTTTCCCGCCCATGATTGACTATTCTGTCTGGTGTTGTGGGTGTTTCTATACTTGTCTTACTGAACAAATCTTTATAATCTCTGAAGCCAGGACCACTTATTTATCTGCCTTAGTGTCCAGGCACAAGGAATGCACTCACTGTATTAAAAATTAAGTTTACTTGGATCTGACCAGTGGTGGCACTGACATGGGACTCTGAAGTCAAGGTTCAAAACCCTGAGGTCGCTGTCTTGAGCGTGGGATTATCGACATGATCCAATGGTTGCTGGCTTGAGCAAGGGGTCAGTTGTCTCGGCTAGAGCTCCCCAGTCAGGGCACATAACGGAAGCAATCAATGAAATGAACAACTATAGTCCACAACTATGAATTGATTGTTCTCACCTCTCTCCTTTCCTCGCTCTCTCTCTTCCTAAAAAAAAAAAAAAAAAAAAAAAAAGATAAAATTCAAATTAAAGGGGCTGTGGAGCAACTAAACTGGCCAAGAAATGGAAGCAGAATTTTGGAGAAAGCCAAAGGAGCAACACAATGATTACCCCAAGGGCAGCAGGTTGAATGCAGCCAGTTTTTAAGCAAGTTTGAGAGAGCCAGGAGGAAAGGATGCTCAGGAGATTCTGACTCATTGATCTGTGTTGCCCGTGAAAAGGCCCACAAGAACTCTGGCGATGGATCAGGGCATTAGCATCTCAGAGCAGAACATTTTCAGCGAACACACTGTAACAAATGGGAGACTGAAATCAAAGCATATGATCCATATTCTTCTTTTTTTAGTGTGTATGTGAGAGAGAGAGAGAGAGAGAGAGATATGGAAGGACAGACAGGGACAGACAGACAGGAAGGGAGAGAGATAAGAAGCATCAACTCATAGTTGTGGCACCTTAGTTGTTCATTGATTGCTTTCTCATATGTGCCTTGACTGGTGGGCTACAGCAGACTAAGTGACCCTTTGCTCAAGCCAGTGATCTTGGGCTCAAGCTGGTAAGCCTTGCTCAAACCAGATGAGTCTTTGCTCAAGCTGGTGACCTCGGGGTTTCAAACCTGGGTCCTCCGCATCCCAATCCGATGCTCTATCCACTGCGTCACCGCCTGGTCAGGCTCTCCTTTAACTTTTGAAGAAGGGACTACTTGCTTCTAATTTAAAATATTCATTTTGCTCATTAGATTATAATTTCCTTTTTTATTAATAAGTATGGAATTGATATAAATTGCCTGAAACCATGGAAAGAATGGCTTCTCATCTCACTATAATTTTGATTACTATAGCTAACAGCAACTTATTTACTTGACATCATTTGCAAGAACTGAAACATTGTTGAGTGTTACTGTCATAATAGTTTATGTTTTGATAGAGTCCCTTCAAGATCCGCCAACACCTCCCTTTTTCTTATTAAACATGGTCCACTGGGTACAGCTTAGATATTTTATTCCTCACAGTCATCATAACATTCCTATTATTCTGCGAATTAACTGGCTGATATCATCAATGAGTCGCTGGGTTTGTATTTTTACACTTGAGGCTTAAATGATTATGTTTTTGAAATCTTGTATCGACTGGCTGTTTTTGTCAATCTGTCTGCTTTACACAGTCTTTCTCTCTTTTTCCCTTCTTCTCTCTCTAAAATTAAAAAAAAAGGCCAAGAAGTCAACAGCAGCCAACACCAGATGTAAGAACTTGAAGCTTGTCTTGAACTCTTTTTCCTGTCTTCCCTTTAGAAGCCCTGACTTGGGTATTCTCCCAATAGGGCTGGTTCTCTGTAACATGGTTTAATCTATATTTCAAAATGAATACCACATGTAAATGTTACAGGAGTTCAAATGCGAAAATGCTTACTTGACAGCTGTATTTCTTCTCCATTTTCTCAAAGGGAGAGTACAGGAAGAGGAAGCAGGGGAGGGCATGAGTAGCCCTCAGATGGTCTCTGAGAACTCTTTCTACAGAAGGACTGAAGGTTTCCTTGAGGCACAAGCCGGCAGACCCCTCTGGGGCTTTCCGATCTAATCTGTTAATGAGATGAGCCACGGGTCTCAGTTTCCTGTCTTTGGCTAAATTTATTTTCCTTCTTTAGGTATGAGAAATATTAGTGCCTTTAATTTTTCTTTTGTCTTTTGGGCCTGGGATTTCATTAAGAATGTGGTTTTCTTGTTCTCAAGTCCACCGTTCTGAGCAATGAATAACTTCCATTTTCTATCACAGTTTTCTGGGTTAGTTTTTTTTTTTTTATAATTTTATTTTTTTAATGGGGTGACATCAATAAATTAGTATACATATATTCAAAGATAACAAGTCCAGGTTATCTTGTTGTTCAATTATGTTGCATACCCATCACCCAAAGTCAGATTGTCCTCTGTCACCTTCTATCTAGTTTTCTTTGTGCCCCTCCCCCTCTCCCTTTCCCTCTCCCTTTTCCCCCTCCCCCCGTAACCACCACACTCTTATCAATGTCTCTTAGTTTCACTTTTATGTCCCACCTACGTATGGAATAATGCAGTTCCTGTTTTTTTCTGATTTACTTATTTTGCTTCGTATCATGTTATCAAGATTCTGGGTTAGTTTTTAATTTAGACCTCCTTTTTTTCTTTTCCTTTTTCTTAAGGGAGAAGCGGGGAGGCAGGGAGACAGGCTATCTACTGCATGTGCCCTGACCAGGATCCTCTCGGCAAGTTCCCTACCAGTGATGCTCTGCTCATCTGAACCCCTGCTCCATTCCTTGCCACTCAAGCTATTTTAGCACCTGAGGTGAAGCCATGGAGCCATCCCCAGCACCCAGGGCCAACTTGCTTCAACTGAGCCATGGCTTCAAGAGGAGAAGAGATAGATAGAGAGGGCAAAGGGAGAGGGGGAGGGGTGGAGAAGCAGATGGTCGCTTCTCATGTGTGCCCTGACCAGGAACTGAATCCAGGATGTCCATACACCAGGCCATCACCCTACCACTGAGACAACCAGCCAGGGCCTCCTTTGTTCTAAAAACATTAGGAGCCCCAACCAGATAGTTCAGTTGGTTAGAGATCATCCCGAAGCATAGAAGTTGCCAGTTCAACTGCTCTGGTCAGGACACATACAGGAACAGATGGATGTTCCTGTCTGTTGGTCAAATAAGTTTGTAAATATGATATATATGTTTGCTTGCTTATAGTTTGCATTGGGTGTGGGGGACAGGCTGTAAGCAGGTAGGATCATTATAGCCTAAGGCTTAGATTTAAGACTAAGCTTTTTCCCACACCCTTGACTGTTGCATGAAAGGGGGTGGTGCACTCTTATGAGGAATCCCATTATGCCTCGGATAAGTGACTTTGTAACAGAGACTTTCTTGTTTGTATATTGGATTAAAGGTTTTGATTTCTACACTATAAAGTGGGGCAGACCGGGAGCTTGTTCTCTCTTGGTTCCTGAGATTAGCATTAGAGGAGAGAGCAGAGAAAGACCATGTGGAAAAGAGGAGAAGCAGCCAACATGGCAGCATGCTGAAGGATAAGGTGAGCTAGGAACCTTTGATTTTAGAAAACTTGGATAACTATTTTGGGAGCCCTGAATGGATAGGGAAGTGTTTTCCCACTGTGTGTATTTCTTGCCTGCTGGGTGCAAGCTAGGATTAAAACTAATGGCCTGCCCTGGCCGGTTGGCTCAGTGGTAGAACGTTGGCCTGGCATGCGGGGGACCCGGGTTCGATTCCCGGCCAAGGCACATAGGAGAAGCGCCCATTTGCTTCTTCACTCCCCCCCCTCCTTCCTCTCTGTCTCTCTCTTCCCCTCCCGCAGCCAAGGCTCCATTGGAGCAAAGATGGCCCGGGCGCCGGGGATGGCTCCTTGGCCTCTGCCCCAGGCGCTAGAGAGGCTCTGGTCGTGGCAGAGCGACGCCCCAGAGGGGCAGAGCATCGCCCCCTGGTGGGCAGAGCATCGCCCCTGGTGGGCGTGCTGGGTGGATCCCGGTCGGGCGCATGCGGGAGTCTGTCTGACTGTCTCTCCCCATTTCCAGCTTCAGAAAAATAAAAAAAATAAAAAAAATAAAAATAAAAAAATAAAACTAATGGCCCACCAGTTCTTGGCTCTGTTGTTTCATTAACATCTGTCTGAATCAAATGTGAACCTACATGGGCCAGGCGCCTGTGATGGTGTCTGTGGCTACTGGCTTTACATTTGGCATAGTCTGTGACAGGATTCAATACAGATCGGTATGGAGCCACCACCACCTTTGAGCAGTGGAGTAGAGGACTGGCTGCTGTTATGGTTCCCCATGGCTGTCCTTTTGGGGGCCGTAGGCTGGCTGACTTTTATAGTCATGCGTGAGGAAACTGAGAGCTCTGTGGAAGAGGCTGCCTGGGACCTGAAAACCGAGCAGTTGAAGGAGCAGAAGCAAATGTGGGAGAAAAAGATGCTGACCCTGGAGCTGGAGCAAGCATTGGAGAAAGAGGCCGACCAGGTTCATGAGATTTGCCTGGAAATGGAGCAGCTGCTGGAGAAGGAATCACAGGTTCATGAGTTGGAGATTGCCCTGAATGTTGTGGAGAGCCAGTAGCGGTGGGAGGCTGAGGCTGAGGCTGAGGCTGGGGCTACAAGGCCCGCAGAGCAGAAGGTGACAGTGACCCAGGGCTTAAGCCTGGCAACAGAAGCTGATATTTATTTTTAGTTCCTCTTTGGAGGATGAGGAGAATCGGGCTGGAGTTGTAATCTGCAGTCTTCAGAAGGTGAGAGCCCAGCAGCAAGGAGTACCTACTATGCCCCTAGTAGGTCTGCAATTTTGGGACATAGCGGTGAATGCTATCATGCTCTCCAGAGCAGAGATGGAAATGCTGACTGCCATTGCCACGTGCTCCTATTTGGGACAGTGTAACCTGCCAGGATGGCAGGAATAAGGGAGGTGGCCGAGGCCCCATGTGCTTGGATTGATTCCTGTACTACGACTGGAGTGGGCACTGGCTCCTTTGTTGGATGGACTTACAGATTTTGGACAATGTGAAATACCTTAATAGGGGTGGGGGCAGCTTTGCTAGAGGCCCTTCCCCTGCCCCAGAAAGCTTTTCCCATGGCTAGAAAGAAGGCCAAGGACATTTTGCGCTTTTGGCAAAGTGCTCAGAGATTGGTGAAATGTACCTTTGTAATTGTTGAAATTGTATGATTTGTCAAGTTGTTGTAATTTATGTAATGTGCTTAATTTCCTTGTGCAGAAATACTTGCGCTTTAGATTGTGAAGTGAGCAAAAGGGGTGGAATTTTGGTCAAATAAGTTTGTAAATATGATATATATGTTTGCTGGCTTATAGTTTGTATTGGGTGTAGGGGACAGGCTGTAATCAGGCAGGGTCATTATAGCCTAGCAGGGGTCTCCAAAATTTTTACACAGGGGGCCAGTTCACTGTCCCTCAGACCATTGGAGGGCTGCCAAATACAGTGGTCCTCTCACTGACCACCAATGAAAGAGGTGCCCCTTCCAGAAGTGCAGTGGGGGCTAGATAAATGGCCTCAGGGGGCTGCATTGCGGCCTGCGGGCCGCAGTTTGGGGACGCCTGGCCTAAGGCTTAGTTTTAAGACTAAGCTTTTCCCCACATCCTTGACTGTTGCATGAAAAGGGGTGGTGCACTCTTATGAGGAATCCCATTATGCCTCAGATAAGTGACTTCCTTGTTTGTATATTGTATTAAAGGTTTTGATTTCTACACTATAAAATGAGGCAGACCAGGACCTTGCTCTCTTTCCGTTCCTGAGATTAGCATTAGGGAGAAGAGCAGAGAAAAGCCACGTGGAGGAGAGGAGAAGCAGCCAAGATGGCGGAGTGCTGAAGGAGAAGCCAGTTTGTGCAGAGAGAAGGAAATTGGGAACAGAAGTGTATAAGGCTGGTGAGGTAGAAAACTTTGATTCTAGAAAACTCAGATGAGTCAGTGGCTTTGGGAGCCCTGAATGGAAAGGGAAGTGTTTTCCCACTGTGTGTATTTCTTGCCTGTCGGGTGCAAGCTAGGATTAAAGCTAATGGCCCACCAGTTCTTGGCTCTGTTGTTTCATTACTCTCTGTCCGAATCAAATGAGAACCAGCATGGGGCAGGTGGCTGTGATGGTGGCCGTGGTACTGGCTTTACACTGTCTTTCTCTCTTTTTCCCTTCTTCTCTCTCTAAAATTAAAAAAGGCCAAGAAGTCAACAGCAGCCAACACCAGATGTAAGAACTTGAAGCTTGTCTTGAACTCTTTTTTCTGTCTTCCCTTTAGAAGCCCTGACTTGGACATCCAAGGTGGGTTAATTCCCTGTGATTATATTTAACATTTTGTGTGTATTCCTTCTCCATTCATGTTACAGTAATATAATGTTATAGTAATTAAATATATAGGAATACAGAAAAATATAGAACATATATAGAAATAAGTTAGGCTATAATATTAAAAGCTAAGAAGGGAAGTGAGTAAGGCTACACCCTCTGGGTGGGAGCTAATCTAGTGTGTATAGATATGATAGGCAGACAATGCCTTTAGCACAGGGCCCAGTTAGTGTGTGTGTAAAGTTATATATAGATAAAAAGTGGTCTTATGTGACAATTCTGTAGATTAATATAAAAAAGGAGCTTCCTTAGGAACACCCTAAAAGTGGCTGATGTGACAATTCTGTAGATTACATAAAAAAAGGCTCCCTGCTAGGAACTCCCCAAAATATGGTTTGATGTGATAATCCAATAGATCAGGGGTCAGGAACCTATGGCTCACGAGCCAGATGTGGCTCTTTTGATGGTTGCATCTGGCTCACAGACAAATCTTTAATAAAAAAATAATGTTAAAAATATAAAACATTTTCATGTATTAAAATCCTACATGTATTTATTTCCTACCGCTCATGTTCATGGTTGCGGGTGGCTGGAGCCAATCACAGCTGTCCTCCAGACAACACCAAATTTTTATTGGATAATGCATAATATACACGGGTCATTGTATGGCTCTCATGGAATTACATTTTATTTTACTTTTATTTTTTTAAAATTATTTTTATTTATTCATTTTAGAGAAGAGAGACAGAAAGAGAGAGAGAGAGAGAGAGAGAGAGAGAGACTGAGAAGGGGGGAGGAGCAGGAAGCATCAACTCCCATATGTGCCTTGACCAGGCAAGCCTAGGGTTTTGAACTGGCAACCTCAGCGTTCCAGGTCGACGCATAATCCACTGCACCACTACAGGTCAGGTGGAATTACATTTTAAAATAGGTGGCATTCATGGCTCTTGCAACCAAAAAGGTTCCCGACCTCTGCCATAGATTGACACCTGTTAGAAGACATATGCCAGAAAAAGGTACTAAAACCAAGGGCCCCCCTTGCTGTGGTAGTTGTTCAGACTCCAATGTTGAACATGAACTGTCTCCATGCTTCTCTGACCAAGGACAGCCTAGAGGAGCATGCCAACGGGGCCCCCTTAAGCTGTACCCAGGCACACCATAAGGATTTGTGAGTAATAAACTGCCTGTGTGATTCTTGCAACTAATTTGTTGTTCTCTGGTGGCAGTTGGTCTCGGTAGAATCCTCATAGCTGCCTCAAGAGTAGTCTTGAAGAGGCTGCCATCCCTGCTGTTAAGCAGGAGTGTCCCACTGTGCAGGGAAGTCGAATCGGGGACACCTGATTGATGTATCGCTCAGGATCTACTGGGACAGTATACCTAATAATCTCTTCACTGAAGCAATTTTATTCCATGTACCTAAGTAAAAGTACCTATGATATATACTCTTTAGTAATTGAAAGAAAACTTCTAAAACATGTAAAGCATCTGTATGTCATAAACTTAAGAAATCATTCTTGTCTTTCCTAGCTTATTGTAGACTCCAGCCACTGCATTCCCTACTTACCTCTTTACATCCTTCCTCCTCAGTTACCCCAGGACTTGAAGAAAAGGGCCTTCTCTTGAATGCATTTTTATCTGAAGATCTGTCATACAGTCCTTTGAATAAGGCAGATATTTGTTGAATGATTAGCACTATTTACATATTACATTGCATTTAGAAAATTAATCTAGGTGTCACCTCTATGGGCCATAATTTACAAGCTCAAATAACTTCAAGGGTTAGGTAAGTAATTTAAATTAATAAAACAAAACAAGTATAGGACCACAGGGGCAGTGAAAACAACAGAGAACTGGGAATTTTATGACCCATTATTTACATATTTTAGCGTATGTGCTGCTTAAGCAAGAACCACATTTACATATTTTAAAAAGCACTTCAGAGTTCAAAACCTTCCAGCTATGGTGTCATGAAAAGGTCAGCAAATCCTCTCCATGGCAAAAACAAGTATAAAACTACACAAAAATTTTAAAACCTGAAAATTGGTTAAAGACAGATAAATTGAGAAGCATTAATTCTTTTAAAAGTAGCAAGGGGCTTTGTCTTGTATGTCACTATCCAGCATCTGGAATGGAGCTCAACAAACATCTCTTTCAGTGTACCTCAAGCCAGGTAAATTTCTCCCGATTTTCTTATACCTTCTAAGATTTGATCTTGTAAAGCCAGTAGCCCCGGCCACCATCACAGCCGCCTGGCCCATTCAGGTTCACATCTGATTTGGACAGATGGTAATGAAACAACAGAGCCAAGAACTGGTGGGCCATTAGCTTTAATCCTAGCTTGCACCTGGTGGGCAAGAAATATACACAGTGGGAAAACACTTCCCTTTCCATTAAGGGCTCCCAAAGCCACTGACTCATCCGAGTTTCCTAGAATCAAAGTTTTCTACCTCACCAGCCTTATTCACCTCTGTTCCCTATCTCCTTCTCTCTGCATAAACTGCACAAACTGGCTTCTCCTTCAGCACTCCGCCATCTTGGCTGCTTCTCCTCTCCTCCACGTGGCCTTTCTCTGCTCTCCTCCCTAATGCTAATCTCAGGAACGGAAAGAGAGCAAGGTCCCCGTCTGCCTCATTTTATAGTGTAGAAATCAAAACCTTTAATCCATTATACAAACAAGGAAGTCTCTGATACAAAGTCACTTATCCGAGGCATAATGGGATTCGTCATGAGAGTGCACCACCCCACATCAAAAAGGGTGGGAAATGCATAGTCTTAAAACTAAGCCTTAGGCTATAAGGATCCTGCCTGCTTACAGCCTGTTCCTCCACATCCAATGCACACTATAAGCGAGCAAACATATATATCATATTTAAAAACTTACGCTGGGGAACAATTTTATGTTGCATCCACAAAAACACTTGTTCTTACCTAATTTGAGTGTGCTGATCTCAAATCTGACCTTAGTTTTCTCTGTAAGCTACAGTTCTTTTGCAATTCAAGATTTTAGGTTTTCATCTTATTGTACAATTTTCAACATAAATTTAACATAATGAAGTAGAATGTCTTCTTGGGCACCATCTTTGTGAAAATATAATAATTTATATAATGCAGTAAATACATTAATATACTAAAAGATATGATTGCATCAGAATTTGTCTATGATTTTGAAACAGAACATATTAAGACACTTATTTTAATCATAAAATTTGCACAAAACTTATTTAAATTCTATTCAGGCAAAAATTTGCGTTTGTAGCTCTTGCATTTGTGTACTTGATGAGGACAATCTCATTTGATTCTCCAGAAGTAGTCTGCTCATCACGAACAGCTCCAAGATTTTCAGGAAACTTATCAAGGTGACTGTTCAGGAAGTAAATCTTAATGCTCAATGTTATATCTAATGTCATGGAAAGCCAACAGCATCCTTTGAACCAGAAGTTCACAGTCTTCTGCTTTTTTGTTGCCAAGGAAGTTCTTTGTAACTGCCACAAAAAACTGCCATGCTGCTTTCTCCTCTTTATTTATCTTCATGGCAAATTCTTCATCACATATGAGGGTTCAAATTTGAGGTCCATTGAATACACGTGCTTTCACTTTCTTGAAAGACAAGGCAGGAAAAGCAGAAATAATATGTTGAAAGCATTCACTTTCTCTATTCAAAGCCTGAAAAAAACTGCTTCATTAAGCCATGTTTGATATGAAGTGGGTGAAAAATGATCCTGTCTCGATTAACTACAGGTTCTTTCACAATATTTTGCATCCCTACTTCCAGAGCTTCACGTTTCAGCCACTCCTTCTGTGTCCAGTGTTTCTCCCGAGCTCAGCTATCCCACAAACACAGAAAGCAAGGATACTTCATGAAACCTCTCTGTTGTCCTAGCAGGAAATTTCCCATTTTAAGATCCACATAAATGATCCATTATGCTCCTCATACTTCAGAAAGTTGAGGACAATTTTTATGTCATTATAATATTCTCACAGATGAGTTGAATAACCAATTGGAACCACTGCATAAACATTACTATTGTGTAGGAGAACACATTTCAGACTCTGTTTAGAGCTATCAAGAAATAGCCGCCGTTCTGTTGGACTGTAAATGTTAACACCTAGCTGGCTGAGAAGACTACTGATATCATGACAGTAAAGAAAGTGTTTGTCTTTGGAAAAAAAGTCCAGAAAAATTTGTTCATGCTTCCTGAAATGGAATACTTTAGCTGACTGGTGAAGTACATTCTTTTCTTGAAGCCTGGAGGCTAATAACTCAGCTGCTTTCTTTGATTGGCCCAAATCTCTTACTAAGTCATTCAATTCGGGTTGGCTAAACTGCCAACCCGAATTGCTCGGCATTAATGATTGCTCGGCATCAGAAGAAGACCCTTCAGATTCTACAACCATTTCCTCATGCATCTTATCAAAATACACTTGATCACCATGTTCACTTTCTTCATCCTTAGAAGAAATAAAACCATTGAAAACTGGAACTGGGAATGTCTTAGAGTGTGAGATAGGTCGTATTGCTGAAGGAATATTAGGATATGTGATCATATGCCATTTTTTCTTGCCGATGCCCTTTGTATGGATCAGACAGAAATAACAATCACTGCTGTGGTCCTTAGGTTCATGCCAAACCATGGGAATACCAAAAGGCATTCCTTTGTATTTTCCTTTTGTCCAGTCATGAAACATTTCCTCACAATCATGACACACAATATGAGGAGCCCAATTCTTGTCTTGATCGCCAAGGGGAACTTAAAAATAGGCAATATATGCATGTGTCACAAATGATGAAATATTGCACCTTTGATGTTGATGTGTGTAACAGCCACATATATAACAGAAGGTGTCAGGACTATTCTTACATTTACGCCTACTCAAAGAAGCCATGATTTAATCTTAAAACAAAGTAAAAGGGTGTTTTTATCAGATAATAATTTTTTACATTTAAAAACAACTACAATTATGTAAAAGTGATGTTAGTAAAACATTAATTGCCTTGTGGTTATGTTCAATCCAAGAGTCATTGCCCTTTAACTCCAATTTAAAAACCAATGCATGCCATTAACTGTAACAAAAATAAAATTGCACAAAAACTAGAGCATGCATCAAAAAGTGGATTTCAGATTTGGAATCATCAATGCAGAGATATATAGAAACAGTTCTAAAACATCATGCAACAGAAATTGAAAGAAAATTGTTCCTCAGTGTTATTTAACCAACAGACCTAATACAATCTTTTGATTTATCACCTAAGATAAGAATTTCTTTTATATCTAGAGGACATATCTTATATCTTAAAGACACAAGAACCACAAAAACCTAAAATAGAAGCTCTAGTGAAAAACCAATGGTAATTTTAATTTGAGATAAGAACATTTAATGCTAAAATACCTTAACAACAAAACAACATCCTAATTATAAGAACATATATTATCTGACATCTATAGGTAAGTACAACACATCCATTTTCAACTGTGTCCTCAGAATAAAGTATGATAATGGGAGTGTGTACAGTTTCAATTTGAAAGTTGGACAGCCATAACGGGTGGGTTAACAGAATGATGCTGTGACCATGCGATGGCACACCCGGAAATTTTTAAAAGGCAGGCAGTGGAGCTCCACACAGCTGCATGGAAATACATCCTGGAGTGCTCCTGAGGTGCGAAGCACAGTTCTAGGAGCTTTATGTCATTATTTCTCTATAACAAAGTTATAAAACAGCACATAAAGGGACCTCATTTTTGTAAAATAATAAGAAAATGTTGGGGAGAGAAAGCGAGTGCTGGGAGAAGGTGGCTGGACTGAGAGAGCTTCTGCACGTGTGGTATGAGTGGAAGCAGCTTTCTGCTTATTTCCCCTCCCCTTCTCTCTCCCTCCTTGCCTCTCCCCCCACACCACAGAAAAGCGCCATGTCTGTGGTGGTCCAAGCCAGTTAGCCAGTCAGTAAAAAGGAGCTCAACTTCAACCAAAAAAAATACAACAGATGGCTCTGTGGAGCCTCAGCCTCAGGTGCTAAAAATAGCTTGGTTGTGAGCATGGCCCCAGATGGGCAGAGCATTGGCCCCAGACAGGAGTTTCTGGCTGGATCTTGGTCAGGGCACATACCAGAGTCTGTCTTTCTATCTCCCCTCATCTCACTTGGAAAAGAAGGAAAAAAAATATAAAGAACTCATAAAGCTCAAAAACAAACAAAAAATCCAATTAAAAATTTCTCATGAAGACAAATAGCAAACAAATATATGAAAAGATGCTCATCTTTGCTAGCTATTAGAGAAGTGAAATTCCACCTCACATCTATTAGATTGGCTATTATCAAGACAGGTAATAGCAAGTATTGGGGAGGTTGTGGAGAAAAACTCTCATTCACTGCTGGTGGGAATGCAAAATGGTAGAGCCACAATGGAAAACAGTATGGTGGTTCCTCAAAAAAGAATAGAGATGCCATATGACCCAGCAACCTCTCTACTGGGTATCTACCTGAAAAACATGAAAACATTTGTATGTAAAGGCATGTACAGAATAAAAAGTTTTTGCTCAGCAAGAGAAACTGATAACAAAATAAACAGACAGCCAACTAAATGGGAAATGTTATTTTCAAACAATAGCTCAGATAAGGGCCTAATATCCAAAATTTACAAAGAACTCATAAAACTCAACAACAAACAAACAAACAATCTAATAAAAAAAAGGGAAGAGGACATGAACAGACACTTCTCCCAGGAAGAAATACAAATGGCCAACAGATATATGAAAAGATGCTCATCTTCATTAGTTATTAGAGAAATGCAAATCAAAACTACAATGAGATACCACCTCACCCCTGTTAGATTAGCTATTATCAACAAGATGGGTAATAGCAAATGTTGGAGAGGCTGCAGAGAAAAGGGAACTCTCATCCACTGTTGGTGGGACTGTAAAGTAGTACAACCATTATGGAGGAAAGTATGGTGGTTCCTCAAAAAACTGAAAATAGAACTACCTTATGACCCAGCAATCCCTCTACTGGGTATATACCCCCAAAACTCAGAAACATTGATACATAAAGACACATGCAGCCCCATGTTCATTGCAGCATTGTTCACAGTGGCCAAGACATGGAAACAACCAAAAAGCCCTTCAATAGAAGACTGGATAAAGAAGATGTGGCACATATACACTATGGAATACTACTCAGCCATAAGAAATGATGACATCAGATCATTTACAGCAAAATGGTGGGATCTTGATAACATTATACGGAATGAAATAAGTAAATCAGAAGAAAACAAGAACTACATGATTCCATACATTGGTGGAACATAAAAACGAGACTAAGAGACATGGACAAGAGTGTGGTGGTTACCAGGGGTGGGGGGAGGGAGGACGCGGGAGGGAAGGAGGGAGAGTGTTAGGGGGAGGGGGAGGGGCACAAAGAAAACTAGATAGAGGGTGATGGAGGACAATCTGACTCTGGGCGAGGGGTACGCAACATAATTTAATGACAAGATAACCTAGACATGTTTTCTTTGAATATATGTACCCTGATTTATTAATGTCATCCCATTAACATTAATTAAAATTTATTTAAAAAAAAAGGCATGTACCCCATATTCATTGCAGCATTATTCATTGTAGTTACGACATGGAAAGAACTAAAGTAATCCTCGATAGAGGATTGGATAGAGAAAATGTGGTACATATATACAATGCAATACTACTCAGCCATAAGAAATGATAAAGTACAGGGGGTCCTCGGATTACGACACAGTTCTGTTCCTATGACAGTGACTTAACCTGAATTTTGGTGTAAGTCGAAACACACCCTAGTCTAAATCACTTACCTATCTTAACACAGTTGTAAAATAATCTAGAACATAAAGACACAACTAAGCTGCAGAAAAAGGAAAAGGACTTAAATATACTGTACTGTACACTGTACTGCATATTCTTCTACCAAGTGCAACGAAACTAGTTTGCCCACATATTATGTAAGTATGATGCTAATGGCATAAGTCAAAACATTCATATCTCAATTTTTTAAGTTTTTATAGGAGTTAGCATAGTAACTCAAAACGTCATGTTGAGACTGTTGTAACCCAATGATCCCCTGTATTGTCATTTGGAACATCATGGATGGACCTTGAGAATATTATGTGGCCCTGGCCGGATAGCTTGGTTGGTTAGAGCATCGTCCTGAATGAAGTACAGAGAATATTATGCTAAGTGAAATAAGTGAATTAGAAAAGTTAAGAAATATATGATTTCACTCACAACTCATAGACAAAAGTGAAGTGGTTACCAGAGGGAGGAGGAGATGGTGGGAAGGGGAGTAAAGAGGGCCAAATATATGATGGCAAAAAGTGGTTTGACTTTAAGTGATGGGCACACAAAGCAATGAATAATCACCAAATTCCTTAAGGTAGGTACTTTTAGGCTAAGAAAGGAGGGCATTTTGATTGGTTTTCACATGTGGTGTTGTCAAGGGCTAACGACTGGGGAGGAAAGCTCGGAAAGCCCTTCTGCATGCACACTGTTAGGGATACTGCTGTGCACTTGGACACGGGTTATTCGAAGACCGTGTATATTTATGCTCCTCGTGGCACTTTCTTTAAAGCTGACTTATTAATGTTAACACAAAGGAAAGAATTACAGCAGTGGAGTGAGCACGAAGTTTGGGGAGTTCTATATTTATTAACAACCTCTGGGAAGGAGTGCCATGCGGGGAGAGTGCTAGTAGCTTCTGAGAGAGGTGATGACATAAGGGAAGGAAGGAGGTAGGGAGACATTGGCAGTGATAAAAACAGACACATCAGTGACCTTTCAGAGACTGTTCATTCTCGCAGCTCTGCGGAGAGCTGCTTATTTGTGCTGTGAAATGCTCATCCCACCTTTCTTCTCGGCAGTCCTGTCTTGAGCAGTTTAGGTAGAGTGTGTGCAAATCCCAGGTTCATTTCAGCATGTATTTACAAATTATTTGTGATCTGGCCACGAGACTGAAATGCAAGATGCTTTTACTTGAATTTAGAGTTTAAGAACAGCATATTAGTCATCAGGATTCTGAATCCATTTAGGAGATGATGTGGAACTAGATGGGGCACAGAACTAGTTATGAACTAGAATTTTCTCCTGGAATGACGTCTCTCCTTACATATGATGGCACAGGGACTGCACTGGGGGGGGGGTATGTTCTCCTCAGCCTTCCCCATCTGTCTGCCTCTAGAAGGGTGCTCTTTGGACAGGGGAACCGAACCCAAGGGGCCCGGTGGTTGTTTTCCGGGGTGGGGTCGGGAGAGGGTATGGGTCAGTGTTTCTTTTATTTCTCTTCCTTCTTTTCTTTCCTTCTCCTTTAGTTAGGCACTTTAGTGGGAATTTTTAATTGAATTATTGTCTCTACTGCAAAAGTGGAATGTTAATTTTGCAGTATAGACAAATACTAGAACACATACTTGGGAGATTGAATGAATATCACAGAATATATGGTATTATGGCTGGTAATCTAAGTCGGGTGAATTTTATGTAATAGAAATAAAAGTAAATGTTTCTATCAAGTAGTTATTCATGTAATTTGGTAATGCTTTTTAGGGGACATGGATTATCTTTAAGCTAGGTATATTTTTAGAATAGAGTAAGTTTGCGAATTGCCAAAAACGCTACTTCAAAACATACATGACAGGCTCCGCTCAGGTAGCTCAGTTGGTTAAGCACTGTCCTAATATGCCAAAGTTGCAGGTTTGATCTCCTGCCAGGGCACGTGCTCCAAGAGTCAACCAATGACTGCATAAATAAGGAGGACAACAAATCTGTCTGTCTCTCCCCCCTTTCCTTTTCCCTTTCCCTCTCCCTTCCTCTTCCTCTTCCTCTTCCTCTCCCTCCATCTTCCTCTCTCTCTCTCTCTCTCTCTCTCACCTTTTCTGCCCCCACCCTGCAATCCATCTCTTCATCTTTCTCTAAAACCAATAAATAAAAAATATTAAAAATATTTTTAAAATACATAACAGAATAAGCAGGTATGGTTGACTATTTAAATAATTAGTGGATGATATTGGAATCAGTTCAGAAATTAATCTAAGGATCATAGTATATTGTTTTGTATGTTATGGAACTTTTAAACATGTTCAACCACTGGATGGCATTGTAGTCTGAATTTACCCCTTCTTCAACAGTTCCTTCTCGGTGTTTGGGCTTAAGAACTGAATGCGAGAGAAGATTATGTGAAGCGCAGTGTGCAGGGTGAATTGAACAGTGCTACTCAGAAACAGACCGAGTCCTATCTCAGACCCCTTTTCAGAAAGCTACGAAAAAGGGTGAGGTTTCTCCAAAAGCTTTTATAAATTGATTTTTAAAAATGGAATATATACAATTAGAATAAATGCAGTCTGTCATTACACACATTAGATTCCAAAATTAATTATGCTTTTTTTTTCTTTTCCAGAATCTTCTTGCTAATATTAAAGAATCCATAATGATATTATTAAATTCATGTTGCAGAGAGAATATGTGAAGGTACGTTACCAAGCTATGCATCAGAATTACGGTTGCCTGTCTAGGTTGTGTACATATGTTAATTTATTGTTGGAGTGCTTTATTTAGGAGACTTAATAAAAGTAAAATGAGTTAGTAAAAAACAAAACAAAACTTTTCTTATGTATTGTCAGCTTTACTGTGGTACATTCAATATTAAACTTCAGACCACACTGTATTTTTAGATATTTTTTAAGATAGGTGTAAAGATTCTTCAATCATGAACTGTATATAAGCAATGTTCACTTCATGAATTGGGCTGAATCAGAATTTGTAGATTGTTGGTTATTGTTTGGAACAAATTGTCCCATAGAAAAATGTTGTGTAGCTATAAACACCTACTTTATTCATAATATAGCTGTACTGTTGTACTAATTGTGCAGTGGAGTGTGACCACACTTTATACTTGTTTCTTTGAGGAAATGTTCCGGGTGAGGCTGCGGGCATTCATCTTTCCCATTTCAGGTCTGCGATCAGACACCTTGTAGGGGAAGACTTTCCCCGTGCTCAGTGTCTTCCTCCTGAAGGGGCCCTGGAAGGAGACGGCCTGGGGAAGGAGCTCTGGTGTCCAAGCTGCTGGGGCGGTTTAGAACGGGTCAAGTGGACAGCTGTCAATTGCTAGAGGGGATGGAAATAGGGCACTGCTTGATGGGCCATAAGCTGAGGATGAGGAGGGGGCCTTCTGGTGGCTGTGCCTCCCAAGAGAGTAGCAGTAGAGAATTTCAGTGACAGTTCCAGAACAGTAGGCAGGGCTCTAACAGAGAGGTGGGAATGACATTGCTTATTTCTGTGCTCTGAGTATACCCAGGAGAAGGGGCTGCTGGCATTCCTGGGTGACTGGGTGGTCTCCATGATAAGAGCCTCATGCCGATTAGGCTAAAGTATTGTTTTTACGCCCTCTTTATGAGAGCCAGTTAGTTTCATCAAAGAAGGTGTTTCTGTTCTATGGCCATACATTTTATTCTTGGATAGTTTCTGTTAGCTGTATGCTGCTTACTAAGTAAGGACAGCATTGGGGGGTGGGGGGGTGGCTAGGTCACCATCACTGCAGAAGGAATTCAGATCACTTGCTTTTCCTCTTGTTACGTTTCTCATGTATGAGAATCAGGTGAAAGATTATTTTGTGTAAACTAAGAAAAGTACTAAGAAACTTTAATGACCGATTTGGGGGTTTTCTTTGGAAATTTAGGGAAACTAAATATTGGAAATTTCATCAGTTAATAATCCAGTATTAAAATTTGAATACATGGGAATCAATGACAAAAATGAGTATATGCTCTCTTAAAATCAAGCTTTAACAAAACTGAGTAGATTAAGTTCAAATTTATCTTTAGGATAGAAACAATCTTTTAGTTAACCTACTTGTAGTACCCGATTGTTTTTAAAAATCTTCTCTGTATATCAATCACATAAGTTTGATTTTTAAAAATAATTAAAATCTGTTTGAAGCCTGAGTATATAGGTTTCTCTGAAACCTTTGGGAGCTTTTTACAATTTCCTTGCTTTCTATTTTGTTTTTTTTTTTTTCTTTTCCTTACTAGTTGCTAGGCTTGGTTTAGAAAATGAACCATGTGTCCTTATTTGTCTTTACATTTTTGTTGCTTTTATTTTAGGTTCTTGGCAGTTGGGAGGTTTGGTGAGGTCAAAGTGAACTGAATTCAACATTTAGCTGTTTGACTCAAGGGCCAGCATTTAATCTGTTCAGGCATCTGCCCTGGGCCCTGTGCAATCGTCCCGGCCTGTAGAGTCCCCACTGTTTTCAGAATCTGACTGCTGTGCGGGGATGGACAGTGTTTCAGGTTGGATTGTGAAACAATATAGTTCAGAGATCCCAAACCACGGCTGGAGCCACACGCTCACTCAACTCATGCCCGAATCGCGCGCGCGCGCGCCTCCCCCGCGCTGCGCATCCTGCGACAGACAGGTCTCCCCCTCGCCTATTCTACCGACATCCCCGTGTACCTGCGCGCTCGCACGTGGCGTTTTCTGGTAGAGCCACACTCTAGGGGCCAAAGAGCCGCATGTGGCTCGCCAGCCGCGGTTTGCCAACCACTGGAAAGAAGCAGAAGGTCTTTTGTGATTCCCTACCTCTCTGGGCTTTGTTTTCTCCACCTGAGAAGTTAAGAGTATGAAAGCTGAGGCTGTGATTACCTCAGAAAGGAGAAAGAAAAGGAGAGGAGGAAGGGGAATGGAAAGGGGAGGAGATGGGAGGAGGGAACGGAGGAAGGGGAGGGGAGAGGGGAAGGGGCGGAGGAAGGGGAGGAGAGGAGGAAGGGGAACCACATGCTCACTCAACTCGTGCATGAATTGGGCGCGCCTCCCCAGCCCAGTCTGTATTTTGAGAGCAGAAGAAATACTGTAAATATGACATAGCATGATAGACTGTAAGTCCAGTCAGTACTTATAAATACTTGTGTTTAAGACATCTTCACTGAATAAAATAAAAACTTTAAATTTTGTGTATGATACAAGACAGTGTGAAGGGTTATGTATGCTCTAACCACCTTAGCATTGAAATAAGACTATTCCAGTTTCCTTTGGGAGCTTATTGAAGAACAGCAAATTGGGAATATTTTGCAGTAAATCTAGTTTTGTTACTTTTGTTGTTTCGTTGCTTTTAAGGTAGACTTGACACCTAGGATCAAGGTATGAATGGTAAAAATTTGGTTTTAATAAAAATAATTTTAAAGTAACATAACATTTCTCTACACAAATAGCTCTAAAGTGTTTATAGTTTATTTTCTTAGTTATTTATACCTCACATGAATTTAAGTGCACTGTTACTGTTAAATTTTTCTTCTTAGTGGGAAAAATCAACTTTATTCTTAGCTTTTGACAAATTATCAAGAATCCCAGGTTGTGTCTGGATAATGACTTTTGCTGGATGTTAAATTCTGAAGCTTGAAGATGGAATTCTGAAAGTTTACTTAAAATTTAAATTTCACTAAAAATGCATAAAGTGCTTTTATATTTTGTGCCAGAGAACAGTTATTATATCCATGAATTATCTTTTTGTTTATATTTCAATTCCAAGTGATAAATGTTAATTTATTATGCTTATGTTTCATTCACATATATTAGCATTTAAAAAATGATTTCAACCTGACTCCTTGATATAAATTGTAGAATTTATAGAGTTCAAACATACTTATGGAAATGTTAGGACATTTCCTTTTTTAAAAATTTTATTTATGTATGTATGTATGTATGTATGTATATATGTATTTTTCCGAAGCTGGAAACGGGGATGCAATCAGACTCCCGCATGTGCCCGACCGGGATCCACCCACCAGGGGGCGATGCTCTGCCCATCTGGGGCGTCACTCTGTTGCAACCAGAGCCATTCTAGCGCCTGAGGCAGAGGCCACAGAGCCATTCTCAGCGCCCGGGCCAACTTTGCTCCAATGGAGCCTTGGCTGCAGGAGGGGAAGAGAGAGACAGAGAGGAAGGAGAAGGGGAGGGGTGGAGAAGCAGATGGGCACTTCTCCTGTGTGCCCTGGCCGGGAATCGAACTCGGGACTTCTGCATGCCAGGCCAACGATCTACCACAAAGCCAACCGGTCAGGGCCTCCTTTTTTTTTATTTTTATTTTTATTTTTTTCATTGATATGAGAGGGAGGGGGAGGAAATGGGAGGGAGGAAAGGAGAGAGAGAGAGAGCGAGAGAGAGAAAGAAAAGCCCCAACTTGCTGTTCCACTTGGTTGTTCCATGTAGTGTGCACTTCCTGACTGCATCTCAAACATGCCCTGACCTGAGATTGAACATGTGACCTTGGTGCACCATGATGACACTTTATCCACTGAACAACCTGGCCTTGGCAGAACATTTCTATTTTTTAAAAATATCATGACTATATTAAAAGGCAAAAAGCTTTTAGTTAGGAAAAAAAGTTCTTTGGTTTTAATAATAGTAAACAGTTTTCAATTATTAAATTTGCTTAGTATGTTCAGCTGTACCTGGTCAGAGCTACAGTATGCACAGAGTTTATATCATTTGATCAATTGTCTCAAAGAGCATTTCTTTTTTAAATAATGTTACCCCCCATAGACTGATTTTCTTTTTAAAAGTATACCTAGTATTTCTTTTTAAAGCTCTCTGGTTTATATTGGCAACTACATAGTAAGCTATCCTCCCCCAGTTGTTCATCCCTTTTAACTGTTACCTTCTCATTTTGAAAAATTCTCTATATTTCCCCAAGATGATTAGGGAAAATCAGTGAACTGACTATATCTGAACTTTGGGAAGCTGTTTGACCTAAACCGAATTATATTTTGGTGACCATATATAGACATCACAATACAATCAAGTGGCTCATAGTTTGTTGAGTGAGGGAAGCCATGGGGTACAGAATAATGAATCTGTGTCTACTTGGGTGCATGCTAGTGACATATGTCATAGGTTCTTAAGAGACCTCAGTACTGTCCTGTTATACAGAGAGGTATATTTATCAGATATATATATATAGACAAGAAACTATAAGGGATAAGGTGTGTGCTAAGGTAGACAGGAAACTAAAATTCTAGAAGTTCTTGACAGACTGAAGAAAAGGGAAGATTCTAAAAATATGACATTTAACAAGGACGACCATAAAAAAATTGGGATCCAATAACCTACTTGTTTGGGCATACATCTGAGCAATGCATAAGAGAAAAAAATTAAAGAATTTAGTGGACTATAGTGTAATAAAATTAGTAATTGATAGGGCCACTGGAAAGTCTAGTGATAGCTTATGTTAACATTATTAGACATAATAATTTAGTGTTGGTTCCACAAGGCAAGAGCATAGTTCACTGTTACACCCCAGAGTTTAGAATGAACTACACTTATGGTGGGTGCTCAATGAATATTTGCTGATTGAAGGAATACGACAGGTGAGTCCTTGAGAAAGGAAGGAGACTCTAAGAGTTGTAGATAATGGAAGAGTTTTCTGGTGTAAGATGGATTAAACTTGTCATATATGGTTATGGACTGATTAAGGTACAGAAAGGAAGACAGATTTCTAATCAGTATGAGGAGATGCATTTTAAAAAATTTTTATTTTGAAATAAATATAGACTCACAAAGATTGCAAAAATAGCATGAAGAGTCTTCTTACCAGGAAGAATTACACGAGATAGGAATAGGGCCACTTTGGAATGTGTGGGGGAGAGCCCTCCTACTTGATGTTTGCAAGCATTGAGTTAACTATTGTCTTTTCTGGTCCTTCTTGCCCTTAGAGATCTCTGATTCTTTTCTGCCATTTCCCCAGATGCCATTGATTAAAACTAAATTTGTAATTTGCATGCCCACGACAGTCAGGTAACAAGTGAGCTGAGTGTTAAGGAACACCTGACCTGTGCTGTCTTTTGTTTGCCTACTTTCCATGCAGGCACCAGCAGCAGCAGTATTTCATGTGCTCTGCTGTGCTGTGAGAAAAGAGGACAGTGCAAGCGCATGTTAAGTGTCAGGCAATGCTTAGCCGCAGTGTTGTTGGAGTCACTGGAGCTCGCTGTTACCTTCCCAGGAATATTATTGCAATGTTGGGTTGTTGGAGTCACTGGAGCTCGCTGTTACCTTCCCAGGAATATTACTGCAGTGTTGTGTTGTTGGAATCACTGGAGCTCGCTGTTACCTTCCCAGGAATATTACTGCAGTGTTGTGTTGTTGGAGTCACTGGAGCTTGCTGTAACCTTCCCAGGAATATTACTGCAGTGTTGTGTTGTTGGAGTCACTGGAGCTCGCTGTTACCTTCCCAGGAATATTACTGCAGTGTTGTGTTGTTGGAGTCACTGGAGCTCGCTGTTACCTTCCCAGGAATATTACTGCAGTGTTGTGTTGTTGGAGTCACTGGAGCTTGCTGTAACCTTCCCAGGAATATTACTGCAGTGTTGTGTTGTTTGAGTCACTGGAGCTCGCTGTTTCCTTCTCAGGAATATTATTGCAATGTTGCTCCATCTTCTTTTCTTCTGTATGAGCAACCAAAACCTTGATTTTTATCTTATTTTATTTTTATTTATTTTTATTTTTTAAAGTACACACTCCTGTTGTTAAAGTATCAGCACCAAATTAAAAAAAATTAACACTGTGTAGGACCAAGTAAAATGTGTGATGTGTTTCATTAAACCCATAGTGCAGCTCAAGGCAAATAGAATGCTACCTCCCATGTTAGAGTTTTATGAAATTCTTACTTACAGTTAACTAATTTTCTAAGCTGTCTTATGAATCTTCCTGTTACTTTGGTATTTAGGTGAGGTTGATTTGAATTATCCTAGAAAAAGGGACAGTTTATTTGAGGCCCTGGCCAGGTGGCACAGTGGATAAAGCGTCAACCCAGTGTACCAGAGGTTGAGAGTTCAACCCCTAGTCAAGGCACATATGACAAGCAATCAGTGAGTACACAACTAAATGGAACAACTAAGTGAAACGAGTTGTTTCTCTCTCAACCCCCTTTACCCCCTTCCCCTCGCCTCTCTCAAACCAATGGAAAACAATTAAAAAAAATGTTTTTTAGTGAGAGGACCAGAAAGCAGAGACAGACTCCCACATGCACCCTGACCAGGATCCACTAGGCAAGCCCACAAGGGGTGATGCTCTGCCCATCTGGGGCTCTTGTTCCATTGCAACTGGAGCCATTTTTTTAGCTCCTGAGGCAGAGGCCATGGAGCCAACCTCAGTGCCTGGGGCCAACTTGCTCCAATGGAGCCATGGCTGCAGGAGATGAGAAGAGAGAGAGAGAGAGAGAGAAGTGAGAGGGAGGGAGAGGGGTGGAGAAGCAGATGGATGCTTCTCCTGTGTGCCCTGACCAGGAATCAAACCCGGTATATCCACATGCCAGGCTGATGCTCTACCACTGAGCCAACCAGCCAGGATCAACAATTTTTTAAATAAATATATTATTTGATGTTTAATCCTGGTGTTGACAGACCTTTTCTTGAAGGATCATTGGTCTCTGTTGCAACTACTCACCCTGCAGCTGCAGTCAACAGCAGCCTATGGCAGTGTCCCAGTAAAGCCTCATTTATGGAAGAGGCAGGGGCTTGAGGGACACAGTTTGCTGGTCCCTGGTAAATGTATAAACCCAAACCTTTTCTATGTTAAGGTATTTACTGTGGAGGTAATTGCAAAAGTCATTTAATGGAATAATTATTTCTTTTAAATTGAGATAGACCATACCAACAAACAGTGTAGTGTGTGAAGTGTACTAATCTTAATTGTAGAGTTCAATGATTCTTGAAATGTGTAATATACATATATCAAGATGTAAAACAAATCTAGATATAGAACATTTCTAGCAGGGCCTCAGAAGTTTCCTTCATGCCTCTTCCCAGCCTGAATCCTCCTCCTCTCATCAGAAGTAGCCACTATTCTGATCTTGTCATTATTGATTAATCTTTCTTGTTCTTGGACATCATTTTAGTGGAATCTTGTAATGTGCAGAAAAAATATTTTTTACTTAGAAATATTAGCAAGAAATATCTATTTTATGAAATATGATAGAAAACAATTCAAGGGTTTATTTTACTATAAAATGACTTCATCTTTTAATTTTATTCAAACCTCTGTGGAATTTAAACTGAATTTTTTTGAAGTGTTTCCTTTCTGACAAAAATTAAACACACAACAGGGAGATTTTTTCACCACGCAGAACAAAGAAAATTTGTATAGCTTATCAGTTAGGGTGAGATTTAATTGATGGTAATAAGTAACTTCAAAGACTTTGCTCATTCTGCCAAATACAAATGTAGCTGTTGGCCCAGATATGAGTATAAAGCTTCTTGTATACAGATTATAAGAAGTGCTTGATTATTTAGAGACTTTATGATTCAGTCATTTCTTTTTCTTCTCCCCCTTTTTTTTTCTGAAGTTGGAAACAGGGAGGCAGTCAGACATACTCCCTCATGCGCCTGACCGGGATCCACCCGGCATGCCCACCAGGGGGCGATGCTCTGCCCCTCTGGGGCGTTGCTCTGTTGCATCCAGAGCCATTCTAGCACCTGAGGCAGAGGCTATGGAGCCATCCTCAGTGCCCGGGCCAACTTTGCTCCAATGGAGCCTTGGCTGCGGGAGGGGAAGAGAGAGACAGAGAGGAAGGAGAGGGGGAGGGGTGGAGAAGCAGATGAGCGCCTCTCCTGTGTGCCCTGGCCTGGAATCGAACCCGGGACTCCAGCACGACAGGCCGATGCTCTACCACTGAGCCAACCAGCCAGGGCCTCTTCTTTTTTTTTTTAATGGAACGCTTCACAAATTTGTGTGTCATCCTTGCACGGGGTCCAAGTTAATCTCTGTATTGTTCCAGTTTCTTAGTGTATGTGCTGCTAAAGTGAGCACTAATTTAGTCATTTCAAGACCTCTCTTGAGAACGTTCACATCTTGGGCGTTCTTTACTTGTCAGTAAAGAAGGGAAGGATGAAATGGTGAAATTGACATCAGATGGCCATTTGCCTCTCTAGATGCCCTCTCCACCGTTCTTCACCTTGTTCTATGTCCCAGAAACCTGGCTTTCATGAACATCATTTACAGGCTCCCTGCCTTCTGGCTTCTGATTGGGGCAGGTAGTGAGAGAGACGGAAAGGCATTTTGTAGACAGGAGAAGAATGAGTTTAGGGTACTTATTTCCCTGGGTTTCGGCCAGTGGAGTCATCATGCCTGCACTCTTCCCCCAAGGCTGTATCTTCTCCTAGTGCCTGTCTCCATAAGGTTACCCTCTCTGGGTTTCAGTGGCCACCCTCCTCCTATGGTCCCTTAGAACGACTTCCCAGTGTTGTCAGCACTGAGATACTGTACTGTCTCTTGTTGCACATTCTTTGACTATCACAGTACAGGTCAAACAAGGATGTATTACTTTAGTCTGAAGTTAGCATGCATTGTTAAGTATCTCATGTTAATTCATGTCTTTATTAGAACTTCGGCAATTCACTGACAGAATTTTTTAAACACTAGGTGGGAAATGTCACTCAGCTAATATCTTACTCTTCAGGTTCTTAGGCTGCACCACTACATGGGTCTCTGCTTTCATCTTCAGGCTGTGTTGTTATACTGTCGTCTAGTGACAGGTACAGAAAAAATGATTTAATAAAATATCTTTTTTATACTTCAATAAAAAGATTACTTAAAATTTTTTTTTTTCAAATTCTGTAACGGATAGTTTCTGAAAGAAAAGGCAGATCTAACTAGAGAGTTATTATAGTTTGGTTTGGTTTTAAAAAGTGTTTTCTGCACCCTGACCCGGGTGGCTCAGTTAGTTGTAGCATCATTTGAACACACCAAGGTTGCAGTTCAATCCCTGGTCAGAGCACATACAAGAAGCAACCAATGAGCCCTGGCAGGTTAGCTCAGTGGTAGAGCAATGGCCTGGTGCATGGAAGTCCCAGGTTTGATTCTTGGCCAGGCACACAGAAGTGCCCATCTGCTTCTCCACCTTTCCCCCCTTTCCTTCTTCTCTATCTCTTACTTCCCCTCCCACAGCCAAGGCTCCATTGGAGCAAAGTTGGCGTTGGGCACTGAGGACGGCTCCATGGCCTCGGCCTCAGGTGCTGAAATGTCTCCAGTTGCAACAGAGTAACCCTCTAGATGGGCTGAGCATCGCCCCCTAGTGGGCTTGCCGGGTGGATCCAGGTCAGGAACATGTGGGAGTCTGTCTCTCTGCCTCCCCCTCTTCTCACTTCAGAAAAATACACAAACACACAGCAACCAATGAATGTACAACTAGGTGGAGCAGCAAATCAGTTTTTCTCTCTCTCCTTTCCTCTCTCTCTCTAAAATCAATAAAATTTAAAAAAAATTTGTGTTTTCTACAATAATAAAATTAGTGGATCACGTTGATTGTTTTAATAGTTTGTGATTATCTGGATATAAACAAATCTTATTATTCAGGATTTATATCCTGTATCACATGCTATGATATGCCAAATTGTATCTGTATTTGATATTTTTTATACCTTAACTAAGAATATTCTATAGGCTTTCAGTCAATTTTTTTTAATTTTATTTTTTTAATGCGGTGACATCAATAAATCAGGATACACATATTCAAAGAAAACATGTCCAGGTTATCTTGTCATTCAATTATGTTGCATACCCATCACCCAAAGTCATATTGTCCTCTGTCACCTTCTATCTAGTTTTCTTTGTGCCCTTCCCCCTTTCCCTTTCCCTCTCCCCCTCCCCCCTCCCCCCTCCCTCTGTAACCACCACACTCTTATCAGTGTCTCTTAGTCTCACTTTTATGTCCCATCTACGTATGGAATAATGCAGTTCCTGTTTTTTTCTGATTTACTTATTCCACTCCGTATAATGTTATCAAGATCCCACCATTTTGCTGTAAATGATCTGATGTCATCATTTCTTATGGCTGAGTAGTATTCCATAGTGTATATGTGCCACATCTTCTTTATCCAGTCTTCTATTGAAGGGCTTTTTGGTTGTTTCCATGTCTTGGCCACTGTGAACAATGCTGCAATGAACATGGGGCTGCATGTGTCTTTATGTATCAATGTTTCTGAGTTTTGGGGGTATATACCCAGTAGAGGGATTGCTGGGTCATAAGGTAGTTCTATTTTCAGTTTTTTGAGGAACCACCATACTTTCCTCCATAATGGTTGTACTACTTTACAGTCCCACCAACAGTGGATGAGAGTTCCCTTTTCTCTGCAGCCTCTCCAACATTTGCTATTACCCATCTTGTTGATAATAGCTAATCTAACAGGGGTGAGGTGGTATCTCATTGTAGTTTTGATTTGCATTTCTCTAATAACTAATGAAGATGAGCATCTTTTCATATATCTGTTGGCCATTTGTATTTCTTCCTGGGAGAAGTGTCTGTTCATGTCCTCTTCCCTTTTTTTTATTGGATTGTTTGTTTGTTTGTTGTTGAGTTTTATGAGTTCTTTGTATATTTTGGATATTTGGTCCTTATCTGAGCTGTTGTTTGAAAATATCATTTCCCATTTAGTTGGCTGTCTGTTTATTTTGTTATCAGTTTCTCTTGCTGAGCAAAATCTTCTTAGTCTGATGTAGTCCCATTCATTTATCTTTGCCTTCACTTCTCTTGCCTTTGGAGTCAAATTCATAAAATGCTTTTTAAAACCTAGGTCCATGAGTTTAGTACCTATGTCTTCTTCTATGTACTTTATTGTTTCAGGTCTTATGTTTAGATCTTTGATCCATTTTGAGTTAATTTTAGTACAGGGGGACAAACTGTAGTCCAGTTTCATTCTTTTGCATGTGGCTTTCCAGTTTTCCCAGCACCATTTGTTGAAGAGGCTTTCTTTTCTCCATTGTGTGTTGTTGGCCCCTTTATCAAAAATCATTTGACCATATATATGTGGTTTTATTTCTGGACTTTCTATTCTGTTCCATTGGTCTGAGTGTCTATTTTTCTGCCAATACCATGCTGTTTTGATTGTCGTGGCCCTATAATAGAGTTTGAAGTCAGGTATTGTAATGCCCCCAGCTTCATTCTTTTTCTTTAGGATTGGTTTGGCTATTCGGAGTTTTTTATATTTCCATATAAATCTGATGATTTTTTGCTCCATTTCTTTAAAAAATGTCATTGGAAGTTTGATGGGAATTGCATTAAATTTGTATATTGCTTTGGGTAATATGGCCATCTTGATTATATTTATTCTTCCTAACCAAGAACGAGGAATATTCTTCCATCTCATTATATCTTTTTCGATTTCCCTTAACAATGGTTTATAGTTTTCATTATATAAGTCCTTTACATTATTTGTTATGTTTATTCCTAGGTATTTTATTTTTTTTGTTGCAATCGTGAAGGGGATTATTCTTTTGAGTTCGTTCTCAAATGTTTCATTGTTGGCATATAGAAAGGCTATGGACTTCTGTATGTTAATTTTGTATCCTGCAACCTTGGCTTATTGTTTCTAGTAGTCTTTTTGTGGATTCTTTGGGGTTTTTGATATATAGGATCATATCATCTGCAAAAAGTGATACCTTTACTTCTTCTTTTCCGATATGGATGCCATTTATTTCTTTGTCTTGTCTGATTGCTCTGGCTAGAACCTCTAGTACCACATTAAATAAGAGTGGAGAGAGTGGACAACCCTGTCTTTCTCCTGATTTAAGGGGGAAAGTCTTCAGTTTTGTGCCATTTAATATGATGTTAGCTGATGGTTTATCATATATGGCCTTTATCATGTTGAGATATTTTCCTTCTATTCCCATTTTGTTGAACATAAAATTGTGTTGTATTTTATCGAAAGCCTTTTCTGCATCTATTGATAAGATCACGTGGTTTTTGTTCTTTGTTTTGTTGATATAGTGTATTACATTAACTGTTTTACGTATGTTGAACCATTCTTGAGATTCTGGGATGAATCCCACTTGATCATGATGTATTATTTTTTTAATATGTTGTTGTATTCGATTTGCTAGTATTTTGTTTAGTATTTTAGCATCTGTATTCATTAGAGATATTGGTCTGTAGTTTTCTTTTTTTGTGCCATCCTTGCCTGGTTTTGGTATGAGGGTTATGTTGGCCTCATAAAATGTGTTTGGAAGTATTGCTTCTTCTTCAATTTTTTGGAAGACTTTGAGTAGAATAGGAACCAAGTCTTCTTTGAATGTTTGATAAAATTTGCTGGTGTAGCCATCTGGGCCTGGACTTTTATTTTTGGGGAGGTTTTTAATGGTTTTTTCTATTTCTTCTCTACTAATAGGTCTGTTTAGGCTTTCTGCTTCTTCTTTACTCAGTCTAGGAAGGTTGTATTGTTCTAGGAATTTATCCATTTCTTCTAGGTTGTTGAATTTAGTGGCATAAAGTTTTTCATAGTATTCTACAACAATTCTTTGTATATCTATGGTTTCCGTGGTGATTTCTCCTCTTTCATTTTGGATTTTGTTTATATGAGTTCTTTCTCTTTTTTCCTGGATAAGTCTTGCCAAGGGTTTGTCAATTTTGTTGATCTTTTCAAAGAAGCAGCTCCTTGTTCTATTAATTTTTTCTATAGTTTTTCTGTTCTCTATTTCATTTATTTCTGCTCTGATTTTTATTATCTCCTTTCTTCGGCTCGTTTTGGGTTGTCTTTGTTCTTCTTTCTCTAGTTCCTTAAGGTGTGAAGTTAAGTGGTTCACTTGGGCTCTCTCTTGTTTGTTCATATATGCCTGAAGTGATATGAACTTCCCTCTTATCATTGCTTTTGCTGCATCCCCTAGATTCTGATATGTCGTATTGTCATTTTCATTTGTCTGTATATATCTTTTGATCTCTGCACTTATTTCTTCTTTGACCCATTCATTTTTTAAAAGTATGTTGTTTAGTTTCTACATTTTTGTGGGATTTTTCCCCTCTTTTTTGCAGTTGAATTCTAGTTTCAAGGCTTTATGATCAGAAAATATGCTTGGTACAACTTCGATTTTTCTGAATTTGCTGATGTTGTTTTTGTGGCCCAACATATGGTCAATTCTTTGTGTGGGCTGAAAGTGGAATCTCTAGGCCGACCCAGCACCCTGAAAAAGCCGCGCACGGGGAGTGAGCGAGAGCCAATTCCAACACTGGAACTTTTCCGTGTGGGTGGGGGTCTCACTTGGAGCGTGAGGCAGCCGGCCTGATATCCTGGTCGGCACACACGGAGAGTAGGCAAGAGATTCCTCCGAGTGCCTCGGCAGTGGGTGCTTGTGTTACCCCACACAGTCAATTTTTTTAAACTGTGAAATGCACATAAAATTTACCATTCTTAACTATTTTTAAGTATAAAATTCATCAATTGGACTTTTTTATTTTCCTGGGAACATACTGATTTAAAAAATTTAGTTAAATATTGTGTTGGGAAGAAGTCATTAAGGAACCATTAATGTATAAGCTGTAGATTCTGGGAAGGCTCAGGACTTGGGGCTGTTAGGCACTTTTTTTTAAAGTAGTATTTTCCTTTATTTTATTTTATTTTTTATATTTTATTCATTTTTATTGGAGAGAGAGAAAGAGAGAGAGAGGAAAGAGAACAGAGGGAGGAGCAGGAAGCAACAACTGTCATATGTGCCTTAACCAGGCAAGCCTGGGGTTTTGAACTGGCAACCTCAGCATTCCAGGTCGATTCTTTATCCCCTGTACCACCACAGGTCAGGCTGTTAGTCACTTCTAATAGGACAGACTACAGGACGGGGTTTCGAATGAGGGAGTGGTTGAGAATTAGGATAAATAGTCCAGAGATTCCTCCTACCCTGTTCAGGTGGGCCCTCCTGCCCTCTCCCACTCTGGCAGAAATCAAGTTTACTTTCTGAGGGATTTGCATGCTCAGGAGAGGAGACTCGAGTGAAAGTTGTGTGTTGGCAAAGGAGGCCTCTAGTTCCTCTTCTCCACAGATTCCTCTGTTGCTGGCAGCCAGGCTTTTAACCTGAGTCAGGAGATTGGTTCATCTTTGTGAACTGACTAAGAGAAAAGACCTATAATTACTAACATTCAGTGTTACTCGGATGAAAAACTAGCTGCTGCCATAGTGTCCTATAGTGAAGTTCCATTGACAAACCTACCCATTTAGGGAGTTTCCTTTAGCTCTGTGGCACCTTACTCAGAAAAATAAATGCTCACCTAAAATCCTCAGAAATTCAGAGAAAGTTTTCCAAGATGAAAGACACTGAAACAAATAGAAAAAAACCCTTCAGTTAAAAATTTATTATCATTAGAGTCATAGCCATGATATAAGAACAATGTGCAAACAAACAAAAAAGGGGCAGAGAGTGAAAATGAGCTCTTAGAAATTAAACAGTATGGCAGAAATTTAAAGATGAAATAAAATGGATAGAAGATAAAATTGAGGAAATCTCAAAGGAATGAAGGATAAAGGATTTTGGATGATGGATATACGATATACGACATAATCAACAATTCAAATACTATAGAAATGTTCACCTGAAACCTATGTACTCTTACTAATCAATGTCACCCTGTTAAAGTTAATTTTCTAAATAAAAATTTAAAGTTAGAAAAAAAAAGATAAGAGAATGATGGAGTGTATCTGTAAGGCCTGCAACAATTCTAATTCCAGGAAAAGGCAAACAGAGAAATTGGAAGGTGAAGAAATAGAGAATTAATGCAGGAAAACTTCCCATAGCTGAAGGACATGAGGTTCTAGAATGAAATGGAGAGCTCTCTGAATACATAGGCAAGTGAATAGGAAAGATTTCATAGCAAGGCAAAATATATATAATGAAACATTGGAGGGTAAGAATAAAGTATTTTTTGGTTGTTTGTTTTTTGATAAAGAGAAGATTTTACGTGCTTCTGGAGGTAAGAAAAAAGGTCATTTACAAAGGCTCAGGGATTCAAGTGCCACCCTACTTCTCATTAACAGTAACGGAAGCTGGAAGACAGTGCAGCAGTACCTCTTTAACAGTGAGGGAAATAATATCCAACTCAAAATTCTATTTCCAGCTGAACTAACAATAAGTGTGAATTTAGGCTAAAGATATTTCTAGGTAGGTGAAGTTTCAAAATGTATCTTCTCCCATACCCATTCTCTGGGATCGTCATAATGATAGTTAGCAGTTCTGCAATGCCAACTATGTGCTTAGCTTCACCACTTTAGAGCACCAATATGAGGATGGTTTTATGATTTCTTTTCTACAACTGGGGAAACTGAGGCACAGAGTGTTAAGTTCCAAAGACCATGCAGCTAGTAAGTGGTGGGATTTGAACCTGGGCAGTCTTCATTCCACTATGTTATATTTCTTCTGCTTGAGGGTCCTCCACCAAAGTGAAGGAAACAAACAAAGAAGCTACAAGAAAAGAGATGCACCCAGGACTGGGGAAAAGGAGCCCCCAGGTTGAAGGTGAAGGGATTCTCTTCGATTGTAGCAGAACAGGTGGTCTGAAATCCAGATGGTCTAGATTGGAACAGATAGAAGGCTCCAGAAAAAAGCCCAGACATACATTACCAATGTGTTTGGTCATAGAGTTATCTCACAGTTAGATATGACTTGTGATATCTACATGGAAGAGCAAAGAGAAAAATGTCTTTGAAAAGCGTATCATTGTGTAATATACTATATGGCTCTGTTTTGAAGAGTATCTGTGTAGATGTTATGATGTAAATCCTGATTATTGTGTTAACTAAGACTTGTGATTTGGGGAGATAGGGAAAGTGTGTAGGTGTGTGCATGCTTATGTGGGGCCAGCGGGCATGATGGATAATTCAGTCCTCAGCTTTCATAGTAGGATGTCAGTAGATAAAAAATTAGAAACAGAAATACATCAAGCACTATCAGCATAGTACTTAGGAATATGGCAGAAAAGACCAGAAGAAGCACGTAGAGATGTGAAGTGGTTGCCTCTGGGGCGCTGGAACTAGGGATTAGAAATGGTGAGGCAAGGGACTGTTACTATTCGATGGAAGAGCTATGTGATTTTAAAAATAATAATGAGCAGAAAGATGACAAGATGGCGCTGGAGTAGGCGAACGTACCAGCATCTACCTCCCAGAACCAATGTGGATTACAAACTAATTTTATGAACTATCAACTGGAAAAACCAACTTTGGACTAAACTAAAAGGACTCTTCAACCCAGGAACGCTGAAGAAGCCACCCAGAGACTGAAAGCAAGCAAGGAATAACTAAGGTGCCGCCACGAAGAATTGATGCTTCTCATCTCTCCCTTCCTGTCTGTCTGTCCCTATCTGTCCCCCCCTCTCTGACTCTATCTCTGTCTCTGTCAAATAAATAAATAAACAAATAAATAAATAAGTAAAAGAAGAAGAGCAGTAAACAGTGTTCCAAGCAGGGGACAAAGCATATATGAAGGCATAGAGGTATAAGAGTATGGTAGGATCTGGGAATAGTTCTTTGTGGTTGAGTTACAGAGTAAAGCTGGGGAGATGTGCTAGCGATGTGAGAAAAGTTCTGATCATGAAAGGCCACAAAAATTTGGAACTTTATACTGATAGGTACAGGAAGCCACAGTAGGCTTTAAAAAGTGAACATGTAATGTAGATGCCAGAAATGGGGACTGAAAGCCAAGTCAGATAGGCTAGAGGAAGCTGCTGTCTGAGAACCACTGCAAAGGGCAAAGATGGAATCCAGGAGTCAGGCTGAGTCAGAAGGCAGAAAGGAGATGCTAGCAGAGGGCACGAGTTTTAGGACTGGGATCTCAGAGAACCCACAGAGCCTGTGACATCACAGATGAAACCTCAAAGCAGCAATGCATGTCCCCTTATTACAAGAGGCAGGACAAGAATGAGCCAACCATTTGGTCCCTGAGCTACTTTCTGATGTACTTCCCTGTGCCCAATCCCCTGTACCTATTCTGCACCCATTGAAGTATATGGAGATTTTGAGTGATCATTAATTCAACAATTATGCATCATTCTAGAAGAACCCGTCACCTTGATAGAGCTCTTGGGATAGAGACCAATAGCTGGTATTGGGATGGAGGCACCTATTTCCCTCATAGCCTCAGATGGGAGGAGCTGACAAGTTTAGGGTGCTGTGGGATCATGTAGGTACCTTATCGTGTCAAGCAAGCTGGAAAAAGCGTAAATAGAAAAAAAAATTATTGATTACGTATTAGTTTAAAACATTAAATTTCTAGTTTTGTAGGTGAAAGCTGACAGAAAATTGGTAGTTTCATGGGGTTCAGACTATGCAAGTCATTTTTTATGGATCTCAGAAGTACGTAATGTGATTAATCAGTCACATTTACCATTGGTTCATATAGGTCATCTTCTGTCTGTTTGCTTTTCCATTTTTTCCTATGAACACCAGAGAACTAAAACACGAACAATAACTTCCATCTGCCTACATGCTCTCTGTGTCATGTCCATTCTCCCCCTTCAAAAATCACCACTGTCTTGAATGTCGTGGAAATCATTCCCTTGCTAGTTTTAGAATTGTTGTATCAACTAGACAAGTACACTAGTCAAGATATTGTTTAGTTTCAGTTATTTTGAACTTTATAAATATATGGATATAATATATATATATATGTGACATTCTGAGACTTGCTTTGTTCATTCAAGTTTTTAGTACTAAAATGAACTGTAGTTATTTCAAAAAAAAAAAAAAAGAGCTGGTTCTGCTCAAAAAAAAAAAAAAAAAAAAATAATAATGAGCACACAAAACATGGAATTGTTTTGACTTTTCTCTCTCTGTCCCAGCCCATATCATGTCTGTCAGCAAACCTTGCTGGTTCTGTATTCAAAGTATGTCTGGAATCTAAACCCTTCACACCACCTCACTGCTGCCACGTGGGTCCAGGTGCCACCCTTTGTCTTCTGGAGTATTGCAGGGTCTCCTCTGTGGTCTCTGAGCTTCTCTTGCTCCTTTTCAGTTCGGAGTAAGCACAGCACCCAGAGTGATGTAGTTAAACCACAATCGAGATTATGTCACCCTCTTGCTCAGAGCCCCACGGTGGTTCCCTAGTTCACCTGAAGTCAGAGACAAAGTCCTTTCACGTGCCCCGCCCTCCACATTCCCACACACCCCTTCCCTGCTTCTTCTCCATAGGATTTGCCATCACCTATCATATTAGATATTTTACATACTCGTTTTGTTTCTTGTCTGTTTTATATATATTGTTTCTTGCCTGTCTTCCCTATTAAGAGCATAATCTTACTGAGAGTGCAGTTTTTTTGGTTCTTGGGTTTTGTTGTTGTTCCCATCTGTATTCCCAGAGCTTAGAATTGTGCTTGGCACATAGTAGGCACTGAATAAAAGAGTTAATAAATAAATGTTTTGCTATTATAAAAATAAAAATTATATTAAAAATACCATTTTTTGAGCTTCAGTAGCAAATTTATTATGTCAAATTGACATAAAATATTTCACAGCTACTCTCAGCATATGCTCTTTTTTTCAGTTATACAAGCTTTTGCGCTCTTCCAAATAACGATCTCCAATTTTTATCCTCCATTCTAAAAAATCCCTCCTTTCTTTCCTCTTGCCTGTTGACAGTGTTGCATAATTGACTTTGAAAATAGAAGACACGGCCCTGGCCGGTTGGCTCAGCGGTAGAGCGTCGGCCTAGCGTGCGGAGGACCCGGGTTCGATTCCCGGCCAGGGCACATAGGAGAAGCGCCCATTTGCTTCTCCACCCCTCCGCCGCGCTTTCCTCTCTGTCTCTCTCTTCCCCTCCCGCAGCCAAGGCTCCATTGGAGCGAAGGTGGCCCGGGCGCTGGGGATGGCTCTGTGGCCTCTGCCTCAGGCGCTAGAGTGGCTCTGGTCGCAACATGGCGACGCCCAGGATGTGCAGAGCATCACCCCCTGGTGGGCAGAGCGTCGCCCCTGGTGGGCATGCCGGGTGGATCCCGGTCGGGCGCATGCGGGAGTCTGTCTGACTGTCTCTCCCTGTTTCCAGCTTCAGAAAAATGAGAAAAAAAAAATTAAAAAAAAAGAAAAAAAAAAAAAGAAAATAGAAGACAGCTTACAGGGCCATCCCCTAAAGAAGCTATTTGCAGTAAGTTAAACAGCTCGTCTTTCTGGTGTAAGCATCCACAAGCAATTTGAAACTGAAATCCTGAGGGATCTAATTGAAAAGATTTGATTCTACTTGGAAAATAACCATATGGTTTTGTGAGATTATGCCCCTCTATAAGTCTGTGCTGTGCACTGTCATCCCTTACTGCACAAGTTATTGTAATGTAAACTACTTATGACTTAGACCATTGATTTTTCAAATATTTTGGCAGCTAAGATTTTAGACAGGACACTAGCATTTATTTTTAGATCAGATTCTACTTAGGGTAGAGATCACATATACCTTCCTTAAGGGGCAAACACCTAAGATTCTATTGCTTATAAAGAAAATTACCTCCATCAGTCTTAACATCAGTTTGCCTTTTCTTTGCTTCTCATAATTCTTGCCATGTTTTGCTGCTGCCTAAGCTGTTTGTATTCCATTAGGGTGTTCTCCTTTTCTTTGCCTCTCTTCTCACCTATCCCATCAGGAAACCTCAGATGTCAAATTAGTGATATCACTCATTCCCATGACTACAGATCACAATTCTACATACACATGATTAGAATTCTCAGCAGGAGAAGTTAGACTATGAGAAGGAACGGTCTTCATCTAAAGCAAATACCTGATTAGCACAGGGAATAAAAAAATGAGCAAAGCAAATTACGTGGTCTGTTTTTGTTGCAAATTCTTTCTTCTTGGATGAAAGATAACCTTCCTCCACATTCCCAATTCTTCAATAGCACTGTATGGACAATTCTTGATTCCACAAAGGGCTCTTTTTTAAAAATTTTATTTTTATTTTTCTGAAGCTGGAAACAGGGAGAGACAGTCAGACAGACTCCCGCATGCGCCCGACCGGGATCCACCCTGCACGCCCACCAGGGGGCGATGCTCTGCTCACCAGGAGGCGATGCTCTGCCCCTCCGGGGCGTCACTCTGTCACGACCAGAGCCACTCTAGCGCCTGGGGCAGAGGCCAAGGAGCCATCCCCAGTGCCCGGGCCATCTTTGCTCCAATGGAGCCTCGCTGCGGGAGGGGAAGAGAGAGACAGAGAGGAAGGAGAGGGGGAGGGGGGAAGAAGCAGATGGGCGCTTCTCCTGTGTTCCCTGGCGGGGAATCAAACCTGGGACTTCTGCACGCCAAGCCGACGCTCTACCACTGAGCCAACTAGCCAGGGCCCACAAAGGGCTTTAAGTAAGATGTTTGAAAATCATGTTTCTCTGATGTTGAATCTGTTAGATTAATGCTCAATGCATAGAAATAATTTATATTTGTGCTCTCTCCTTACTGTGGGACCAAAGCGATTTGTCAGGTATTTTTGTTATGATTTGTTTTGTTTTTATTTTGAATGTAGAGGAGTTATTTGAATGCTTACAGAGTAATCAAGGCACAAAGAAAACCAGACAGAAGGTGACGGAAGACAATTTGACTTTGGGTGATGGGTATGTAATATAATCAATGTCAAAATAACTTGGAGATGTTTTCTCTGAACATATGTACCCTGATTTATCAATGTCACCCCATTTAAATTAATAAAAAAAAGAGTTCTAAATGCTTGATGACGTTTCAGGTACCTGTTACATCAGCAAATATTTCAAGGTGATTTTTTACCATTCCTCCTCAGAGATCCAGATATGCTCTTCTGTTGTTGATTTGTGCAGTTATAGCCACAAGCTCTGCCTTCCCACTAGGTCATGAAGTTCTTTCTTCCTTTAAGAGCAGATGATATTTCACTGCATTATTTTGAGGCAAGGAAGTGAATTTGGAGGGATACTAGTTAAGTACCAAGCAGGTACTATATATAAACTTTCATAATCATTATCTAATATAGGTCTACACATAGTCAACCTTTGGCCTCCGATAGAATTTCATTATTCTTGTTATTATGATAGGAATTGGGTGATTTTAATTTTTGTGAATCTATGCTGAGAAACCTTAAAACAATTTGTGCCAAAAATCGCATTAGAGGTAATTAAAATTAAGTACTGCTGTTCTTGGTTATTCATATATATTTCATTTTTACATCGACTTTTATAGAGATAGGAAGGGAAAGAGAGAGAAACATCAATTCACTGTTCCACCTATTCATACGGTCATTGGTTGATCCTGGTATGTGCTCTAACTGGGGGTCAACTCCACCGCCTCAGACTGTTGGGATGATGCTCTACCAACTGAAGTTCCCTGCCAGGGCCAGTTGTTGTTATTTGTAATGACTAATCAATATTGCTGTAGATACATAGATTTCAGTAGGACATTTTACAAAGTCTTTCCTTGTAAACAAGGACATGTGTAGGCTGGTAGATAAAACATTTTAATAGGATTCATTGCTGGTTGCAGAACTCTTCTCAGATCTGTTCTAGAGAGAGGGAGAGCGGCATGTCTCAGGCTTCTGTCCTTGTTCCTGGCTTGTTTGTGTGAATTTGGGTCGACTTAGAGGCATGTTGGCTTACTGGTGGATGAGAAAGCTAAGAGGAATAACTGGAAACAAAATGTCAACTAAGGGTTTTAAAAGATCACAGACTGAAGGATGAGTTTCAAGAGACTGAATGAATTTTAAGAGTGATAGTTTTTGTCAGCAGGTAAAAGTATCACTATAAAGTTATAGACTAGACAAGAACTGTCCTAATTGCAGAAGAGATAGAAAACCCTTGATATTTGTGAGGTCATGGGAATTTGTGGTATATATTGTAGTTGTCCAAAAAGAATTTAAGTGGAGGATAAAAGAGCCTAAATATATGTGACAGAAGATGGTTTGATTTTGGGTGGTGGGCACACAATGCAATATACAGATCGTACCATAGAGATGTCTACCTGAAACCTGTATGATCCTATTAAACAATGTCACCTCATTAAAAAAATTAACTAAAATTTAAAAGAAAAAAAACCCCCAAAACAAGTCCATGGTAATACAGATGCCAGAGATACAGAACGAAGATTATGCAGTAGCCTAATAGTGACTTTAGGATTGGCCACATCACGTTTGGAATGTTGTACCATACTCAGTTTTTATGATATTAAAATGTTTTTATTATGTAGTATTTATGCATACAAAAGAACACATGTAATATGTAAGTTAAGAAGTACACAAAACATATGTAATATCTAAAGGTCTTGATCCCAGTTTCAGAACTATGCATTTTTGTAGATTATGGATCTGTATTTTCCTTCTCTACTCCAGAAGTAACCATCTTAATTTATGTTTGTCACTTTCTTGCTTTTTCAAAAATAATTCTGCCATGTTGTTTGTGTATTTCTAAGAAATATATTATTTTTAACTTGTTTTAGAGTTTTACTAAAATGCATTATACTGGATGCAGCCATTGCCACTTAACTGTTTACATTCAACATTGTTTCTAATATTCATGTATTCAATATATCAGTTGTTCTCAACCAGAATTCTCCATCTGGACCACAGAACACAGAAGATGATTTGAGTGCCTATTTTCTCATGTTTCTCAAGGATGGTACATATGTAGCACCCTTTAGATACACAGGAGAGGAGCTGTCTCATTCTGTACAGTGGATGCTTTAGGCTAGGCAATGGGTTTTAATTCTCCACTGGAACCTGGTGGAGAAAGACTCGATTGTTATATAATATGTAACTCTAGTTCATTCATTTTTAAAGCTGTAAAATGTTCCATTTGTGAGCCTACTTATGCCCTATTTTTTAAAAATGAGAGAGACAGACAAGAAGAGAGAGGTATGAGAAGCATCAACTCATAGTTGTGTCTCTTCAGTTGTTTGTTTTCTGTTCCTCATATGTGGCTTGACCAGGGAGCGCCAGCCAAACCAGTGGTCCCTTGCTCAAGCCAGCGACCTTGGGCTTTAAGCCAGCGACCAGGGGATCATATTAATGATCCCATGTTCAAGCTGGCGACCTCATGCTCAAGCCAGCAACCTTAGAGTTCGAATCTGAGACCTCAGCATCCCAGGCTGATGCTTTATCCACTGTGCCACCACCGGTCAGGCAGCATATTAATGTTTTTTCACATATTCTCCTATGATGGACATTGGGGTTGTTTCCAGTTCTTTTGCTATTGTGTTTGTGAACAACTTGCTCTGATCATCTTGTAAATAAGTACACCTGGGTGATATTGCTGGGGACTGCCATATGGTGATGGAGACATTGGTAAACCGAATGAGTAGTACAGAGGAGGGCAATTAATAAAAGTTTAACTGTCTCATAACCAACCTTTATTTTCCTTATTTTCTTAGGGATTGAAGAGGTTAATGACAATTTGCCAGAAGCACTTTCCCACAGATCCATCGAAGTGCATGGAGTACAATGCACTGTGAGATCTGTGTACAATGTGTAGATCACAATAAGAAGCTTAAGGGAGCATGGTACGGACTTCTGGAATTGCCAACAGGAATGAGAAAAATGGAGTTTCTAGACTCTGGGTTCTACCTGATGCAACTCCTGGGTTTGGGAGCTGACTTGGTTTTCATTTCACATCTGACTGCAAACTGATTTATGTGTCTTGCTTTTATTTTAAATATATAGTCAAACTATGTTCTAAGACTTTTCTCTGTAATTTAAATGTGTAGACAGTGGTCACAGAAAGAGGCTTAAAATGACTCTTTCCTTCTACACCTGAAGATTGCAGTTAGATGATTAAAAAGGAACATTTGAGCCTGACTGATGGTGGCACAGTACATAGATCGTGGACCTGGGACATTGAGGTCCCAGGTTTGAAACCCCAAGGTTGCCGGCTTGAGTGCAGGAGGCTTAAACCCCGAAGTCACTGGCTTGAGCAAGGGTTTTCTGGCTCAGCTTGAGCTCCCCACTACCCCTGTCGAGGCACATATGAGAAGCAATCAGTGAACAGCTCAAGTGACACAACTATAAGTTGATGTTTCTTATCTCTCTTCCTTCCTGTCTCTCTCCTCTCAAAAATGAAAATAAATAAATAAATGGAACATTTGAGGATATAAAATATCTTTCTGTAAAATATAGTGATTTTTACATTGTCTAATGTCATATTTTTAGAAAATATTTTTATATATTTCAACAAAAATATGGAACCATTTAATGAAACTTTATAGTCTTTAAATGTTGTTGAAGTTTTGCCATCTTGCAATAGAATTTGAATGTAAATGTTATTATGATTAACTCATGTTATTTTTCTTGCATTCCAAAGCTTGCTTTTATCTTCTAAGGAGGATAAATTTTTGTATTTATCATCTCCTAGGATAGATAGAAATAACAGGAAGTAAAAGTTTGAAAAACCAAGATGGTATATTGTATCAACATAAGTTCAAATTAAGTAATGCCAGTGCATCCAGGTCAAGGTAGGGAAATGGATTGTCAAGCTAGCCAAGAGCGGGGATGCTGCTGGTTCTTCCCAGAATAGGACTGCCTGTGAGTTTTATCCTCATGTGACCTGTGGGGGGCTGCTATTCCCAGCTCCATCCCTGCAAGCAAAAGAGAAAGGTGCCGTTGCTTTTGTCACTGCCCCAAAATCTTGGGTCTGGTTTTCCAAAAATGAGGACTAATGACTCTTGTCCTACCCAGATAACTGTAAAGAATCACTATTAGAGGACTTAGTTAATAGAGGAAAGTGGGTAAATAAAATGTTACCTGATCAGGTGGAGTGGCAGTGCAGGTAGTGGTGGGAATACAGCTCTTCAAATAGTAGTCAATAATAGTAGTCCATATCTCTCAGCATCACTGTTGTTAAGTAAAATAAAATGTTTAGCACACTGCCTGGCAAAAAAGAGCTCAGTCAATAATAGTTATCACGTCCTTGTTATTACTAGGGTGAAGCCAAAGTAGCTGTCATGTACCCCATCCATGGTCAGGGCAGTTGTGGTAGAAACATTTACTGAGCATTTAGTATATGCAGGCTCTGTGGTGCTCCCACTTTCAGCCAGCTCTAAGTTTACCAGAGTAGGGGATATGGGAGCTAGAGGCAGCTGAGTAGGTAGGTGAGGTAGGTGGACGTAGACCCACAATCACTTACTCTGGCCCCTCTTGGGAAGGCTTGAAAGCTGGTTTTGGCCTCTTGTGGCCTGTGCCCATGCCTGATTGTTTCTGCTGGTTATTTGCATGGATGGTGGCTGAGTCCCACCGTCCTAATATGAATAAGGTTGCTTATCCCCAAACCCACCTCACTTCCTATTCTAGAAACTTTTCTTAGACTTTTCTAAGATAAGACAGCAATCTAGGCCAGTGATTTTCAAACCATGTGCCACAAGAATTCTTAAAACACACATTACAGACTGTTTAGTCAGGAGCACTGACATTTTTTCCTTATAATCAAAACATGACAACAGCCAGTAAAACAATAGTTGTCAGGTATGAATGAAGCAAAATTATACCTATTTCTTTGGTGTGCCATAGAATTTTAGTAGTTTATGTGTGCTACAAGCTGAAAAAGGTTGAAATCTCTGATCTAACTTTTGCTGTGTAGTAGTCTGGCTTTTCCAGACTTTTGGAGAAGGGAAGTTATCCACTGGTTTTAGGAACTAAAACATTGGTCTAACTCCAAATAAATGTAATAAATCCATTTGCCTCCTCAATAATAATTTTGCTACTTATACTAACTATACCAGTCATAATAATCATCTCTAATATGCAGGAATATATTATATACCCAAACTTTGTAAAAACTGTAATCTCATATGCCTTTATCACCAGCCTAATCCCCACTATAATGTTTATCTACTGTGGCCAAGAAATAGTAATTTCTGACACTGAATAACAATTTAAACTATGAAACTCTCAGCTTTAAACTAAACTACTTCTCAACAATATATATATCAGTAGCAATATTTGTCACATGATCTATTATGGACTTCTCAATATGATATCTCAGATCCGAACATCAATTGATTCTTTAAATACCTTAATATTTCTCATCACAATACTAATTCTAGTTACCACCAACAATCTTTTTTAATTATTAGTTGAGGAGTAGGAATTACATCATTCCTGTTAATCAGCTAATGATTAGGCAGAGCAGATGCTAATACTACTGCTCTGCAATCTTACATAACTGTACTGGAGATGTAAGATTTATTGTATCAATAGCATCATTCTTAATTAACTCTAATTAATGAGAATTACAATAGATCGTTGTACTCAACTTTGACAACTTTCTGCTAACTAGATTGCTCCTAGCTGCCACCAGCAAATCAGCCTGATTCGGCTTACCCATGCCTGCCTTCTGCCATGAATCCCTGCACGTCTCAGCATGACTCCACTCAGGCACAGTGGTCAGAGCACACATTTTCCTACTAATCCAGTTCTACCCACTAACAGAAAATAATAAGCTAATTAAAATAATATGCCAAAGAGCAATCATCACACTATTTATAGTAATCTGTGCCCTCACTCAAACGACATTAAAAAAGTTACAGCTTTCTCCATCTCAAGACAACTAGGCCTAATAATAGTAACCATAGGCATTAACCAGCCATATCTAAACACTTTTTCATATCTGCACACACATATTTTTTAAGCCATACTATTTCTTTGCTCAGGTTGTTCTATTCACAGCCTAAATGATAAAATGTTCAAAAGATAGGCACACTGTTCAAAGCACTGCACTCATTGGAAGCCTGGCACTAACAGGAATACTTTTTCTAACAGGATTTTACTCCAAAGAGCTAATCATCGAAATTACTGACATGTCATATAACAACATCTGAACCCTGCTAATCACTCTCATCTCCACATCCCTAATGGCCATCAGCACTTGAGTCATTTTCTTTGCACTACAAGGACAAATGTGATTTCCTACTCTAATATTCATTAATGAAAATAGCCTTCCCCTGATAAACTCTTCCTAAATGCCTGATAATGGAAGCATCCTTGCAGGTTTATTTCCAAAGATACTACCCCACAACCATTGAACAGGTAACTGTGCCTCATTGTCTGGAATTAACAGTTGTAACTGGGACTGCACAAGGCTTTGTCTGGCACTCGAACTAAACCTCACGACACAAAATTTAATTATCCTGCCTGACCAGGTGGTGACACAGTGGATAGAGTGTTGGACTGGGATGCGGAGGACCCAGGTTCAAAACCCCAAGGTCGCCGGCTTGAGCGCAGACTCATCTGGCTTGAGTGGAGGCTCACTAGCTTGAGTTAGGGGTTGCTGGCTTGAGCGTGGGCTCATAGACGTGACCCCATGGTCGCTGGCTTGAGCTCAAAGTCACTGGCTTGAGCAAGGGGTCACTTGCTCTGCTGTAGCCCCCCGGTCAAGGCACATATGAGAAAGCCATCAATTTACAACTAAGGAGTTGCAATGAAGAACTGATGCTTCTCATCTCTCCCCCTTCCTGTCTATCGGTCCCTATATATCCCTCTCTCTGACTCTCTCTTTGTCTCTGTCAAAAAATAAATAAAAATTAAAAAAGAAAAAAATTAATTATCCTTCAAGGCTGCATGTTAATTATTTTTATGCTCACTCAGCTCATTCATTCGCAACTTCATTCAACATATTAGAGAAAAACTTGAAACCATCTGCTTGATCAAAACTAGACAATTTCTTAGTCCTAGGAAAGATTGAGGAAGAGTCACAAAAAGAGACATGGAGTCCAATACTGCAAAGGCAATATGATGCCCAGTATTTAACAAGAGCAACTGAAATTTGTTACCATTTTTAGTACCTTTTTGTAATACAACCACAGCAACTAAAGATGGCTAGTAATGTTTTTGACTTCAATGTTAAGTTGAATTCATGGGGCTGAAAGTCTGACTGAAGTAGATTAAAAAGAAAATGAGCCTGACCTGTGATGGTGCAGTGGATAAAGTGTCAACCTGGAATGCTGAGGTTGCTGGTTCAAAACCCCAGGCTTATCTGGCAAAGGCACATATGAGAAGCAACTACTACAAGTTCATGCATCCCACTCCTCCACTCACATTTTTCTCTATATTCTCTCTCTAAAATAAATTTTAAAAATAAATAAAACTTAAAAAAGAAAAAAAAACAAAAGCAGAGAAATTGAAGACAATGAGTACAGACAACTCATTTACTGCAAAAGGGAACAGAAATGGAGTTGTTGCTGGCTAAGTGAGTTGAGTTAAATGCAGTCTTTTTTCATTTGATATAACAGCAAATGGTATGATGATGGGGATGAGCCAACAGGGAAAGAGATGTGATGACAAGGAAGAATAGAGAGCTGAGGGAGCAATGTTTTGGGAAGGATGAGAGGACAGAATTGAGTGCACAAGGAAAGGAGCTAGCATTACACAGAAGCAGATGTCTGTAGTAGGAACAGGCAGAGTACATGGGTCCAGCAGGTGCGATGTAGGCAACTGGCACTAGTCCACTGAAGTAATTAACTTCAAGTTTCTCAGCAGAGAAGAAAGACAATCAGCTGAGAATTGGTTATGGAACAAGATGCTAAAAGTTTGAGAAAAAGGAGGAAACAGTTACTTTCGTGAATGAAGTAGGGTAATGTAGTATGACTGTCAGACAACAGTAAAAGTCCACCTAAAATTCAAGATCATGAATTTAAAGTACAGCTAGTCAGAAGATTGTGATATACTTTCCAGCTACACTAGCTGCACAGGTACAAAATGGGTATAAAGTTGACAAGAGCTTAGTGGGAAGTAACAGATCAGATGCAAAACAAAACAACAACAAAAAAACTTTGAAGTCTTGGCCTCTGCCCCCTGACTAAATTCCACTCCCAACAAATATAGATGCTAATGCCCATGTACAGAAGAACACCATCATGACAGGTCTGTCTCCTTTGCTAACAGAATTCCCTTGGGTTCTCTCTCCTTCTCATCTCCCTGTCTTCAACAAGTTCTACAGGAGAGATTCCATCCATTCCCCAAGTGATCGCTATCTGTGTCACTCTACCCTATTCTGCCTGAATGCTAAACACATGCTGCTGCTTTCTGGATGTCTACATCTGGATATCTTGAGGATCAATCCTAATGTTTCTGAAACAACTCTTGATAGTCTGGTCCCAGTCTAGGCTGTGAAATTCCAAACATCTACTACTTTTCATACACAGATCCCATAATCACTGCACTTCCCCAAACACACCCAGCTCCATAACAATTCCACACCTCTACAGAAAAATCACATTTAATTCACTTCATTAACTTTACATAAGCCATATTCATATAATATTAAATCAGAATTACATCATATTGAAGATATATATAAATATGTAAAGAACTCAAACAGATCCATCCCTTCCACAACAAATATAGAGCAAATATTGTACAATGATTTTTTTCTGGAATGTTTCTGACAATGTTTAAATTCAAGATATTATGTCTAAATTAACCATAGCTTATTATATGTAATATTGATACATGTTTTATAGTTGTCTAGATAATAAACATTTAGATAAACTACTTTTTAAAAAAAATCATATTTCTGAAAAAAATCATACAAAAGCAATACAAGCCATTCAATCATGCTTGGTTCATGACGGTATAATTTTCAAAATATTAGAAATAAGAAACCACTAAATTCCCTAAGATACAGGTCCAAGTGTAATGAAGCAATGAAGGTAAGTCCCTTTAAGAAAACAGCTTCATCCATGTGTGTATGTGTGTTCCTAAGGTACTGTAGAGTCAGTACATACAGTATTACTGTAAAATCTAGTTTTTTTAGGAAGTTTCTGAAGGTTATAAATAAATGTGTAAATGCTGTAGCATGTTTAAATTAAAAGCAATATTAGCCCTGGCCGGATGGCTCTGTGATAGAGCATAGGCCTGGCGTGCAGGAGTCCTGGGTTTGATTCCCGGCCAGGGAACACAGAAAAAGCGCCCATCTGCTTCTCCACCCCTCCCTCTCTCCTTCCTCTCTGTCTCTCTCTTCCCCTCCCGCAGCCAAGGCTCCATTGGAGCAAAGTTGGCCCGGGTGCTGAGGATGGCTCTATGGCCTCTGCCTCAGGCGCTAGAATGGCTCTGGTTGCAACAGAGCAATGCCCCAGATGGGCAGAGCATTGCCCCCTGGTGGGCATGCCAGGTGGATCCTGGTCGGGTGCATGCGGGAATCTTTCTGACTTCCTCCCCTTTTCCAACTTCAGAAAAATACAAAAACAGGCCTGACCAGGTGGTGGCGCAGTGGATAGAGCGTCAGACTGGGATACAGAGGACCCAGTTTTGAGATCCCGAGTCAGCTTGAGCGCGGACTCATCTGGTTTGAGCAAAAGCCCACCAGCTTGAACCCAAGGTTGCTGGCTCCAGCAAGGGGTTACTCGGTCTGCTGAAGGCCCGTGGTCAAGGCACATATGAGAAAGCAATCAATGAACAATTAAGGTGTTGCAACGCGCAATGAAAAACTAATGATTGATGCTTCTCATCTCTCTCCATTCCTGTCTGTCTGTCCCTGTCTGTCCCTCTCTCTGACTCACTCTCTGTCTCTGTAAGAAATAAATAAATTAAAGGCAATATTTACTGACCCAAATAACAATTTCTATTTCTTAAAGATATATGAACAGGAAAATTAGAATTTCAAATCTACTATAAAAATAAGAATGTAACTTAGTCATTTTTAGAGTACAGTGAGTTCAGCTTTAAAATTGTTTTCCAAATCACTCAGTAGTGCAATATCAAGCAAACACAGAGTGCATCCCATGCACGGTCACAGTAAGACTCTACAGCTTGGAGAGTTACAATCACTTTGGACTAGTACAAAATCTCACTTTGACCTCAACCTCTCCAATTTAACATTGATGGGGCTCCAAACCTACATAACACCTAAGTAACATTATACTATAAAAATAGATGAAAAGGCCCTGGCCGGTTGGCTCAGTGGTAGAGCGTTAGCCTCTCTTCCCCTCCTGCAGCCAAGGCTCCATTGGAGCAAAGTTGGCCCAGGCGCTGAGGATGGCTCCATGACCTATGCCTCAGGCGCTAGAATGGCTCTGGTTGCAACAGAGCGACACCCCAGATAGGCAGAGCATCGCCCCCTGGTGGGCATGCCGGGTGGATCCCGGTCGGGCGCATGTGAGAGTCTGTCTGACTGCCTCCCCATTTCCAACTTCAGAAAAATACAAAAAAAACAAAAAACAAAAAAGAAACCCATGAAAAAATATATTCAGCCCAAACCAATTCCACCTTAACCAAAAACTACAAGTTAAATCTTGATCAGCATCTTACAAAATTATGGTAAACGGATTCTAGAGAGAACTGCTGTCAATTAGGCAAGGAGGGGAGCTCCATCTCATTCCAATGGGGAATTAGTTCCGATTATGAATACCTCTAACACTTTGCAACTCGATCTTAACTTCTCTCAACCTCATTTCCCTTGTTTGTAAAACCGAGACATGACCACACCATGCAAGGTTACTTTAAGGATTGAGAGTCTATAAAGCAAATTCAGTAGTAATTGCATATATATAAAAAGACTAGAATGATAGACAATAAAATGTTAACAGAGAAGATGATGTCAGAGTAATGGCGGGGTAGGAAGCGATACCGATAAATCTTCCCCAAAACTCAACAAGATCTTCAACCAGAAACAGAAAAACCTATACTTGGAGCCTCCAGATGCTTCGCAATACACCCGAAGGTATGGTCAAGTGAAAAATTGGCTAAATATATAACCAAACCCCAAAGGAAAAAGGGAGTAAGAAATGCTCTGCCTTCCTCACTAACCTAAACAGGGCGGCTTTCTCTGGTACTTGTGAATATAGAAACTGAGATGGGCAAAGGGGGTAAATAGATCCAGGCTGCGGCACAAATGGCCGAACCAGGCTGTGGCATGGAGATCCAAGCCGAGGAAAAACTGATCCTGTGGCAACCCGGGCAATACAAGCTAACACTCGCGCCAAACCCAAACAAAGAAAGACAAGCGGGGCAGCCATTTTACCCAATCTCCTGGTCGGTGCGCAGTTAGTGGGCGAGAGATTTCTTCCTAAGCCCCGGGAGTGGGTGCCCGTGTTACCCCACAGAGAGGCAGAGTCAGAGGCCTTTCTATGGGCCGAAAGCAGAATCTCTGGGCAGCCCCAGCGTCCTGGGAAAGCCGTGCACGGGAGGGAGCGAGAACTAATTCCAACGGTGGAAATTTTCCATGCTGGTGGGGGTTGCACTCAGAGGGAAACGCGGCCGGCCTCATATCCTGGTCTGCGCGCGCAGATACTGAGTGAAAGATTCCTCCGAGTGCCTCGGCAGTGCGCGCCCGTGTTATCGCACAGAGGGGCAGAGTCAGGGGCCTTTGTGTGGGACAAAGCGGAATCTCAGGCTGCCCCAGTGCCTTGCAAAAGCCGCGCACGGGGACAGAGCGAGAGCCAATTCCAACGCTGCAACTTTTCCATGCGGTTGGGGGTTTCACTCAGAGCTTGAGACTGCTGGCCGGATATCCTGGTCTGCGCGCGCAGATAGTGAGTGAGAGTTTCCTCCAAGCGCCCTGGAAGTGGGCGCCTGCCTGTGTTACCGGACAGAGTGGCAGAGCCAGAGGTCATTGAGTGGGCGGAAACCCCGCCTGATTATGCTAGCAGCTCTGACTGACTGAGCCTTACCCAGAGCCCTGTGCTGAGTGGAAATAGAGTGGGGAGTTGCCAGCTCTTTGAGCCTCTTACTATCCAGGTAGAGGCAGCAGCAACCCCATAGCTGGATTATCAGGCTACTAATTGAGAAAGGAAAGACTAGGAGAAAGGCTCCAGGAACACGGACTCTCTCACTGTTGGAGCCTATAAATGCTAATGAGCCTTGACTGCCAACGAGACAAAAGCACAATACATGACATTGCCATAGAGACTTATCAAATGCAAACCTCTACCTGAGCGTGCCAAAGGGGCAGAACCCGGGGTACAGAGTCACCGACCAGGAAGAGGGAGAGAAAAGAAAAAGCAAGAAGATAACCTCTCAAAATCAAGAATAATCTGCAGACTTTATAACCTATCCCATTTTATTATATTTGTTTGTTTGTTTCTCTTATCTTCATTCTTGATATTTTTTTTTCCTCCTCCAATTTGCCCAATTAACTCTCTGCCGGTCTTACTCTCTCCTCTCCTTGAACTACACTACCCATAAGTGTTACATCTCCCATTATCTCTTCTCTCCTCTTCCTTTCTCTCTATGAGGGTTGCACTCCAAAACCCTTAACTCTCTCTCTCTCTCTCTCTCCTCTTTTTTCTTTTTTCTTCTTTTAGTGGTTCCCTCTTTTTTTCTCTCTCTCTCTTTCTTTTCTCCCTCTATATTAGTTTCTTCCTTTCTCCTTTACATCTCCTCTCATTCAAACCTCAATAACAAACAAATTATCTTATCTGGGACTCAAACTTATGTTTGTGGCATTTTGGGGGGGGGGTTTACTTCACCTTTTTAACTCACTAGCAGTGCTCCCATCCCTGGATCTCCATTTTATCTAGTTCTTGTTCCACTAAATACAATAGTAATTTTTTAATTTGTCCCCCCATTTTTCTGTTTCCCTCTTATTCCTCTCATCATAACTCTTAGACAACCAACGCCTAAAAGCAAATCATTTTATTCTTGACCCAAATTTTTTCCTTATTTGCTTTTTGTGGGTCTATACCCCCTTCTTTTTTTTTCTTCTTTTTTTTGCCCCTTTATTACTTTCCCCCAATTCAGGCCCTCCATTACAGGCATTGTTTGTTATAATTCACAGTTCACCACAAGATTTTCTTAAGAAAGAGGGGAGAGGAGAGGAGAGGAAAAATGGAGGGGGGGGGAATAATTTCCTTTTTTAAAATTTTTATTTTATTTTATTTTTCTTTATTTCATTATTAATTTCTTTTTAAAAAAACAACTCTTCAATTTTTTATTTTTTTAACTTTTTATTCTTTATTAAATCTCATTAATACTATCAACAAAACCACCCTCAGATGCTATTAAGGAAGAGAAAATCGAATATCATGGATACAAAAGAAAGAGAGGTAACACAGCTAGATGAGGAAAAATCTATGGAGAAAAAATTTAATATACTGGAAACCTTGGAGCTAAATGACAGAGAATTCAAGATAGAAATCCTAAAAATCCTCCGAGATATACAAGAAAACAAAGAAAGGCAATTTAGGGAGCTCAGAAAACAACTCAATGAACACAAAGAATATATGTCCAAGGAAATTGAAACTATAAAAACAAATCAAACAGAGATGAAAAACTCAATTCACGAGCTGAAAAATGAAGTAACAAGCTTAGCTAATAGAACAGGTCAGATAGAAGAGAGGATTAGTGAAATAGAAGACAAGCAACTTGAGGCACAACAGAGAGAAGAAGAAAGAGACTCAAAAATTAAAAAAAATGAGATAGTCCTACAAGAATTATCTGACTCCATCAAAAAGAATAACATAAGAATAATAGGTATATCAGAGGGAGAAGAGAGAGAAAATGGAATAAAGAACATACTCAAACAAATAATAGATGAGAACTTCCCAAGCCTGTGGAAAGAACTAAAGCCTCAAGTTCAAGAAGCAAACAGAACTCCGATTTTTCTTAACCCCAACAAACCTACTCCAAGACATATCATAATGAAATTGACACAAACCAACAGCAAAGAAAAAATTCTCAAGGCAGCCAGGGAAAAGAAGAATACAACATATAAAGGAAGGCCCATTAGATTATCATCCGATTTCTCAGCAGAGACTCTACAAGCTAGAAGAGAGTGGACCCCAATATTTAAAGTCCTGAAAGAGAGGAACTTTCAGCCATGAAAACTATACCCATCAAAGCTATCCTTCAAATATGAAGGAGAAATAAAAACATTCACAGATACAGAAAAGATGAGGGAATTTATCATCAGAAAACCCCCACTCCAGGAATTACTAAAGGGGGTTCTCCAATCAGATATAAAGAACAACAACAACAAAAAATACAGAGCCACAAGTAAAAGTTCCAAGAAGAACACAATAAAACCAAATTTAAACTGTGACAACAACAAAAAGAAAGAGGGGGAGAAGATGGAGATTAACAGTAGCAAAGGACGATGGAGTGCAAAAGTACTCACAAAATAGTTCGCTCCAATGAACAGGGTAGGGACTCTTTTCATTACTCAAAGGTAACCACCATTGAAAAAACCACCACAGAAGCACATGAGATAAAAGAGATAGCAACAGAGGAAAGATGTATGGAATACAACCAAATAAAAACAAAAGATAGAAAAATGAAAGAGAAGGATCAAACAAGACACAAAACTAACAGAAAGCAAGATATAAAATGGCAATAGGGAAATCACAAGTGTCAATAATTACACTAAATGTAAACGGATTAAACTCACCAATAAAAAGGCACAGAGTAGCAGAATGGATTAAAAAAGAAAATCCAACTGTATGCTGCCTACAGGAAACTCATCTAAGTAACAAGGATAAAAACAAATTCAAAGTGAAAGGCTGGAAAACAATACTCCAAGCAAATAACATCCAAAAAAAAGCAGGTGTAGCAATACTCATATCGGATAATGCTGACTACAAGACAGCAAAAGTACTCAGAGACAAAAATGGCCATTTCATAATGGCTAAGGGGACACTGAATCAAGAAGACATAACAATTCTTAATATATATGCACCAAACCAAGGAGCACCAAAATATATAAGACAGCTCCTTATTGATCTTAAAACAAAAACTGACAAAAATACAATCATACTTGGAGACCTCAATACACTGCTGACGGCTCTAGATCGGTCATCCAAACAGAGAATCAACAAAGACATAGTGGCCTTAAACAAAACACTAGAGCACTTGGATATGATAGACATCTACAGGACATTTCATCCCAAAGTGACTGAGTATACATTTTTCTCCAGTGTACATGGATCATTCTCAAGAATTGACCATATGTTGGGCCACAAAAACAACATCAGCAAATTCAGAAAAATCGAAGTTGTACCAAGCATATTTTCTGATTATAAAGCCTTGAAACTAGAATTCAACTGCAAAAAAGAGGAAAAAAATCCCACAAAAATGTGGAAACTAAACAACATACTTTAAAAAAATGAATGGGTCAAAGAAGAAATAAGTGCAGAGATCAAAAGATATATACAGACTAATGAAAATGACAATACGACATATCAGAATCTATGGGATGCAGCAAAAGCAGTGATAAGAGGGAAGTTCATATCACTTCAGGCATATATGAACAAACAAGAGAGAGCCCAAGTGAACCACTTAACCTCCCACTTTAAGGAACTAGAAAAAGAAGAACAAAGAAAACCCAAAACCAGCCGAAGAAAGGAGATAATAAAAATCAGAGCAGAAATAAATGAATTAGAGAACAGAAAAACTATAGAAAAAATTAATAGAACAAGGAGCTGCTTCTTTGAAAAGATCAACAAAATTGACAAACCCTTGGCAAGACTTACCAAGAAAAAAAGAGAAAGAACTCATATAAACAAAATCCAAAATGAAAGAGGAGAAATCACCACGGAAACCATAGATATACAAAGAATTGTTGTAGAATACTATGAAAAACTTTATGCCACTAAATTCAACAACCTAGAAGAAATGGATAAATTCCTAGAACAATACAACCTTCCTAGACTGAGTAAAGAAGAAGCAGAAAGCCTAAACAGACCTATTAGTAGAGAAGAAATAGAAAAAACCATTAAACACCTCCCCAAAAATAAAAGTCCAGGCCCTGATGGTTATACCAGCGAATTTTATCAAACATTCAAAGAAGACTTGGTTCCTATTCTACTCAAAGTCTTCCAAAAAATTGAAGAAGAAGCAATACTTCCAAACACATTTTATGAGGCCAACATAACCCTCATACCAAAACCAGGCAAGGATGGCCCAAAAAGGAAAACTACAGACCAATATCTCTAATGAATACAGATGCTAAAATACTAAACAAAATACTAGCAAATCGAATACAACAACATATTAAAAAAATAATACATCATGATCAAGTGGGATTCATCCCAGAATCTCAAGGATGGTTCAACATACGTAAAACGGTTAACGTAATACACCATATCAACAAAACAAAGAACAAAAACCACATGATCTTATCAATAGACGCAGAAAAGGCTTTTGATAAAATACAACACAATTTTATGTTTAAGACTCTCAACAAAATGGGTATAGAAGGAAAATATCTCAACATGATAAAGGCCATATATGATAAACCATCAGCTAACATCATATTAAATGGCACTAAACTGAAGGCTTTCCCCCTTAAATCAGGAACAAGACAGAGTTGTCTACTCTCTCCACTCTTATTTAATGTGGTACTAGAGGTTCTAGCCAGAGCAATCAGACAAGACAAAGAAATAAAAGGCATCCATATCGGAAAAGAAGAAGTAAGGTATCACTTTTTGCAGACGATATGATCCTATACATCGAAAACCCCAAAGAATCCACAAAAAGACTACTAGAAACAATAAGCCAATACAGTAAGGTCGCAGGATACAAAATTAACATACAGAAGTCAATTGCCTTTCTATATGCCAAGAATGAGACAATTGAGAACGAACTCAAAGGAATAATCCTCTTCACGATTGCTACAAAAAAAAAATACTTAGGAATAAACATAACAAAGAATGTTAAGGACTTATATAATGAAAACTATAAACCATTGTTAAGGGAAATCGAAAAAGATATAATGAGATGGAAGAATATACCTTGTTCTTGGCTAGGAAGAATAAATATAATCAAGATGGCTATATTACCCAAAGCAATATACAAATTTAATGCAATTTCCATTAAACTTCCAATGACATTTTTTAAAAAAATAGAGCAAAAAATCATCAGATTTATATGGAAATATAAAAAACCCCGAATAGCCAAACCAATCCTAAAGAAAAAGAATGAAGCTGGGGGCATTACAATACCTGACTTCAAACTCTATTATAGGGCCACGACAATCAAAACAGCATGGTATTGGCAGAAAAATAGACACTCAGACCAATGGAACAGAATAGAAAGTCCAGAAATAAAACCACATATATATAGTCAAATAATTTTTGATAAAGGGGCCAACAACACACAATGGAGAAAAGAAAGCCTCTTCAACAAATGGTGCTGGGAAAACTGGAAAGCCACATGCAAAAAAATGAAACTGGACTACAGTTTGTCCCCCTGTACAAAAATTAACTCAAAATGGATCAAAGATCTAAACATAAGACCTGAAACAATTAAGTACATAGAAGAAGACATAGGTACTCAACTCATTGATCTGGGTTTTAAAGAGCATTTTATGAATTTGACTCCACAGGCAAGAGAAGTCAAAGCAAAGATAAATGAATGGGACTACATCAGACTAAGAAGTTTTTGCTCAGCAAGAGAAACTGATAACAAAATAAACAGAAAGCCAACTAAATGGGAAATGATATTTTCAAACAACAGCTCAGATAAGGGCCTAATATCCAAAATATACAAAGAACTCATAAAACTCAACAACAAACAAACAAACAATCCAATAAAAAAAAGGGAAGAGGCCATGAACAGACACTTCTCCCAGGAAGAAATACAAATGGCCAACAGATATATGAAAAGATGCTCATCTTCTTTAGCTATTAGAGAAATGCAAATCAAAACTGCAATGAGATACCACCTCACACCTGTTCAATCAGCTATTATTAGCAAGACAGGTAATAGCAAATGTTGGAGAGGCTGTGGAGAAAAAGGAACCCTCATACACTGTTGGTGGGAATGTAAAGTAGTACAACCATTATGGAAGAAAGTATGGTGGTTCCTCAAAAAACTGAAAATAGAACTACCTTATGACCCAGCAATCCCTCTACTGGGTATATACCCCAAAACCTCAGAAACATTGATACGTAAAGACACATGCAGCCCCATGTTTATTGCAGCATTGTTCACAGTGGCCAGGATATGGAAACAACCAAAAAGCCCATCAATAGATGACTGGATAAAGAAGATGTGGCACATATACTACTCAGCCATAAGAAATGATGACATCGGAACATTTACAGCAAAATGGTGGTATCTTGATAACATGATACGAAGTGAAATAAGTAAATCAGAAAAAACCAGGAATTGCATTATTCCATACGTAGTTGGGACATAAAAGTGAAACTAAGAGACATTGATGGGAGTGTGGTGGTTATGGGGGGGAGGGGGGAATGGGAGAGGGAAAGGGGGAGGGGGAGGGGCACAGAGAGAACAATGCCTGCAGCATGCATGGACATGTGCAGAATGGAGAAAACATTAACTTGCCTGACATGCATTTTCAGAAGAGGTTAAACAAGGCTATATTCAGTCTTATTGTTTCACCACTCACACAAAAAACAAACGTGATTTTCACAGTATATATAATGCCATATGTTTCACATTCTTTGTGCTTTTTATTACTGATTTTGCTATTTTAAATGTCCACTTCCCCCTAGCATAGTGTTGAAGTGGTGTCTGATATTCTCATACACAGGAGGGCTTTGTCTGATGTGCCTCCTGGAGAAAACACATACCCAGATAAGCTTCCTTCAGGCTTATTGTTAGTGCTCTTGGCCATGAGTTTAGTGTTAATAAATCAACAATATATTAAATAAGGTGTCTAAACAGAAACACATTGTGGGGCAGCTATGTTAGGTTTGTTCCTGGGTTTACCAGCTGCAAGCACTTTGCTTGATTGGTGTGTGAGCACATGGCAGAGGCACGTGTGCATAGCCTGTATAAGGTTATGGATGATTCTCCCAGATTACTCTCCTGCCACTGTGAGGTGTGGTTTTCCTTGCTCCCTTGCCCTTACTGTGAATAGCAGATTTTCCTTTGTTTATTAGCTCTTTCCTTTTTGTTGTTTATTTGCTTGCCTGTCTTTGCGAGCCTCCAATAAATGGGAATGGCCCAACATTTTTTGGCTCTGCAGTTTCTCTACCATCTGCCTGAACCCAATGTGGACCTGCCTGGCCTTGGCCATTGGCATTATATCTGGCATAGTCAGCAGGATTTGGAGCAGATGGGTATGGAGCCATTGACACCCTTGAAGGATCAGGTAGAGGCGAGGTCACTGTTTTCCAGCGTATGGTTGGTTCCCCATGGCTGTCCTCTTAGGGGTCATAGGCTGGGTGTGTTTTACAGCCCTGAGAGAGGAAACTGAGAGCTCTGTGAGAGAGGTGGCCAGAGGTTGAAAGCTCCAGGGTGATCTGTGGACAGAGTGACAACAATGGCACAAGATGGAATGGTCACTGGAGAAAGAGCTGCAGATCTGAGAATTGCAACTCAGACTGCAGGCTGAGAACCAGTGATGGCATGAACTAGAGCCAGCACTGGAAAAGGAGGCCGACTGGGTTTGAGACTTGAATTGTGAGGGACAGGCAGAACACCAATGGTGGCTGGAACTGGAGCAATCTCTGGAGAAGGAATTGTGGGTTTGCGAGTTGCAGTTTGCCCTGGAAGCTGAATGTTGGCAGTGACAGCTGTTAGAATAACAACTGTAAGTTCAGGAGCTTGAGAGTCAGCTTCAGGCCAAGAGCTGACAACCACAGGAGCTGAAGTGTGTGTGGAAGACGGAGCAGCATTTCTGCTGGCAGAGTGGTTCTGAATTGGCAAGAGCAGGTGTTTCAAACTCCTCCTTCTCTGAGGGCAAGGCTTGGGTTGCATCTGCCATCCCCATACTCAGAGCCTGGCCGGTGGTCGCCAAGAATGTAAATCCCAGCAGCAAAGAGTCCCACAGGGGCGACCACAGCCTCCTCTACAGGAAGTGGAGCACTCCGTGCTCTGGCCCTACACCCAGGCAGAGCTGATGGAGTTGAGGGTGAAATTCAGGCAAAAATCCATAGAGAGCTGCTGGCAGCCTGACTATTGAGGTTGTGGGACATAGGGGTGGATGGCATCATGCTCTCTGGAACAGAGATGGAGAAATTGTCTGCCATTATCACACACTTCTCCTCAAGGCAGTGTCTTCAGAACTGCCATGACAACCTAGGAGTCCATACCCTATTAGAATGGGTGATGGCCACCATTCATATGGTCTGACAGAATGCGGGGGACTTGCTGGGGCAGTGAGTTGGTGGCAGTGCTACAGTGAATTAGCAAATGTCCTTCGTATGAAGGACATGCTGCTTTCCACCCAGGGTCACGTGGGCCAGACAAGGAAGTGTTTATGACTGGGATGCGGGATCTTACCCTCTGCAGTGCCCCATTAGCCTTTTTTGGGTCACTAGTGGCTATCCTGGGCCCCTATGTGGAACAGCCTATCAATGTGATTACAAAAATGATAACAGATTTGGGAGAGCTGAGGGCTACTGCCCATGCTGCCCTTCCAATTAGCAAGAGGAATGGGCTTGTGAAAGTTACCCAAACACAGGAGTGGGTACATTTAATTGTGACTGGGGCAGATAGGGAGAAATTGGATGGCAAATCTAATAAGGTTCTTTTGAAGCTTTGGCAGCAGCTTAAACCAGGACAGAGATTCCAGCCACTGAGACAAATGGTCCCAGCAGCTACCAATAAAATGGTTGGTGTGTGGCCCTGGCCGGTTGACTCAGTAGTAGAGTGTCGGCCCGGTGTGTGGAAGTCCCAGGTTTGATCCTCGGTTAGGGCACACAGGAGAAGCACCCATCTGCTTCTTCCCCCTTCCACCTCTCCTTCCTATTTTTCTCTTCTCTTCCCACAGCCAAGGCTTCATTGGAGCAAAGTTGACCTGGGTGTTGAGGATGGCTCCATGGTCTCTGCCTCAGGTGCTAGAATGGCTCCGGCTACAGTGGAGCAATGCCCCAGATGGGCAGAACATTGCCCCCTGGTAGGCATGCCAGGTGGATCCCGGTCGGGTGCATGTGGGAGTCTGTCTGACTGCCTCCCTGTTTTTAACTTTGGGGGAAAAAAAAGGTGTGTGTGTGGTACGGTTACAAGATTATATGATGGAGACCCCTGAAGGAGAGAGAGGAGGATCCCCAAGACCCCCTGTTCCAGTTTGAATAGGGAAAGGCCAAGGGACCCATCTAACAGGGACGGGCAGGGACTGGAGGCCACTGGAACCCTTTTATTTATTTATTTATTTATTTATTTATTTATTTATTTATTTATTTACAGAGACAGAGAGAGAGAGTCAGCGAGAGGGATAGATAGGGACAGGCAGACAGGAACGAAGAGAGATGAGAAGCATCAATCATTAGTTTTTTGTTGCGACACCTTAGTTGTTCATTGATTGCATTCCCATATGTGCCTTGACTATGGGGCTACATCAGACTGAGTAACCCCTTGCCTGAGCCAGCAATCTTGGGTTCAAGCTGGTGAGCTTTGCTCAAACCAGATGAGCCCGTGCTCAAGCTGGCAACCTTGGGGTCTCGAACCTGGGTCCTTCGCATCCCGGTCCGATGCTCTATCCACTGCACCACTGCCTTGTCAGGCTGGAACCTTTCTAATGTACAACAAGTATTAGCCTTGGTGGATACAGATGCAGAATGTTTCCTTCTTTATGGGAACCCAGAATTGTTTGCTGGGACCCCAGTGGCCATTGATGGCTATGGGGCCAAACTGTTCAAGTGAAGCCAATAACTATTCCCTTGGGGTTAGGAAGACTGCATCATAAGGCACATAAGGTGTATGTATAGTATCCCCTATTCCTGAATATATTTGGGGGGTAGATGTCTTACAAGGACTGTAGTTAAAAACTACAGCTGGGACTTCTCCAAAGAGGACATACAGACGGCCAATAGACAGATGAAAAAATGTTCAACATCACTAATCATTAGAGAAATGCAAATTAAAACCACAATGAGATACCACCTCACACCAGTCAGAATGGCACTCATTAACAAAACAACACAGAATAAGTGCTGACAAGAATGTGGAGAAAAGGGAACCCTCTTGCACTGCTGGTGGGAATGCAGACTGGTGCAGCCACTGTGGAAAACAGTATGGAGATTCCTCAAAAAATTAAAAATCAAACTGCCTTTTGACCCAGCCATCCCACTTTTAGGAATATATTCCAAGAACACCATATCACTGACTCAAAAAAAGAAATGCACCCCCATGTTCATGGCAGCATTGTTCACAATAGCGAAGATCTGGAAACAGCCCAAGTGTCCATCAGTGGAGGAGTGGATTAAAAAGCTTTGGTACATATATACAATAGAATACTATGGGGCCATGAAAAAGAAGGAAATATTGCCTTTTGCAACAAACTGAATGGACCTGGAAACTATCATGTTAAGTGAAATAAGCCAGGCAGAGAAAGAAAAATATCATATGACCTCACTCATTTGAGGAATCCAAGGAACAATGTGAACTGACGAATGGAACTGAGACAGAGGAGGGGTCAAAAAAAAAAAAAAAAAAGGAGGAAAAGCAGACAGAGGGAAAGGGGATGATAGGATGGTGTTGGTCAAGTAAGTTTGTAAATATGACATATATGTTGGCTTGCTTATAGTTTGCATTGGGTGTGGGGGACAGACTGTAAGCAGGCAGGGTTGTTATAACCTAAGGCTTAGTTTCAAAACTAAACTTTCCCCCACACCCTTAACTGTTGCCTGATGTGGGGTGGTGCAGTCTCATGAGGAATCCCATTATGCCTCAGATAAGTGACTTTGTATCAGAGACTTCCTTGTTTGTATATTGGATTAAAAGTTTTGATATCTACAGTATAAAATGGGGCAGAGGAGCCCATGCAGAAGAGAGCAGAGAAAGGCCACGTGGAGGAGAGGAGAAGCAACCAAGATGGCAGAGTGCTGAAGGAGAAGCCAGTTTGTGCAGAGAGGAGATGGGTAACAAAGGTGAATAAGGCTGGCAAGGTACAAACCTTTGATTCTAGGAAACATGGATAAGTCAGTGGCTTTGAGAGCCCTGAATGGAAAGGGAAGTGTTTTCCTACTGTGTGTATTTCTTGCCTGCCAGGTGCAAGCTAGGATAAAGATGATGGCCCACCAGTTCTTGGCTCCATTGTTTCATTACCGTCTGTCCAAATCAAATACGAACCTGCATGGGCCAGGCGGCTGTGATGGTGGCTGTGGCTATTGGCTTTACACTTGAGAAGGGTGGCAATGGACCTTTGCAGTATTACCCCAGAGCTATTTGCATAGCCCCACATTGTGTCATGAGCTGGTGGCTGCTGACCTGCCTAAATAGAAATAACCGGAGGCAGTTTGTATGAATCATTATATAGATGACATTATGCTAACTATTGACTCTCTTTCAGAATTGGAGCAAGCAGTCCCTACCCTGCTATCCCATATGGAAACATGTGGAAGGGCAGTCAACGAAGGCAAATGACAAGGACCAGGATATCTGTTAAGTTCTTGGGAGTTGTCTGGTTGTGTAAGACAAAGATTATTCCAGACACAGTTATAGATAAGATCCAAGTATACCCCGTACCCACTATGGTAAAGTAGTTACAGGAATTCCTAGGTCCGTTGGGGTATTGGCGAGCATTCATACTCCATTTAGCTCAGTTACTGCATCCCTTATATCACCTTATTTGGATGTGGGTTTGCTGGAATTGCACTGAGCAGGTACAAGGAGAACTTGCAGCAGCTAAGAGAGCTGTCAAGGTGGCACAGGCCTTGAATGTGTTTGATCTTGTGAGCTTTTTTTTCATTATTAATTCTAATTGGGTGACATTGATAAATCAGCATACATATGTTCAGAGAAAACATCTCCAGGTTATTTTGATATTTGATTATGTTGCATACCCATCACCCAAAGTCAAATTGTCTTCCATCACCTTCTATCTGGTTTTCTTTGTGCCCCTCCCTGCCCCCACACCCCTCTCCTACCCCCACCAACACCCCCAGTAACCAGCACACTCTTGTCCATGTCTCTGAGTCTCATTTTTATGTCTCATTTATATATGGAATCATATAGTTCTTAGTTTTTTCTGATTTACTTATTTTACTCAGTATAATGTTATCAAGGTCCATCCATGTTGTTGTAAATCAGGGGTCGGGAACCTATGGCTCACAAGCCAAATGTGGCTCTTTTAATGGCTGCATCTGGCTCACAGACACATCTTTAATAAAAAATAATAATGTTAAAAATATAAAACATTCTCATGTATTACAATCCATTTATTTCCTACCACTCATGTTCATGGTTGTGGATGGCTGGAGCCAATCACAGCTGTCCTCCGGAACAACACCAAATTTTTTTTGGATAATGCGTAATGTACACAGGTCATTGTGAGGTCAGGAAGTAAACTTCCCTCCTTTTAATCAAGTAGTCAGCTAGCTAATTGCAGAAACCCTTTTGACGAAGAAGATGACTAAAAGAAAAAAAGATGAGGAGTATTGTTCTTTTCAGCAGGAATGGACAGATGAATTTGCCCTTGTGGAGAGAGCAGGTTCTGCAGTGTGTCTAATAAGGAATGATAAAATTGCATTGATGAAACGGTCAAATATAAAGCGGCACTTCAACACACACCATGCTACATTTGCATTGAAATTTCCAGTGGGGACAGCAGGAAGAAAGCATGTCAAGGTCTACCGTGCAGAGTGCAAGCTAGTCAGCAGCAACTCCGTGTTTAGACCCAACAAGGTGACTGGAATTCGGCTAGCTTTGCTGGTGCTTCAGCAATTGTGAGAAATGGAAAGCTATTCACAGATGAGGAGTATGCCAAAACATTTATGCTTAATGTTGCCAGTGAACTTTTTGACGACTTTTCAGATAAAGACAAGATAATCAAATGAATAAAAGACACGCTTCTGTCAGCAAGAACTGTTCATGATCGTACCATCATGATGGCAAATCAAATTGAGGCAACACAAGTGAAGGACATAAATGCAGCATCATTCTTTTCTCTCGCTTTGGATGAGTCAACAGACATAAGCCATTTATCCCAGTGTAGCGTGATTGCAAGGCATGCTGTCGGTGACACACTATGTGAGGAAAGTCTTGCTGTTTTGCCTATAAAAGAGACAAGAGGGGAGGACTTGTTCAAGTCTCTCACTGAGTTCGCTAAAGAAAAAAATCTACCGATGGATAAACTTATTTCAGTGTGTACTGATGGTGCTCCGTGCATGGTGGGGAAAAACAGAGGATTTGCAGTGCTTCTTCGTGAACATAAAAAGAGATCCATCCTAAGTTTTCACTGCCTCCTACATCAGAAGGCACTTTGTGCTCAGATGTGTGGTGAGCAGCTTGGTGAAGTGATGTCGCTGGTCATTCGGGTGGTCAATTTATTGTTGCTCAAGCTTTAAATGATCTCCAGTTTAAAACACTGCCAGATAAGTTGGGTCTGCTTCTGCACAGCAATGTGCGTTGGTTGTCAAGAGGGAAGGTGCTCAGTTGTTTCGTGGCTTGTCTGAGCAAAATCCGGACTTTTCTTGAAATGAAAAATGTCGAGCATCCTGAGTTCGCTAACACTGAGTGGCTCCTGAAGTTCTACTATCTCGTGGACATGACTGAACATCTGAACCAGCTCAATGTAAAAATGTAAGGCATTGGAAATACAGTCTTATCCCTTCAACAAGCAGTGTTTGCATTTGAAAACAAGCTGGAACTCTTCATCACTGACATTGAAACAGGTCATTACTACACTTTGAAAAACTGGAAGAGTTTAAAGATGCATGCACAGCAAGTGACCCTGCTCAACATCTTGATCTCCAGCAGCTAGTGGGCTTCACATCTAATCTCCTGCAGTCATTCAAAGTGGGCTTTGGAGAATTTTGTGAGCACACTCATCTTGTTAAGTTCATCACCCATCCACACAAGTGTGCAGTGGACAGCGCTGACCTGAGTTACATCCCCGGTGTCTCCATCAGTGATTTTCAGCTACAAATTGCTGACCTGAAGGCCTCAGACATGTGGGTGAATAAGGTCAAGTCACTAAATGAAGATTTGGAAAGACTTGCAGGATAGCAAGCAGAGTTGGCAAGCAAACACAAATGGGGAGAAATGAGAAAACTTTAACCCACGGACCAGCTGATTGTCAAAACTTAGAATGCGCTTCCTGTCACATATCACCCATTGCAGTATGTGAGTATTGCTGTACTGACAATGTTTGGCTCTATGTATGCATGTGAGCAGTCTTTCTCACATCTAAAGAACATTAAGACCAACCTACAATCATGTTTAACGGATGGCAGTCTCAACGCCTATATGAAGTTTAACCTCACTATGTATCAACCAGACTAAAAAGCCATCAGCAAAACTATGCAGCATCAGAAGTCGCATTAATGGTAAGAAGTACTTTATTCATCATTGGTTAGCAACAGCATAACAACATTATTAAAAAGAATTCAGAGACTTATTGTACTTTAAAAGTGTTGGTCTTACATAAAATGCACACATTTACTTGTATTTAGTGTTAAACATATTGTATGGCTCTCACAAAATTATATTTTAAATATGTAGTGTTCATGGCTCTCTCAGCCAAAAAGTTCCTGACCCTTGTTGTAAATGATCCAATGTCATCATTTCTTATGGCTGAATAGTATTTCATAGTATATATGTACCATAGCTTTATAATCCACTTGTCCTCTGACGGACACTTGGGCTGTTTCCAGATCTTTGCTATTGTGAACAATGCTGCCATAAACATGGGGGTGCATTTCTCCTTTTGGAACAGTGCTATGATGTTCTTAGGATATATTCCTAAAAGTGGGATAGCTGGGTCAAAAGGCAGTTTGATTTTCAATTTTTTGAGGAATCTCCATACTGTTTCCACAGTGGCTGCACCAGTCTGAATTCCCACCAGCAGTGCAGGAGGGTTCCCTTTTCTCCATATCCTTGTCAGCACTTATTCTGTGTTGTTTTGTTGATAAGCGCCATTCTGACTGGTGTAAGGTGATACCTCATTGTGGTTTTAATTTGCATTTCTCTAATGATTAGTGATGTTGAACAGTTTTTCATATGTCTATTGGCCATCTGTATGTCCTCTTTGCAGAAGTGCCTATTCATTTCTTTTGCCCATTTTTCTGATTGAATTGTTTGTCTTCCTCGTATTGAGTTTTAGAAGTTCTTTATAAATTTTGGTTATTAACCCCTTATCATACATATTGTCGAATATGTTCTCCCATTGTGTAGTTTGTCTTTTTATTCTGTTCTTATTGTCTTTAGCTGTGCAAAAGCTTTTTAGTTTGATATAGTCCTATTTGTTTATCCTGTCTTTTATTTCACTTGCCTGTGGAGATAAATCAGCAAATATATTGCTCCGAGAGATGTCGGAGAGCTTACTGCCTATGTTCTCTTCTAAGATGCTTATGGTTTTACGGCCTACATTTAAGTCTTTTATCCATTTTGAGTTTATTTTTGTGAATGGTATAAGTTGGTGGTCTAGTTTCATTTTTTTTGCTGGTAGCTGTTCAATTTTCCCAACACCATTTGTTAAAGAGGCTGTCTTTACTCCATTGTATGCTCTTACCTCCTTTGTCAAATATCAGTTGTCCATAAAGGTGTGGGTTTATTTCTGGGTTCTCTGTTCTGTTCCATTGATCTATATGCCTGTTCTTATGCCAGTACCAGGCTGTTTTGAGTACAATGGCTTTGCAGTATAACTTGATATCAGGAAGTATGACATCTCCCCCTTTATTCTTCCTTTTCAACATTGCTGAGGCTATTCGTGTTCTTTTTTGGTTGCATATAAATTTTTGGAATGTATGTTCTATATCTTTGAAGTATGTTTTTGGTATTTTAATTGGTATTGCATTGAATTTATAGATTCCTTTGGGTAATATAGACATTTTAATAATGTTTATTCTTCCTAACCATGAACATGGTATATGCTTCCACTTGTTTGTATCTTTCTTAGTTTCTTTTATCAATGTTTTATAATTTTCTGAGTACAGTGTTTAATCTCCTTGGTTAAATTTACTCCTAGGTACTTTATTTTTTTTGGTTACAATAGTGAAGGGGATTGTTTCCTTAATTTCTTTCTGACAGTTCATTGTTGGTGTATAAAAATGCCTCTGATTTCTGAGTATTAATTGTATATCATGCCACTTTGCTAAATTCATTTATCAGGTCCAGTATTTTTTTGACTGGGTTTTCTACATACAATATCATATCATCTGCAAACAATGATAGTTTTACCTCTTCTTTTATAATTTGCATGCCTTTTATTTCTTCTCATCTGTTTGCTGTGGCTAAGACTTCCAGAACTATGTTGAATAAGAGTGGTGAAAGGGGGCACCCCTGCCTTGTTCCTGTTCTTAAGGGGATTGTTTTTAATTTTTGCCAATTGAGTATGATGTTGGCTGTGGGTTTGTCATATATGGCCTTTATCATGTTATGTTCCCTGTATTCCCACTTTGCTGAGAGTTTTGATCAAGAGTGGGTGCTGGATTTTATCAAATGCTTTTTCTGCACCTATTGAAATGATCATGTGTTTCTTCCTTTTGTTTATGTAATGAATCACATTGATTGATTTGCAAATATTGTACCAGTCTTGCCTCCCCAGAATAAATCCCACTTGATCATGGTGTATGATTTTTTTCCATATATTGTTGGATCCAGTTTGCTAATATTTTGTTGAGGATTTTAGCATCTATATTCATCAGAGATATTGGCCTATAATTTTCTTTCTTTGTGTTGTCTTTGCCTGGTTTTGGAATCAGAATTATGCTCGCCTCATAAAAGGAGCTTGGAAGTCTTCCTTCCTCTTGAAATTTTTGAAATAGTTTGAGAAGGATAGGAGTTAGTTCTTTGAATATTTGGTAGAATTCCGTTGTGAAGCCATCGGGCCCCGGACTTTTCTTTGTTGGGAGTTTTTTGATAACTGTTTTGATCTCATTTGTTGTAATCGGTCTGTTTAGGTTTTCTGATTCTTCCAGATTGATTTTTGGAAGATTGTATGTTTCAAAGAATTTGTCCATTTCATCCAGGTTGTCTAGTTTTTTGGCATACAGTTCTTCATAGTATTTTCTTACAATATTTTGTATTTCTGTTGTGTCAGTTGTTATTTCTCCACTCTCATTTCTAATTTTATTTATTTGAGTCCTCCCTCTTTTTTTCTTGGTGAGTCTAGTTAAAGGTTCATTGATCTTTTTAACCTTTTCGAAGAACCAGCTCTGGGTTTCATTGGTCCTCTGTATTGTTTCTTTAGCCTCTATGTCATTTATTTCCACTCTGATCTTTATTATTTCCTTCCTTCTACTACCCTTGGGCTTTACTTGCTGTTCTTTTTCTAGTTTCTTTAGATGCAGGGTCAAGTTGTTTATCTGAGCTTTTTCTAGCTTGTTAAGGTATGCCTGGAATGCTATAAGCTTTCCTCTTAGTACTGCTTTTGCTATGTCCCAGAAATTTTGAGTTAATGTATGCTCATTATCATTCATTTCTAGGAATTTTTTAATTTCTTCTTTGATCTCATTGTTGATCCATTTGTTATTTAATAACATGCTATTTAGTTTCCAAGTGTTTGAGAATTTTTGAGTTTTTCTGTTGTGGTTGATTTTTAGTTTCATGCCATTGTGATCAGAGATAATGCTTGATATGATTTCAATCTTCTTAAATTTGTTGAGACCACATTTGTGTCCTAACATGTGGTCTATCCTAGAGAATGTACCTTGAGCACTTGAAAAGTATGAATATTCTGCTGTTTTAGGGTGAAAGGTTCTGAAGATATCTGTTAAATCGAGTTCATCTAGTGTGTGCTTTAAGTCTGCTGTTTCTTTGTTAATTTTTTTTCTTGAAGATTTATCTAGTGATGTTAGTGGGATATTGAAATCCTGTACTATTAAAGTATTGCTGTTGATCTCGCCCTTTATATCTATCAAAGTCTGTTTTATATATTTAAGTGCTCCTATATTAGGTCATAGATATCTATAATAGTTATATCTTCCTGTTGGATTGCTTTCTTTATCATTATGTAGTGGCCTTCTTTATCTCTTACTATATAGCCTTTGTTTTAAAGTCCATTTTATCTGATATAAGTATTGCTACACCAGCTTTTTTAAAATTTCCATTTACATGAAATATTTTTTTTCATCCTTTGTTTTAAGGTGTGTCTCTTGTAGACAGCATATGTATGGGTCCTATTTTCTTATCCACACAGCTACCCTATGTTTTTTGATTGAATCATTTAATCCATTTACATTTAAGGGTATTATTAATATGTAGTTTTTTATTGCCATTTTATTCTTTAAAACTGTATTCCTCTTTTGCTATATTCTTTTCCCCCTTTGATCTGTTTACAACAGGCCCCTTAGCATTTCTTGCAGCATTGGTTTGGTTGTAGTGAATTTTTTGAGGTTTTTTTTTTTCTGTCTGGGAAGCTCTTTGTTTCTCCTTCAATTTTAAATGATACCCTTGCTGGATAAAGTAGTCTTGATTGTAGGTTCTTGTTCTGCTTTACTTTGAATATTTCTTGCTATTTTCTTCTGGCCTCTAGTGTTTCTGTTGAGAAGTCTGATGTCATCCTTATGGGGGCTTCTTTGTAGGTGATAGCTATTTTTTCTCTAGCAGCTTTTAATATTTTTCTCTTTATCAGTTAGCTTTGGTATTTTAATTATGATGTGTCTTGGTGTAGATTTCTTTGGGTTTCTCTTTAATGGAGTTCTCTGCACTTCTTGAACATGTGAGATGTTTTCCTGCCTCAATTTAGGGAAATTTTCAGCTATAATTTGATTGAACAAAGTCTCTATTCTTCTTCAGGAACCCCTATGATGTGAATGTTATTTCTCTTCATGTTGTCACAGAGCTCTCTTAGAGTTCCTTCAGACTTTTTGAGTCTCTTTTCTTTTTTCTGCTCTGCTTCTGTGCCTTTGCTTATCTTGTCCTCTAACTCACAGATTCTGTCCTCAGCCTCATTCATCTTGCTTTCAATTCCTTCCATTGTGGTCTTCAATTCTGATATTGTATTTGTCATTTTTGACTGATTCTTTTTTATTATTTCAATTTCCTTTTTCATATTTACTATCTCTTTATTTAGGTGTTCATAATGACCATCTATTGTTGTTATAAGCTTGTTGAACATCCTAACAATCATTATTTTAAACTCTGCATCCAGTAATTTGGTTATATCTGACTCATTCTGGTTCTTCTCTGGGGATTTCTCTTGATGCATTTGGGTTGCATTTCTCTGACTGCCCATTTTGTCTCTGTATTAAAGGGTTTGGCCACTGGAGTCCAATGGGTGTTACCTCTGTGTTCCCTAAGTGTGGCCTGTCTGCAGGACCACCACCCCCTCTTCTATTGCCTAGGGTGTTCCGGTATGGGTGTTTCCAGTGCTGGCACGCTGCGGCTGTCACTGCGGTTTCTACCTTCTCTCCATGGGAGGGGCTGTGTTCACATGCCTGGCTCTAAAAACTTCAGTGGGTCTTGGCCTTAGCCCCATCCCCATGGGTGGGGTTGTGTACTGTGCATGGGCCACATGTCTTGGTACCAAGGGCAGGTTTGAGCATCTTTGCTCAGCTGTGGACCTCCGCCTTTTCCCAAGCTTTCACCCCGCCCCCTCTAGTGAAGTCTGCTGAGCAGTAGGGCCTCAAGCCTTGGCTCTGCAGGCCCGGCGAGGCTTCATGCCCATGTGCCCTTGCTCAGCAGTGGATCTCTGTCCCTTCCCTAACTCCCACCCTTCCCCCACAGTTGGGGTAGCAGGCAGGCCCATAGCTGTTCTGGACTGCTTTCATGCATCCCTTCTGCCCCTGCTGGGCTAGACTGAGCTCACACCAGCCTCAGGTGTGGCCAGCCCGGCTTTTGTCCCTGCCACAGAACCGTGCTTTTGCGTCCTGCCACCGCCCGCCCTCCAGCACTTGCAGTGTGGGTGGGGGTGCTGCAGCTCAGACCCTAACACTCCATACTGTAGTCCTGAAAGCTCCCTCCTTCAAAGTGACTCTGCTCTGAGTGCTGAGGGAGAGCTTGTTTGTTTGGCTGGTGTCCTGCTTCCCTTTGCTGGTATTGCTGGTTCCAGGGGAAATACTCACTTCAGATTTGGGGAGTGACTCAGCCCAGGGGTTAGGGTGGCTGTCCCTCAAAGTATTTCTCCCTGTGCCTCCTAGATTATACTCTCTTCTTGCTGCTCCAGTCCTCTCCTCTCTTCCCATCCCCCGGAGCCCCGGGTCAGTGGTTGTGAAAGAGATTTTCTGTGTGGTCCCTTTAAGAAGAATCCTGGATCTGAGTAAATTGTCTCTTTCTCACAAACAGTATCCTGATTTGTTTCACAGCTAAATACTGTCCATACACCTCCTGTAGGCTCTGGGCTGCAGGCTGGGGCTTTGCTTTTGGGGATCATGACCCTCCCCTCTGCTAAACTCTCTTCCCGCCATGCGAGTTTCTCTGGGCTGCCGTTTGCTCTGGGGAGCTGGTCAGCCCTCTCCGTGTTTCTGCTTTTCCTACCAGTCTCAGTGTGGCTTCTTTAGTTTTCCTTGGTTAAAGAGTCCTCTTAGTTTAGTCCAAAGTTGGTTTTTCCAGATGATAGTTTTTAAAATTAAGTTGTAATCCACTTTGGTTCTGGGAGGTGGAAGTTGGTACGTTCGCCTACTCCATTGCCATCTTGTGGCTCAAGAACACATAAATATTCTTTAAGATACCTTCCCACCCCAGCATTCTATTAGGACCTCTGAAGAGCCCTATTATTATTCTTATTTTATAGAATGGAAACTGTGACCCTGAGAAGCCAAGGAGCCTGTCTCAGGTCACACAGTACCTGGCAGGTGAGCAAGCTGAACTTGGGTCTGCTGAATCTGAGGCCAGATTCCCCTATTTGCCTGATGTCCATGTAACTCCTGAGGGGTTTGGATTGGGCTTGTGGCAACAGACAGAGTGCTTACAGCAACCTATTGGGTTTTGGTCCGAACTGTGGAAAGGTGCTGAAGTGCATTACTTATTAGCAGAGAAACAGTTGGCAGCTGTGTATACTGTCCTCCTAGCCACTGAGAGTATTGAGACCACAACTCCAGTTATGGCCAAGACCACATACCCTATTGCAGGATCAGTGAGAGATTGGGCAACCAATTCTCGTAGTGATACAGCTCAAACCTGCACCCTGGCCAAGTGGGGTGCCTACCTGCAACAATGCTGTGCTCTTAGCACCAGCCCATTGAGGGCAGAACTGCAGGAAGTCTTGGGTCCAATCACCTATGTGACCTTCGAGTCAGGTGCAGCTGGGGTTCAGGAGACAGAACCTAAAATCAGTCCCTACCAGCAGGAGAGGAAGCCCATTCCTGAGGATGCCTGATATACTGATGGTTCCAGCAGGGGCCAACTGGACAAGTGGACAGCCATAGCCTTCCATCTGTCCACTGAGACTATTCAGATGGACGCAGGTACAGGCCAAAGCAGCCAATGGGCGGAATTAAGAATCCTATGGCTAGTTGCATGTAATGAACCTTCACCTCTGGTGATCTGCACTGACAGCTGGGTTGTCTATCATGGACTTACCCTTTGGATTGCTACCCGGCACACTAACCAGTGGATGGTAATGCACCATCCACTATGGGGTCAGGCCATGTGGCAGGATTTATGGGAAGTATGACATCAGAAGCAGGTGATAGTATATCATGTCATGGGGCATGCCCCTCTAGCCCATCCTGGGAATGATGAAGCAGACACTTTGGCAAGGGTGTGATGGTTGGAGACTGCACCTACAGGTGACATGGCACAGTGGCTCCACCAGCGTCTGCTCCATGTGGGACAGAAAACTATATGGGCTACCGTTAGGCATGGAACTTGCCTGTGTCCTATGCAGAGGTACTTGCAGCCTGTAAGCAATGTGCAGTGTGTTCCAAGGAGCACCCATAGAGACAACTGGTGTCACCTGGACAGATCCAGAGAGGTTGTGTTCCACTGACATGGTGGCAGATAGACATCATTGGACCTTTATTAAAGGCAGACGTGTACCAGTATGCAGTCACATGTGTAGATACTGTCACCGGTCTGCCTGCTGCTTACCCTGCCCATAACCCAGACCAAAGGGCAGTCATACAAGCTCTGGTCCCCCTGAGTGCTGCATACGGGTGGATGCTGGTCATTAAAAGTGACAATGGTACCCATTTCACTGGTTCAATGGGAAGGCAGTGGGCTCAAGACCTAGGGGTGGACTGGAAGTACCATGTTCCCTACCACCCCCAGGCTGCTGGTATCACTGGGTGGTATAATGGACTCTTAAAGCAGGGACTGCGACAGAAGGTGGGCACTGGCTCCCTTACTGGATGGCCACACCACTTATGGACGGTACTCTGGATTTTGAATGAGAGACCTCAAAAGGGAAGCCCAGCTCCAGTAGAGGCTTGGGCAACTGCTCCCATCCAGTTTCAGATACGTACCAAGGACGTTTTGCTCAAGCCGGGCTTTGGACAGCAGGGCAACATGTTTTTGGCTGCCCCAATAACCCTCCTTAAAGGCCAACAGATTCAATGGACATAGTCCTGGACTATACAGGCCCCCACGTGCGATGAGTGGCCTTGTTGGCACTGTGGGGAAAGGAGCTAGAAGTGGCCCTCCAGTTAACTCCCTGGGCAACCAGCACCTGGTCCCCTAAAGCTGTGGTCCCCAACCTTTTTTGGGCCACGGGCCGGTTTAATGTCAGAAAATATTTTCAACGACCGGCCTTTAGGGGGTGACGAATAAATGTATCACGTGACCGAGACAAGCGTCAAGAGTGAGTCTTAGATGGATGTAACAGAGGGAATCTGGTCATTTTAAAAAAATAAAACATCGTTCAGACTTAAATATAAATAAAACAGAAATAATGTAAGTTATTTATTCTTTCTCTGTGGACCGGTACCGGTCTGCAGCCCTGGGGGTTGGGGACCACTGCCCTAAGGTAGAAGAGTATTATCCCTTGAGCGCTCAGGGAGACAGCATTATGAAGGGCACCTCTGTAATTTCTTTATGGCCTATAATGACTTCTCCCATCTTGCTGCACATCCAACCAGCAGACTCTGGTGTGCAGGCCAATAAGGTTTGGTATGCCCACCTGGGGCGGCCTCTGGTACCTGCTGCTGTGCTATCTGGAACAGAACTCGGGCCTGTATTCTGCCAGAAGGGAAAGATTTGCCTCTCTTGGTGCCACTGACCACTCTATCATTTCACTCATTGCTGTATTTGTAATTCTGTTGCTGTAGACTGTACTGTTTTGGTTTTTGTAATGTACCTCACTCCTTGCACAAGGACCATTGCAGAAGAAATCTGTCTCATAGATTGTGAGGCAAGCAGCACTAAAGGGGTGAAATGTGGGGAAAAACGGCTGTGGTAGGCTCGTTCGCAGGTTTACCGGCTGCAAGCTCTTTGCCTGACTGGTGTGGGGATGTGTAGCAGCACAACCTGTGTGTGGTCTATTGTGTTAGTCAATAACTGTCCATAAGTAGAGTGACCGGCTTTGTCTTAAATCTTGACTTCAGAAAACATTAAAAAAAATAAAGAAACTATAGCTGGGGAGTTCTGCTTGCGAGGCTGTGGCTGCTTTTCCTGGGCGGCGACTCTCCCAGATGGCTCTCCCAACACTGTGATGTGTGGTTTTCCTTGCTCCCTTCCCCTTACTTTGAATAGCAGGTTTTCCTTTGTTTATTTTTGCCTTTTCCCTTTGTTGTTTTTTCGCTTGCCTGGTTTTGCAAGCCTCTAATAAACAGGTATGGCCTGACACTTTCCAGCTCTGCAGTTCCTCTGTCCTCTGCCTGAATTTAATGGAAACCTGCTGGCCTTGGCCACTGGCATTATAGATATATTTAAATGTTATACTATTTAAAAAAACTCTTTGCCTATCTTAGATTCTTTTATCCATTGCTTTAAATCCTTCTTTGCAAATACCTTCTCTTTGTCCACTTTACCTGTCCAAACCACAACCTCGGTTAGTTAATTCACTGTATGCTTGCTTCAGATCTGTTGAATTTGGCTGGAGAAAAACACGCAGGCATGCTAACTCTGAAGTGAGTTCACGTCCTCAGACTAATTTCCCTAATCCGTTTACCCTGCCCTCTTAGGCAGCTAACATCTTCCCCCCACCCCGAGATTTGTGTATTTATTGATTTTTAAAGAGAGAGAAGGGAGGAAGGAGCAGGAAGCATCAACTTGTAGGTACTTCTTGTATGTGCCTTGATGAGGCAAGCCCGGGGTTTCCAAACAGCAACCTCAGCATTCCAGGTTGACATTTTATCCCCCGAGCCACCACAGGTCTGGGCATTAACCTTTTTCTTCCTGCCCTCTCCTCACTCAGAGGTCTTTATCCTACATTTTGTCTCTAGAAAATAGAAGAAATCAGAAGCCAGTAATAGCTCCTGCGTCCTCCCACTGTTGCACCTACCAACATTCCTACAGCTGAATACACTGCTACGCTCCAGTAATTGGGTAAACAGTCAAATTTCCTAAGACCAAACTTGCCACTTTGCACTGAGTTCCATTTTACTCTTGGAATTGTCGGCTTTTCTTATGAGTTTTTTTCCTTCTCAACTGGATCACTTTCAACTTATAAGCATGTTTTAATGGTTACCATCTTCAAAATAAAACAAAACAGACCTTGACCTGTGTTCCCCTCCAGATATTACCCATTGCTGTGATCTGCTCTCCTCTACAGAAAAACTTCATCTCCACTTCTGCTACCCTCTTGAACCCACACTCCACTGAAACTGCACCAGATCAGCAGTAGCTCCATGTTCTGAAACTCAAATTTCCTTAGTCTTCATCTCACTTCACCTCTCAGCAGCATTTCAAAAAGCTGATGACTTACTCTCTTCTTTTTGAAGTGCTTTATTTTGACTCTAGTTTTCTTTTTTTCTCTTCCTTCCTATTTCTTAGTCTCCCTGCTGGTTCTTCCTCATTTTCCAGCTGCTAAATGCTTGCATGCCCCGGGATTCAAATCTCACAACTCGGACTGCTTCTCTCTGTTCTCTTTCCTCAGCAGTCCCATCTATACCTTTGGCTAAATGAGTCCACATTTGAATCTGCAGCCCACACCTTTATCCTAAACACTAGACTCACACTTAACTCCCTGTGATACAGCACTGTTTGAATGCCTAACAGGCATTACACACTTAACATATCCAAAATCAAACAATTTCCCCCCTTAAACCAATCCTTATCAGGTCTTCCCTATTTGATGAAATAGCAACTCCATTTTTCCAGTTGAGGCTAAAAATGTTGGAGTCATCATTTTTTCATGCTTCACATTCAATTTATCAGCAAATCCTGTCAGTTTTATTTTCAAAATAAACCCAAAATCTGATTTCTATTCACCTTTATCACAATCATTCTGGTCCAAGCTACTATCCTCTTATACAAGGACCATAGTAAAGGTCTCCTAACTGATCTCCCACTTTCACATCTGCTTCCACATGGTCTATCTACTCACACAACAGCACAGTGATCTCTTTAAATGTCAGTATCATTGTTGTCTTAAAACCCACCAATAGCTTCCCATCTCACTCAGAGTAAAAGCCAAAGCTCTCACATGTAGACTCTACAAGGCCTTGTTTAAACTGCCCTCATCCATGTAACCTCTGGCTTCATGTCCAATGATTTCTTACTTACTCATCCTTTCCCACCACTCCCCCTTTCCCCAGTATATCAAGCATATCTCTTTCTCTGTCTCAAGATGTTTGCACTATTATCCTGCTTAGACTGCTCTTCTTTATCTTGGTACTTACTTGGCTCATACTATCACTTCTTTAGGTCTCTGCTCAAATCTCATGTTATCACAAAGCTCTTTGCTCCGAGAGCTCTATATAAAAGGTGCCTCACCACCCTCACTCCTGTACCTTGCTTCTATTATTTCTATATATTGTGTTTGCCACATAATATTGTATATGATGTTTATTGGTTCTCTCCCACTAGAATGAAAGCTGTATGTGACACATCAATTAAATATTTGTTGGATGAAAAGATATTTGTCTACAATAATATGTACAAAGAAAATAAAGTATTGTCATTAAACTATTTATTGATTTTAGAGAGAGGAGAGTAAGAAAGAAAGAAACATCTATTTGTCCACTTATTTATACACTCATTGGTTGATTCTTGTATGTGCCCTGACTGGGAATCGATACCATGACCTTGGTGTATCGGGACAATGTTTTAACCAACTGAGATAGCTGGTGAGGGGTATTATAATTTTTATAAGACAAAGATGTATGGTTCTATTTCTGCTTGCTTTCTAAGAGAATAGCTTTATAAATCCACTCCGACTATTAAAAATACAATGGAGGAAAGAAAGCTGGGTTATTTCTGATACAGATAAAATATTATATTGTAACATACCACATTTGAAAAAGTATATAAATTTGCATCTATAACATCTTATGGAGGTCATTTTTATTTTTAATGAATGAATTCAAGTTTGTATATGAGCAAAATACCCATATTTCAACCAATAGGTTAACACCTATCAACCAGTAGAGGGAGAGAACTTTTAGACCATAGTCTATAGGTGACCCTGAATTTAATGTGATCCTGTTGTTGAAGGAAGAATAGAAAGGTGAAATCTTTGCCCTGGCTGGATTGCTCAGTGAATAAAGCGTCAACCAGACATGCCCAAAGGTCATGGGTTTGACTCCCCTTTTTCCCTATCAGTATGTTCAAGAAACAATCAATGAGTACACAACTAAATGGAACAACTAAGTGAAACAAGTTAGTGCTTTCCCTTTTGTTCCTTCCTTTCTCTTTCATCAATGGAAAAATTAAAAAAGTGAAGTCCTCAAGCCTCTAGTTGCAAAAGGGACATAAAACATTTTGCTGAATGTTGGAGAGGCTGTGGAGAAAAAGGAACCCTCATACACTGTTAGTGGGAATGTAAAGTAGTACAACCATTATGGAAGAAAGTATGGTGGTTCCTCAAAAAACTGAAAATAGAACTACCTTATGACCCAGCAATCCCTCTACTGGGTATATACCCCAAAAACTCAGAAACACTGATAAGTAAAGACACATGCAGCCCCATGTTTATTGCAGCATTGTTCACAGTGGCCAGGACATGAAAACAATCAAAAATCCCGTCAATAGATGACTGGATAAAGAAGATGTGGCACATATACACTATGGAATACTACTCAGCCATAAGAAATGATGACATCGGAACATTTACAGCAAAATGGTGGGATCTTGATAACATGATACAAAGCGAAATAAGTAAATCAGAAAAAACCAGGAACTGCATTATTCCATACGTAGGTGGGACATAAAAGTGAAACTAAGAGACATTGATAAGAGTGTGGTAGTTACGGGGGGGAGGGGGGAATGGGAGAGGGAAAGGGGGAGGGGGAGGGGCACAAAGAAAACAAGATAGAAGGTGACAGAGGACAATCTGACTATGGGTGATGGGTATGCAACATAATTGAACGACAAGATAACCTGGACTTGTTATCTTTGAATATATGTATCCTGATTTATTGATGTCACCCCATTAAAAAAATAAAATTACTATAAAAAAACCACAACATTTTGCTGGAGCATGACCAGTGGTGGTGCAGTGGATAGAGCCTCAACCAGGGATGCTGAGGTCACAGGTTTGAAACCCTGAGGCCACCCACTTGAGTGCAGGCTCACCAGCTTGAGTGCAGGCTTGCTGGCTTGAATGTGGGGGAAGCTGCTTGAACATGAGATCACATGTATGGTGGCTGGCTTGAGCCCAAGGTCGCTGGCTTGAACAAGGGGTTACTGGCTTGGCTGGAGAACCCACCCCTAAGGTCAAGGCACATATGAGAAGCAATCAATGAACAACTAAAGTACCACAACTATGAGTTGATGCTTCTCATCTCTCTCCCTTCCTGTGTCTATCTCCACCTTAAAAAAAAGAAAAATATTTTTCTGGAATTTTAAAAGGGTTACAAAATAAATGTATTCCCTGAAAATTTTATCTACTTCTTTTTCTTTCCTTTTTTTTTTGTCCTTGCCATCCTCTCAAACTTGACATAATATAGTTATAAAATCATAAATTTTGGAATCAGAATGACATAATGTAGAGCTTTGACTACATCACTGACTGATTAGAAATGTGACCTTGGCCAAATTATTAAAGTTGCAAAAATTATGCTTACTTGTATCAGAAATTGGTTTGATGAGATTTAGGGCCATCTGTAAATAGTAGATTATATAAATAATTTAGCACCTGGCACAGGTATGTTTCAGTATTAGTGGTTATCATTTATTTTTTAAAAAAAGCATTAAGCACCCATAGCCAGGTTGCTCAGTTGGTTAGAGTGTCATCCTGATATACCAAAGTTGTGGTTGGGTCAGGGTACATACAAGAATCAATCAATGGGGCCCTGACCAGTTGGCTCAGTGGGTAGAGCATCAGCCCAGAGTAGGGACATCCTGGGTTCGATCCCCAATCAGAGCACACAAGAGAAGTGACCATCTGCTTCTCTCCCCTTCCCTCTCCCACTTCTCTCTCTCTTCCTCTCTCACAGCCAGTGGTTTGAATGGTTCAAGTGTTGGCCCTGGTTGCTGAGGATAGCTCAGTTGGTCCGAGCATCAGCTTTACACATTCAGAACAGCTTGGTTGACTTGAACATTATTCCCAGATTGGGGTTGCTGGGTGGATCCTGGTTGGGGTGCATGCGTGAGTCTGTCCCACCACCCCCTCCTCTCACTTAAAAAAAAATAAGGAACCAACCAATGAATGTATAAGTGGAACAGCAAATTGATATTTCTTTCTCTCCTTTTCTTTTTCTAAAATCAATTAAAATTTTTTTTAAGCATTAAGCTTTTCTGTATCATGTCTTTGGATCATACATTAATCTAATTTATTTGATCTATGCTCTTATGGAGTTTATCTTTTAACTAACTACAATACATAACTAAAAGGAGACACTTTTTGTTCTCAGATTTATAATGTGAAGCTTTCATTCAATATATGGGTAAAAATCAGAAAACTGCAACAACAAAAAAATACTATTTAGAAAAGAAGAATAAAAACCTCCAGGGCAGCAGCATATCAATGCAAAGTTTCTCCAAGTGATAGATTCTAAAGTGCAGCCAAGTTTGAGGCTGTACCCTAAACCCTTTGCCTCTGGAAAACTTCAGCTGAATTAGTCCAACTATTCACTTTGTAGCACCTCTGAGCAGCTACACATTGCTGAAAACTTTTGAACAAGAGAATGAATAGATTCCACTAAAATCTCATGATCACCCAAATCAAATGAACCATCCGTACAGCCAGACAGTCTTACATTTTTCTCTTCAAATTTCTTACCCACTCCAGCAAGTTTTCCAAATTCCACTCTCCTTAAACCTATCCCCCTTATTTAATACCTTCCCTCACTGTCAGCATATAATTTCACCTCCTTTCTCCTAAACTAAAGCTACCAAATGGGAGTTTTTTCCTGCTTCCAAATATGCAGACTTACTTACACTCAAATCATCTTTCTATTGACTCAATAATTTTTTTGAGTACCCAGTATGTGCTCAAGGAACAATACAAACAAAAAATCTCTACCCTCCTGAGCTCATATACTAGTGGGGAAAAGACAGGCAAATAAAATATACATGAGTGATGTGGTCATTTAGGAAGTAGAAAGTGCTATGGAGAAGATTAGAGGGCGGTAGGAAGCAGTGGATTAAGCAGTAATATTTTGAATAGTGTGGTCACTGAGTAAAGACTTGGAGCAGGCTGAAGGCACAAGCTGCATTGGCGTCTGGAGAGGAGGGTCTCTGGTAAAGAGAACAGCGAAACCAAAAGTCCCGAGGCAGGATTGTGCTGTGTGTTCAAGAACAATAAGGAAAGTTAAATGGGTGAAATGTAGTCACTAAGGGGAAAGTAATAGGAAGTGTGATCAGATAGGTTACAGGAGGGGGGATGGGTCTGTGGACTGATTCTGGTCCACCAGAAATTTCATGCCAGTCTTTAAAAGTTAAACACCTTGATGTTGTCTGAAGATTATATAGTCCAACCATAAAGCTATTTCCACACTGGTAATTAGCAGACAAAGCAGCCCAGGGTGGGGGACACTGGTCATTCACTTGTGTGTGCCGTGTCCCCACAAGTCCAGAGGCTCAAAGGCCAACCTTCAAAACAGCTGGGCTGAGGGTCCAATGCCCCTGAGGGGGTGTTATGCCCTGAAAAGCAAATGAAGGAGGTTTCTTTCTCCCCTGGCAACTGCGGTGGGTACATGTTGATGGCTAGTGCTGTTCTACCTTCCCAACAGGGAACTAAGGAATGCAAGAAGCCAGTTGGGGGTGGGGGTGAGGTTATACTGGTGAAGTGCAACTGATGAATACATTGTCCCACCCCAAAGGGGCAGACTTGGGTCTGTAATCTTCATACAACATCAGAGTGCTTAACTCATTCATGGTCCAGTACAAACTTTCTGGCAGACTGGCACTGGTCCATAGGACCAGCAGTTGAAAAACAATGGGTTCAGCATTATTCTGATACACCGAGGTTGCAGTTTCAAACCCTGGTCAGGGCACATACAAGAATCAACCAATGAATGCATAAATAGATGGAACAACAAACCAATGTTTCTCTCTCTCTTCCTTCCTCTCTCTAAAATCAATAAGTAAAAAAAAATTTTTTTTAAAATATTATCTCTTATTCTGAGTAAGATGAGACACTATTGGAGAATTAAGAGCAGAGAAGTGACACTGGCTCCTGTGTTTTGAGTAGTCTTTATCAGTGGTTTCCAAACTTTTCACACCTGGGGACTGGTGAAAATAAAATTATTTTGGGGACCGCTAAGACAAAAATTACCATGAACGTAAGTAAATTAGACTAAGATCATTGGCTCTATAGTCTTCAAAAAACATCAGGTGATTAACTCTTTTGCACCAAGCAGTTGGAAAATACTGGTCTATATGACAGGGAAGCAGGGAAACTAGAACACATCTGCTTTGTCCTAGAGATCACAACTTCAAAACAGGAGTTCAGCCTCCTCTGTAAGACCATTTCTTTCACATATGCTTTTCTCCCACCCTTTCAGTTAGTTTATCAGTTATCCTTTCCTTAGTATACTCAAGCATTCCCTTTAATCTGTATCATTTTCATTTGTTTTTAAACATATATGAATCCTATGAAAAAAAAATGAAACCTTTAACCCCAATTACCGCTCTATCACATAACTCACTCCTGCCAAATGTCCAGTAACACTTGTCTCTGACAACTCACTGGTTTCATTCCTCACTCCTCTATGCATATTTTATCAAGATAGATGTTCCTAAGGCTGTGGTTCTTTAAGAGGTAGGGCTGATTCTCCAGGGAGCATTTGGAAATGTGTGGCAGTATTTTTTTTGGTTATAACACCAGGGGGAGGGGTGCTACTAGTGTTACGTTGTCGAAGGTCAAGGATGCCTAGTGTACTGTAATGTGTAGGATAATCACTTACATTTAAGAATTGTCCTAATCAAAAAACCAATTTCACCCCATTGAAAATAGGTTTGGTTTTTTTTTGCATTTTTTTGAAGTTGGAAACGGGGAGGTAGTCAGACTCCCGCATGCGCTTGACCGGGATCCACCTGGCACACCCACCAGGGGGCGATGCTCTGCCCATCCGGGGCGTCGCTCTGCCACAATCAGAGCCATTCTAGCACCTGAAGCAGAGGCCACAGAGCCACCCTCAGCGCCCAGGCAAACTTTTGCTCCAATGGAGCCTTGGCTGCAGGAGGGGAAGAGAGAGACAGAGAGGAAGGAGAGGGAGAGGGGTGGAGAAGCAGATGGGCGCTTCTCCTGTGTGCCCTGGCCAGGAATCGAACGCGGGACTCCTGCACGCCAGGCCGACGCTCTGCCACTGAGCTAACTGGCCAGGGCCGAAAATAGTTTTAATGTCACAAATGACTTCTATATATCTATATTCATGGAATATTTTTCAATCTTTTTCCTATTTGACCTTTGACTATTTGACATTGATAGCTACTCACTTTGCATTACGTTTCCCTCTTGGCTTCTGTAATACTTCACATTCCTTGTTTTTTTTCTACCTCTCCAGCAACTAACTCCTCTTATTTCTTTTTACAGAACCAGCCTCTTCTATTCCACTATCAAATGTTGAGGTTTTTCAAGATCATTCCCTTGAAGATGATGTCAACAAAAAGATCAAGTAAGGAACTCCAACAACATGTCCCTCTATATAAAGAGCAAGTAAGTTGCAAAGTATGTCAGAATCAAGTTTATATGAACTCTGGAAACTAATCAAACATTACAATAACTAGACAAACAATCAAGAAAAAGGTTGTTGAGTAGGTAAGGAGACCACAACTGGAAAAAACCTACAAGTCATACAGAGAAAAATGGGAAGGCAGAAAAGCATAAGTCATATGCTTTAACAAGATAAATCCTCAGAAAAAGTCCTGAATGAATCGGAAGTAATCAAATTACTTGATGCAGAGTATAAAATAATGACTGTTAAGATGCGTAAGGATCTCAAAGCTACAATGGATAGAGTTAATGAACACCTCAATAAAGAATTGTAAACATCAAAAGGGACACAGAAATCATAAAGAAGAACCAGATAGAAATGACAAACACAATATCAGAAATGAAGACTACACTAGAAGGAATTAAAAGCAGGCTGCCCTGGCAGGTTGGTTCAGTGGTAGAACATTGGCCTGGCATGCAGGAGTCCTGGGTTCGATTCCTGGCCAGGGTGCACAGGAGTAGCGCCCATCTGCTTCTCCACCCCTCCCCCTCTCCTTCCTCTCTGTCTCTCTCTTCCCCTCCCACAGCTAAAGCTCCATTGGAGCAAAGTTGGCCTGGGCACTGAGGATGGCACCATGGCCTCTGCCTCAGGTGCTAGAATGGCCCTGGTTGCAACAGAGCAACACCCCAGATGGGCAGAGCATTGCCCCCTGGTGGGCATGCTGGGTGGATTCCGGTCAGGCACATGCGGGAGTCTGTCTGACTGCCTCCCTGTTTCCAATTTCAGAAAAGTACAAAAAATAAAAATAAGAGCAGGCTGAATGAAGCAGAGGATCAAATCAGTGATGTAGACAAGATAAGCGAAAGCATGGAAGCAGAAAATCAAAAAGAAAAGAGGATCAAAAAGTCTGAGGAAACTCTGAGAGAGCTCTGTGACAACATGAAGAGAAACAATATCTGCATAATAGGGGTTCATGAAGGAGAAGAGAAAGAACAAGGAATAGAGAAGCTCTTTGAAAAAATTATAGCTGAAAACTTCCCCAAATTGATGCAGGAGTCACACAAGTTCAAGAAGCAGAGAGAACCCCATTAGAAAAGAACCCAAAGAGACCCACACTGAGACATATCATAATCAAAATACCGAAGCTAAGAGATAAAGAAAGAATATTAGAAGCTGCAAGAGAAAAACAGTCAATCACCTACAAAAAAACACCCATAAGAATGACATCCAACTTCTCAACAGAAACACTTGAGGCCAGAAGGGATTGGCAAGAAATATTCAAAGTAATGCAGAACAAGAACCTACAACCAAGACTTCTTATCCAGCAAGACTATCATTTAAAATTGAAGGAGAAATAGAAAGCTTCCCAGACAAAAAAACCCAAAAAACAAAAACTCAAGTAATTCATCACAACCAAACCAATGCTGCAAGAAATGTTAAGGGGCTGCTATAGACAGAACAAAATGGGGTGTGTGTGTGTGTGTGTGTGTGTGTGTGTGTGTGTATATAAAGAGGAATATAGATTTAAAGGAAAAATGGCAATAAACAACTACATATCAATAATAACCTTAAATGTAAATGAATTAAATGCTCCAATCAAAAGACATAAGGTAGCTAAATGGATAAGAAAACAGGACCCACCTGACCAGGTGGTGGTGCAGTAGATAGAGCACCAGACTGGGATGCAGAGGACCCAGGTTTGAGACCCTGATGTCACCAGCTTGAGCATGGGCTCATCTGGTTTGAGCTAAGCTCACCAGCTTGGACCCAAGGTTGCTGGCTCGAGCAAAAGGTCATTCAGTCTGCTGAAGGACTGCAGTCAAGGCACATATGAGAAAGCAATCAATGAAGAACTAAGGTATCACAATGAAAAACTGATGATTGATGCTTCTCATCTCTCTCTGTTCCTATCTGCCTGTCCCTATCTATTCCTCTCTCTGACTCTCTCTCTCAGTTCCTGTAAAAAAAGAAAAAAGAAAAAGAAAAAGAAAAAGAAAACAGGACCCGTACATATGCTGTCTACAGGAGACTCACCTCAAAACAAAAGATACACATAGACTAAAAGTAATAGGATGGAAAAAAATATTTCATGCAAATGTAAATTAAACAAATCTGACAAAATAGACTTTAAAACAAATACTATAGTAAGGGATAAAGAAGATCATTATATAATGATAAAGGGAGCAATCCAGTAGAAAGAGGTAACCATTATAAATATCTATGCACCTTATATAGGAGCACCTAAATATATAAAGCAGACTTTGATGGACATAAAGGGCGAGATCAACAGCAATACTATAATAGTAGGATATTTCAATACCCCACTAACATCAATGGGTAAATCCTCAAGAAAGAAAATTAACAAAGAAATAGCAGAATTAAGGGACACACTAGATCAACTGGATTTAATACATATCTTCAGAACCTTTCACCCTAAAGCAGCAGAATATACATTCTTTTCAAGTGCACATGGTACATTCTCTAGAGTAGACTACAGATTAGGGCATAAAATGACTCTCAATAAATTTAAGAAAATTGAAACCATATCAAGCATCTTCTCTGACCACAATAGCATGAAACTAGAAATCAACAATAGAAAAACTGAAAAATACTCAAACATTTAGAAACTAAACAGCATGTTATTAAATAACAAATGGATTAACAAAGAGATCAAGGAAGAAATAAAAAATTTCCTTGAAACAAATGAAAATGAGCATACAACAACTCAAAATCTGTGGGAGACAGCAAAAGCAGTCCTGAGAGGGAAGTTCATAGCATTACAGGCAAATAGTAAGAAGCTAGAAAAAGCTCAAATAAACAATTTAGCTCTGCAACTAAAAGAACTAAAAAAAGAGCAACAAGTAAAGCCTAGAAGAAGTAGAAGGAAGGAAATAATAAAGACTAGAGTGGAAATAAATGACATAGAGACTAAAAATACAATACAAAGGATTAATGAAACCAAGAGCTGCTTCTTTGAAAAAGTAAACAGGATCAATGAACCCTTAGCCAGGCTCACCAAGAAAAAGAGAGAAAGGACTCAAATAAATAAAATTAGAAATGAGGGTGGAGAAGTAACAATGGACATTGTTACTTCTTACAATCCTTATACAAAGGATTGTAAGAAAATACTATGAAGAACTGTATGCCAAAAAATTAGACAACCTAAATAAAATGGACAAATTCCTTGAAAAATATAAGCTTTCAAAAATCAATCTGGAAGAATCAGAAAACCTAAATAGACTGATTACAACAAATGAGATAGAAACAGTTATCAAAAAACTCCCAACAAAGAAAAGCCCTGGGCCAGATGGCTTCACAGGCGAATTCTATCAAACATTCAAAGAAGAGCTAGCTCTTATCCTTCTCAAGCTATTTCAAAAATTTCAAGAGGAAGGAGACTGCCAAACTCCTTTTATGAGGCGAGCATAATTCTGATTCCAAAACCAGGCAAAGACAACACAAAGAAAGAAAACTATAGGCCAATATCCTTGATTAATTTAGATGCTAAAATTCTCAGCAAAACATTAGCAAACCAGATCCAGCAATACATAAAAAAAATCATACACCATGATCAAGTGGGATTTATTCTGGGGAGGCAAGGATGGTACAATATTTGCAAATCAATCAATGTGATTCATTATATAAACAAAAGGAAGGACGAAAACTACATGATAATATCAGTAGATGCAGAAAAAGCACTTGATAAAATCCAGGACACATTTATGATCAAAACTCTCAGCAAAGTGGGAATACAGGGAACATACCTCAACATGATAAAGGCCATCTATGACAGGCCCACAGCCAACATCATATTCAATGGGCAAAAATTAAAAGCAGTCCCCTTAAGATCATGAACAAGTCCAGGGTGCCCCCTTTCACCACTCTTATTCAATATAGTTGTGGAAGTCCTAGCCACAGCAATCAGACAAGAAAAAGAAATAAAAGTCATCCAAATTAGAAAAGAAGAAATAAAACTATCATTAAAAAAAAAAAGAATAAAAAAAGAAAAAGGTTGTTGAATCCCCATAGGATAGCTTGGTGTCATTTAAACTTATTGTGGCTCCATTTCCTCATCCCCAGTTCAGTGACCATTTTAAAGACCACACCTGCATTTCCCATGTAGATTCCTGGCTCCAGAGAGAGCAGAATAGACCTTGTCTTCAAAGATTGTGATAGGTTGTTTTGACATATCTTGTAGTTTTCTGAAAGATTGGTGCAAAAAGCTTGTTCTTATTTCACCTAACTCAGAATTCTCCTGAGACAGGTGAATACCCAGGAGGCATTTGTCAAAAACATTTAAAGGAAAGTTTACTAACTGCTGCTTCTTGGGGATAGAAATAACAGCTGGTGCAAACAACAGACACACCAAAAAGCCTGGAAGGGAAGTCTAAAGTGTGGGGTACATTGTGGAGAATAAAGGCTTTGCAAAGTTCTCATATTCCTGGAAATCTGAAAAGCCACATGCATGATCAGGATGAGGCAAACCTTCAGAAAAGACCTGAAAATATCTGAAACACTCACTTCTGGCTAACTTTCAGGTTTTTCTCAAATAGAAAGTGAAGGCTAAGGTGGATTTGTAGATTGCCCAGCTGAATGTTGAAAGTGTTCCATCATTACATATACAGAACACACTGACAAGGATTGGAAGAGGGTTTTTTTGGGGGGGGGGTCGTTTGTTTCATTTTATTTTATTTTTTTGTCCTAGGTATTTAAGGTAATATCTGCTGAATCACTAGCTGATCACTAAGCCAACAAAACAGGCTTTATTGGCCACACACAGAAATAGAGGGTTTACACAGTTAGCTTAGAAAAGTCATTAACTAGACAATGGCAATAACAACAAGCAGCAACAACAATCTCTAGTGAAGAAAGATAATCTTATTTCCAGACTTGTCACAGTACAATAATTAAAATGTCCAGTTTTCAAAAAAATATTATGAGGCTGGTATAAAAAATAAAATATGGCCTATATACAGCAAAAAAGTTAATAAAAACTTCTTGGCCTGATCTCTGGCAGTGCAGTGGATAAAGAGTTGACCTGGAATGTTGAAGTTGCTGGTTCAAAACCCTGGGCCTGCCTGGTCAAGGCACATATGGAAGTTGATGCTTCTTGCACCTCCTCCATTTTCTCTCTCCCTCTCTCTTTTTCTCTTTCTCCTCTCTCTCTAAAAATGAATATATAAAAAATACAAGAAATAAAAAACTTCTCAAGAACACAGAGATAGTGAATTTAATAGACAAAGATTTTTCATGAACCCTTTTAAAGATGTTGCAAGAGCTAAAGGAAACCATGGACAGAGAACTAGAGAATATCAGAAAAGCAAGTCTCACCAAATAAGAGAATACCAGCAAAGAGATCGAAATTATATAAAGGAACCAAATAGAAAGTCTAAGTTGAAAAATACAATGAACTAAGAATTTATCGAAGGGTTTCAGCAGCAGATATGAGCAGTGAAAAGAAAGAATCAGCAGACTTTATGGTAGGTCAATTAAGATTACCCAATCTGAGCAGCAGAAAGGAAAGAAATGAAAATGAATAGAGCTTAAGAGACCTCTGGGACAACATCAAGCATACCAATTTTTGCATAATGGGTTTCCAAGGAAGGGAGAGATAGAAAAGGGAAGAAAGACTATTTGAAGGAATAATGGTAAAAAAAAACTCCCCAAATTTGATAAAAGATATAAATCTCTATGTTTAAGCTCAACAAACTTTAAGTATGGTAAATTCAAAGAGACCTACACAAGGATGCATTATAATCAAAACTGTCCAAAGTCACTGACAATCCTGAAAGCAGTAAGAGAAAAGCAAGTCCTTATTGGAAGCCAGAGGCTGTCAGATAACATATTCAAAGTACTGAGAGAAAAATAACTGTCAGCCAAGAATTCTATATCCTGCAAAACAACAACAAAAACAAACAAACAAAAAAAACCTATCCTTGAAAAATAAAAAATAGACATTCTCAGATAAACAAAAACTGAGTTTGTCACTGTAATACCTGCCTTACAAGAAATACAAAACAGAGTTGTTCCACATGAAATGAAGGGACAGTGGACAGTAATTTGAACCTGGTGAAGAAATAAAAAGTACTGTTAAAGGTAACTGTGTAGGTAGATATAAAAGTTAGCGTTAATGTAGTTTTGGTTATTAACTACTCTTTTTTCTTGTGATTTGAAAGACAACTCAAAAAATAATTATAAATCTATGTCATTGGGCATACAATGCATGAAGATATAATTTGTGATAAAAGGATAAGAGAGACAGGATGAAGCTTGGGAGAAAATTTTTTTATTATTATTGAAACTGAGTCATTTTTTATCCATTTCTTTGTTCCCTTTGGCAATACAGTTCTTGGAATAATAGTCTATACTTGTCCCAGATTCCTCCCTTCTAATTCTCACTTGAACTTAATTCTATCAGGCTTTCACCCCATCACTATGACTGCTTTTGTCAAGGTCACCAATACTTTCCATATGCGAAATTCCAAAGGTTAAGCATCAATTCTAATATTATTTGACCCACAGCAATATTTGACACAGTGGATTACTCTTCCTCCACTTGACACTTTTTCCCTTGATTTCCAGAACATCACACTTCCTTCCTACATTAGTGATGTCTCCTTTACTGGTCCTGTGCTTCTTCCTGATCTCACATTAAAGTGCCCAGGGTTCAGTCCTTTCTCCATCTATACATCTTAGTGATCTCACCTAGTTTCATAACTTTTACAATCATCTGTTTGCTGACAACTTTCTGATTTATACCTAGTTTTCTTTTTTCGAAATTCTATGTTCTCTGTCTATTGGTATCTCCATTTAGACGTTAAGTGGACACCTGAAACTTAACATTCAAAAGCAAATTCCCAATTTTCAACCATATACTTGTTCAGGGGTCATCCTATTTTCACTGATGCTAACTCCAACCCTCTTTTACACCATACATTCTATCAAGAATTCTGTTGGCTCTACCTCTGAAATAGAGCTAGACTACTTCTCAGTTCCTCTACTACTGCCATCCTAATCCAAGCTACTGTCATCCTTCACCTACATTGCTGTTCAGCTGCCTACTATTGGGTCTCTCTGGCTCTACCATTGTTCTCAGTAGTCTATGCTCAACATAACAGCCAGTGTTCCTTTTAAAATATAAATTGCTATGTTGTTCATCTGCTTAGAAGTTTCCAATGGCTCTCTTTTTCACTCAAAGTGAAACATAAAGTCATAACAGTGGTGTGTATAGAACCCCTGTATGAACTGTTCCCCCTTCTTTCTGACCTCACCTCCAATTCTCTTCCCTTGCTTGCTCTAAAAGCCTCTTGTCCTTCGGATGATCTGTGCGTGCTCCTATTTGAGGCCTTTTGCACAAGTGGTTTACTGTGCATTCTTCTGGTACATATCCACTTGGCTAATTCCCTTATTTTCTTAAGTTCTTGCTCAAATTTTACCTCAAGACAGCCTAATTTGGTCATATATTTAAAATTGCAGCCCTTTCACCTGTACCCATGAGTCCCCTTTTTCTGCTTGATTTTTATCTTAGCTATAATACTTGTCACCTTCTAGCATGCTATACAGTGATACCTTGACACACAAGTTTAATTTATTTCCTGGCCGAGCTCGTGACTCAATTTGCTTGTGTGTCAAATTGAATTTCCCCATTTAAATTAATGGGAATGCAATTAATTTGTTCTGGCCCCCAAAAACCACACAAATTTTTTGTTTTATGTGCTTTTAAATGTACTTTGTAAATAACAAATACATATATATATATATATACACACACATAATAAGAGAGAATGTAAAGCAATAAACTGGTTCATGAAGTGTATTTAACTTCAAGGTCAGAAGAAGATGCTGGCAAAGGAGGAGGAGACATTAGCATAACTTTGGCCCTTCCCAAGCAGTAAGGTAATTAGCAATTTTTCAGACAGCTGCCCAGTGCCATTTTTTAAAATTTATTTATTAAATTTAATGCAGTGACATTGATAAATCAGGGTACATATGTTGAGAGAAAACATCTCTAGATTATTTTGACATTTGATTGTGCTGTATACCCCTCCCCCAAAGTTAAATTGTCTTCTGTCACCTTCTATCTGGTTTTCTTTGTGCCCCTCCCCTCCCCCAACGCCTCTCTCCTTCTTCGCCCCATCCCCCCTCCCCCCACCCCCACCCCTGTTGCCATCACACTCTTGTTCATGTCTCTGAGTCTCATTTTTATGTCCCTTCTATGTATGGATTCATGTAGTTCTTAGTTTTTTTTCTGATTTACTTATTTCACTCTGTATAATGTTATCAAGGTCCATCCATGTTATTGTAAATGATCCGATGTCATCATTTCTTATGGCTGAGTAGTACTCCATAGTATATATGTACCAAAGCTTTTTAATCTACTCGTCCTCTGACGGACACTTGGGTTGTTTCCAGATCTTCGATATTGTGAACAATGCTGCCACAAACATGGGGGTGCATTTCTCCCTTTGGAGCCATTCTATGGTGTCCTTGGGGTATATTCCTAAAAGTGGGATAGCTGGGTCAAAAGGCAGTTTGATTTTCAGTTTTTTGAGGAATCTCCATACTGTTTTCCACAGAGGTTGCACCAGGCTGCATTCCTACCAGCAGTGCAGGAGGGTTCCCTTTTCTCCACATCCTCGCCAGCACTTATTCTGTGTTGTTTTGTTGATGAGCGCCATTCTGACTGGTGTGAGGTGATATCTCATTGTGGTTTTAATTTGCATTTCTCTAATGATTAGTGATGTTGAGCATTTTTTCATATGCCTGTTGGCCATCTGTATGTCCTCTTTGGAGAAGTGTCTATTCATCTCTTTTGCCCATTTTTGGATTGGATTGTTTGTCTTCCTGGTGTTGAGATTTACGAGTTCTTTATAAATTTTGGTTATTAACCCCTTATTAGACGTATTGTCAAATATGTTCTCCCATTGTGTAGTTTGTCTTTTTATTCTGTTCTTGTTGTCTTTAGCTGTGCAAAAGCTTTTTAGTTTGATATAGTCCCATTTGTTTATCCTGTCTTTTATCACTTCCCCATGGAGATAAATCAGCAAATATATTGCTCTGAGAGATGTCGGAGAGCTTACTGCCTAGGTTTTCTTCTAAGATGCTTATGGTTTCACGGCCTACATTTAAGTCTTTTATCCATTTTGAGTTTATTTTTGTGAGTGGTGTAAGCTGGTGATCTAGCTTCATTTTTTTGCAGGTAGCTGTCCAATTTTCCCAACACCATTTGTTAAAGAGGCTGTCTTTACTCCATTGTATTTCCTTGCCTCCTTTGTCAAATATCAGTTGTCCATAGAACTGTGGGTTTATTTCTGGGTTCTCTGTTCTGTTCCATTGATCTATATGTCTGTTCTTATGCCAGTACCAGGCTGTTTTGAGTACAATGGCCTTGTAGTATAACTTGATATCAGGAAGTGTGATACCTCCCACTTTATTCTTCTTTTTTAAGATTGCTGAGGCTATTCGTGTCCTTTTTTGGTTCCATATAAATTTTTGGAATATGTGTTCTATATCTTTGAAGTATGTCATTGGTATTTTAATTGGTATTGCATTGAATTTATAGATTGCTTTGGGTAATATAGACATTTTAATGATGTTTATTCTTCCTAACCATGAGTACGGTATATGCTTCCACTGGTTTGTATCTTCCTTGATTTCTTTTATCAATGCTTTGTAATTTTCTGAGTACAAGTCTTTAGTCTCCTTGGTTAAGTTTATTCCAAGGTACTTTATTTTTTTGGTTGTAATTGTGAAGGGGATTGTTTCCTTAATTTCTCTTTCTGACTGTTCATTGTTGGTGTATAAAAATGCCTCTGATTTCTGAGTATTAATTTTATATCCTGCCACATTGCTGAATTCATTTATCAGGTCCAGTAGCTTTTTGACTGAGACTTTAGGGTTTTCTATATACGATATCATATCATCTGCAAATAATGATAGTTTTACTTCTTCTTTTCCCACTTGAATTCCTTTTATTTCTTCTTCTTGTCTGATAGCTGTGGCTAGGACTTCCAGGACCATGTTAAATAAGAGTGGTGAAGGGGGCACCCCTGCCTTGTTCCTGATCTTAAGGGGATTGCTTTTAATTTTTGCCCATTGAGTATGATGTTGGCTGTGGGTTTCTCATAGATGGCTTTTATCATGTTGAGGTATGTTCCCTGTATTCCCACTTTGCTGAGAGTTTTGATCATGAATGTGTGCTGGATTTTATCAAATGCTTTTTCTGCATCTATTGAAATTATCATATGGTTTTTCTCCTTCTTTTTGTTTATATGATGAATCACATTGATTGATTTATGAATATTGTACCATCCTTGCCTCCCCAGAATAAATCCCACTTGATCATGGTGTATGATTTTTTTCATATATTGTTGGATCCGGTTTGCTAATATTCTGTTGAAGATTTTAGCATCTATATTCATCAGAGATATTGGCCTATAATTTTCTTTCTTTGTGTTGTCTTTGCCTGGTTTTGGAATCAGAATTATGCTCGCCTCATAAAAGGAGCTTGGAAGTTTTCCTTCCTCTTGAATTTTTTGAAATAGTTTGAGAAGGATAGGAGTTCTTTGAGTATTTGGTAGAATTCTGTTGTGAAGCCATCGGGCCCTGGACTTTTCTTTGTTGGGAGTTTTTTGATAACTGTTTCGATCTCCTTTGTTGTAATCGGTCTATTTAGGTTTTCAGATTCTTCCAGATTGATTTTTGGAAGATTGTATGTTTCAAGGAATTTGTCCCTTTCATCTAGGTTGTCTAGTTTTTTGGCATACAGTTCTTCATAGTATTTTCTTACAATATTTTGTATTTCTGTTGTGTCAGTTGTTATTTCTCCTCTCTCATTTCTAATTTTATTTATTTGAGTCCTCTCTCTCTTTTTCTTGGTGAGTCTAGTTTAAGGTTCATCAATCTTGTTTACCTCTCTAAGAAACCAGCTCCTGGTTTCATTGATCCTCTGTATTGTTTCTTTAGCCTCTATGTCATTTATTTCTGCTCTGATCTTTATTATTTCCTTCCTTCTACTACATTTGGGCTTTACTTGCTGTTCTTTTTCTAATTTTTTTAGATGCAGGGTTAATTGTTTATTTGAGCTTTTTCTAGCTTCTGAACGTGTGCCTGTAGTGCTATGAACTTCCCTCTCAGCAGTGCTTTCACTGTGTCCCATAAATTTTGAGTTGTTGTATGCTCATTGTCATTCGTTTCTAGGAATTTTTTATTTCTTCTTTGATCTCATTCTTAATCCATTCATTATTTAACAACCTGCTATTTAGTTTCCATGTGTTTGAGAATTTTTGAGCTTTTCTGTTGTGATTCATTTCTAGTTTCATGCCGTTGTGATCGGAGAAAGTGCTTGATATGATTTCAGTCTTCTTAAATTTGTTGAGAGCACTTTTGTGCCCTAACATGTGGTCTATCCTAGAGAATGTACCATGAGCACTTGAAAAGAATGTATATTCTGCTGCTTTAGGGTGAAAGGTTCTGAAGATATCTATTAAATCGAGTTGATCTAGTGTTTCCAATAAGTCTGCTGTTTCTTTGTTAATTTTCTTTCTTGAGGATCTATCTAGTGATGTTAGTGGGGTATTGAAATCCCCTACTATTATAGTATTGCTGTTGATTTCACCCTTTAAATCCATGAAAGTCTGCTTTATATATTTAGGTGCTACTATATTAGGTGCATAGATATTTATAATAGTTATATCTTCCTGTTGGATTACTCCCTTTATCATTATGTAGTGGCCTTCTTTATCTCTTACTATATCCTTTGTTTTAAAGTCCAATTTGTCTGATATAAGTATTGCTACCCCAGCTTTTTTTTTCATTTCCGTTTGCATGAAACGTTTTTTTCCATCCTTTTACCTTCAATATATGTGTGTCTTTTGTTCTAAGGTGTGTCTCTTGTAGATAACATATGTATGGGTCCTGTTTTCTTATCCACGCAGCTACCCTATATCTTTTGATTGGATCATTTAATCCATTTACGTTCAAGGTTATTATTGATATGTAGTTGTTTATTGCCATTTTCTTCTTTAAAGGTGTATTCCTTTTTTTGCTGTATTCTTTTCCCACTTTGATCTGTTTACACCAGGCCCCTTAACATTTCCTGCAGCATTGGTTTGGTTGTAATGAATTCCTTAAGTTGTTTTTTGTCTGGGAAGCTTTTTATTTCTCCTTTGATTTTAAATGATAGCTTTGCTGGATAAAGTAGTCTTGGTTGTAGGTTTTTGTTCTGCATTACTTTGAATATTCCTTGCCATTCCCTTCTGGCCTCAAGTTTTTCTGTTGAGAAGTCAGATGTCATCCTTATGGGGGCTCCTTTGTAGGTGATAACTTTTTTTTCTCTTGCAGCTTTTAATATTTTCTCTTTAGCGCTTAGCTTTGGTATTTTAATTATGTGTCTTGGTGTAGGTTTCTTTGGGTTTCTCTTTAATGGAGTCCTCTGTGCTTCTTGGATTTGTGAGAGTTTCTCTTGCATTAATTTAGGGAGATTTTCAGCTATGATATGATTGAACAAAGTCTCTATCCCTTGTTCTTTCTCTTCTTCTTCAGGAACCCCTATGATGTGGATGTTATTTCTTTTTATGTTGTCACAGAGCTCTCTAAGAGTTTCCTCTGACTTTTTGAGTCTCTTTTCTCTTTTCTTCTCTGCTTTCATGCCTTCATTCTAGTTGTCCTCTAACTCGCTGATTCGATCCTCTGCTCTATCTATCCTGTTTTTAATTCCTTCCATTGTGGTCTTTATTTCTGATATTGTATTTGTCATCTCCAACTGATTCTTTTTTATACTTGCTATTTCTTTATTTAGGTTTTCATACTGACCTTCCATTGTTGTTCTAAGATCCGTAAGCATCCTTACAATCATTATTTTGAACTCCGCATCTGGAAGTTTGATTATTTCCATATCACTCAGTTCATCTCTCGAAGGTGTCTCTTGTGGTTTCATTTGGATTGCACTCCTTTATCTTCGCATCCTCTTTTTTGGGTGTTTTATTTGTAGAGTTGGTTGAGTCTAGGTTGGTGTTGTCTGCCTCCAGTTTTCAGTTGTGTTATTTCTAGGTTTTCTTGGGTTGGTATCAGCTGTTATCTGTAATCAACTTTTGGAGTTGGGCAGCTTTTAAGTCTTGATTTGTTTGTTTTCTTAACAGGTGATAGTCTTGTTTACTGATCTCAGCAGGGGGCTTCTTTGAAACTGTATCCAGGAATGCGATGGGTGTAACCTGAGACTCTGAAGGCCTCTTTAGCCAGCTAATCTCACTGGGGGCAGGGTGTTTTCTCAGCTTCAGTAGGGGGAGGTGTATCTCAGATCTCCATGGAGACCTGAGTTATTGCCTCTCCTCCCCACTTCTTGTTTTCAGCTGTGTCTTGTTGCGCTGATTGGAGCTGGAGAGATGTCCAGAGATCTCTGATCTGGAAGCACTTCAGCTCTGTTTTTTGAAAGGTTCAGTCCCTCCTCCAGCTATGGCCGCCTCCAGCACGGATGAGTCAGCCCTTTTAGCTCATCTCCTGCATTCCTTATCTCTTCACAGTCTGTCCCTCTCCCTGTCCTCTCCTCCTGGGAGATAAGCTGGTCCTTTCAATGCACTTTGCTCCCTGGTCGTCAGGTAAGTGGCTGTGAGCAGTAGTTTCTGCTCCCCTCCCTCCGAGATCCTCTCTGGGCTCTCAGCCCCACCCCACCCTCCGTTCCGGCAAGCAGAGGAGGTTCAGGCGCTCCCTACCAGGACTCCTGTGGTTTCTTCTTTGCTCCTTGGTTTTTGAGAGCCGTTCTTGTAGTTCAGAGTTGGTTTTTCATGCTGATTTTTCCTAAATTGATTTGTATTCCAGTTTGGTGGTGAGAGCTGGGCATCTGTGCATCCGCCCACTCTGCTGCCATCTTTTTTCTCTTGCCCAGTGCCATTTTTAACAATAAAAGTGAGCAAACTCAGAAAATACAAATTTTGCAAACTCATTTGCCTAAAAATCATCATTTTCTTCACTGGCTTTTGACTTTTTTGCCACTTTCCTCACTTTCACTTAGAGGCTGTCTCAACAAAAACCTTTCCATGGAAGTTTGTTTCTTCCTCCCTTTCAGAATGTTCGGCAGGCCACCTAGTGGAGGGTGGTGGAAGCTCATGATTCAAATATTTGCTCATGACTTAAAGCAAAAAATCCTGTGAGTGACTGCTCATCTCTCAAATAGCTCATGATTTAAAGTGCTCGTGTGTCAAGGTACTATTGTATCCTTTACTTATTATGTTATTTCTTAGTAAAAAAGAGAGAAGAAGGGGGAAGGAGAGAGATAAGTATCAGCTCATAGTTGCTTCAGTTTAGTTGTTTATTGATTGCTTCTCATATGTGCCTTCACTGAGGGAGGGGGGAGCTCAAGCTGAGCCAGTGACCCCTTGCTCAAGCCAGCAGCCTTGGGCTCAAATGAGCAACCTTGGGCTTCAAGCCAGTACCCTTTAGGCTCTAGCCAACAACCTTAGGACCACATCAATAATCCTTCATTCAAGCTGGCAAGCCTACACTCAAGCTGTTGAGCCTGCATTCTAGCTGGTGACCTCGGGGTTTCAAACCGGGGCCCTGAATGACCTAGGCTGAAGCTCAATCCACTGAGCCACCTCCATTCAGGCACTTATTATGTTTATTACCTGCTCCCCACTAATGTAAGTTCCACAAGGGCAGAAATCTTTATCTTTTTTGCTCACTGATATATTCTAAATATGTGGCTCATAGTTAATGCTCAATAAATATTTGATTAATCAATGAATAAATGAATTTAAAAAACTTACTAATTTGCAAAACACTTGTGTATGCAAAGGGGAATATATAAGTGTTCAGTGACCAAAGGCAACCTCACAGGGTGATCTGGTCATAATTCCTAAGTGGGCAGGTCATGATGGATAGTCACACCCCAGGCCTGTAACTTTAGTAAAAGGTTTTTCAGTAAGCCCTGCCTGTTGTTCTTGTGTATCTAGGTTAACCACCCTGATATGCCAAGAGTGATCCTATCCTCAGGACCCCTCAAAGGTATAACCAACTACTCTCAAGGGAGCACATAATCTTAACTATCTTGTACCTTGCTTTCTCCTGCCTTCATTTAATCTTCCTTGTTTCTTCTTTTATTCCAAATGCATAAAAGAAACTGCAAAACTGTTATTCTCTGGAAAATTTAAAATCATGCTTCCTAGCATTGCTTTCTAGAGTTTGTCTCAAACTCTTCTAAAAATTATTATAGGTTTAAATGTTTCTTACATTGACACACTGTACTACACTGTTATTGGATCACAAGAGAAGTCGAAGTTGAGATTGCTAATTTTATACAAATTAAAAGACTAGAATACTTCATACAAAAATATGTCGTGTCGATTTAAGAAATTATGAGTAAATGAAATTATAAGTAAATAAAATGAGTAAAGAGAATAATAAAGGGGAACTTATCTTACCCAAAATTAAAATTTATGATAAAGAAAAAAAAAATCATGACTTCCAGTCAAGATGGTGGTATAGGTAAATGTAGTGCTCAGATCCTCCCACAGCCACATCAAAATTGCAACTAAACTAGAGAAAACCTCATCATTTAGAACTGCCTGAAATATGGCTGAGTTGAAGTTCTATAACAAGGGATTTTAAAGAATAAGCCACATCAGGACTGGTGGAGGGGCAGAGACATGGAACAGGCTGGTTTCACACCCATGTGGGACGTTTAGAAACAAGAGCAATATCTCCACTGCAGAGGCTCCTCCTGAGGAGCAAGGAGCCCCAGCCCCACACTAGGCCCCCAGCCCAGAGCTCCAGTGCCAAGAAGAGAAGTCCCCATAACTTCTGGCTGTAAAACCAGTGAGGATGGAGGCTACTTGAGAGAGAAGGCCACTGGTGTCCCAGGCAGCTCCTCGTAAGGGGCCTGTGTGTAGACTTAACTTGAACTTACTCCCTCTGACGTCCAGCACTGGGGCAGCAGCTGGAAAAGAACCAGGCACATACAGGCAGGAAATGGATTGTCTGGTATCAGTGCAAGGATGCTCAGCTTGCTGCCAGACAAAAGTGCTGGCAGAGGCCACTGGTTCTTCTCTGAGACTCCTACCCCCACAGAGATGGCAGGCAGGTGCCACATCTGAGTCTCCATCAACCTGGCTACATTGTTCACCCTGGCCTGGTAATCCCCTGAAACCCAGCCCCATCCAATTTGTAGTCTTTTCAATACAACCACCTTCTCCCCTCATCCTTTGGACTTTCCTAAAGTCTCTCAAATAAGCAGCATCTAGCCTCTGCATACCCCATACCTCTTGCTAAGTAGCCCCAAGCCTGGCACTAGTGGTAGCCGGCTTTGGTTCACAGCTTGCCCTCTCCTGGGAGCCTCCAAACTGAGCATAAATAGCAGCCACCTGCACATCAATCTGTAGCTTGTGCCGGGTGACACCAGAAAGGGCATTGGCAGTGGCTGACCTTGCACCTCCCAGGAGGTCTCAGAGCTAATGCACCCAATGGACAGCTTCAGACCACAGTGCATTACAATCCTACCACCTCTGCGAATGACATACTCAAGGGGTAGACTTGGTGAGCACCAAAGCCCCACTGAAGCAAGTCTGCTCCATAGGATTGACTCTTGTACAGCAGCTCCTACACTGTAGTAGCAGCCAGTTCTCAAAACTGATTGGCCTGAATGTCGATCCCCCCCAGTGACTCCAATAGCAATCAGAGCACAACTACAACAGGACAGTGCACACAGTCCACACAGGGGCACACCTGGAGCACCCAGCTCGGGTGACTGGGGAGGCTGTGCTACTGGGCCCTACAGGACACTTACTGCACAAGGTCACTTTTCCAAGCCTGGGAGATGTAGCAGCTCTACCTAATATAATACATAGAAACAAACACAAGGAAGCAGCCAAAATGCAGAGACCAAGAAATGTTCCAGATGAAAGAACTGAAGAAATCTCCAGAAAAAGAACTAAACAAAATGGAGGCAAGCAAATTCAGATACAAAGTTCAAAACAATGGTTACAAGGATGATCAAAGACCTTAGAACTTCCACTAAGAAATAGTAAACATAGAAAAGGACAAAGAAACCAGAGTCAGTTAGAAATGAAGGATTCACATCTGAACGGTGGTAGCACAGTGGATAGAGCATCAACCTGGGATACTGAAGTCCCAGGTTTAAAACCCCAAGGTCTCCAGTTTGAGTGCGAGCTCATCTGGTTTGAACACAAGCTTGCCAGCATGAGCTTGGGGTTGCCAGCTTGAGTGTAGGATCACAGATATGATCCCATGGTCACTGGCTTCAGCCCAGAGGTTGCTGTCTTGAAAGCCAAGGTTTCTGGCTTGAGCAAGGGGTCACTGGCTCAGCTTGAGCTTCCCAGTCAAGGCACATATGAGAAGCAATCAATGAACAACCAAAGTGACACCACTATAAGTTGATGCTTCTCATCTCTCTCCCTTCTTCTCTCTTTCTCTCTCTTTATCTCTCTCTCTTTCTCTCTCTCTCTCACACACACACATACACACACTAAAAAAAAGAAGAAAGAAATGAAGAATACACTAACTGAAATGAAGAATAATTTACAGTAGAGTAGATCAAACTGAGCATCAAATCAGTGATTTGTAATATAAGGAAGCAATAACATCCAATCCAAACAGCAAAAAGAAAAAAGAATACAAAAAACTGAAGATAGTGTAGAGTCTTTGGGACAATCTCAGGCATGCCAACATTCATTTCATGGGGGTGCTGGAAACAGAAGAGGGAGAGCAAGGAACTGAAAACCTATTTGAAAAAAAGACAAAAATCTTCCCTGAACCTGGTCAAGGAAATAGACATACAAGGCCAGCAAGCACAGAGTCCCAAATCAGATGAACTCAAAGAGGTCCACACCAAGATACATCATAATTAAAATGAAAAACGGGTCCCCGGCCAGTTGGTTCAGTGATAGAGTGTTGGCCCGGTGTGCAAGAGTCCCAGGTTCGATTCCTGGCCAGGGCACAGAGGAGAAGTGCCCATCTGCTTCTTTACCTTTCTCCTCTCCTTTCTCGCTATCTCTATCTTCACCTCCCACAGCCAAGGCTCCACTGGAGCAAAAGTTGGCCTGGGCAATGATGATGGCTCCACGGCCTCCATCTCAGTTGCTAGAATGGATCCAGCTGCAACAGAGCAATGCCCCAGATGGGCAGAGCATCACTCCCTAGTGGGCATGCCGGGTGGATCCTGGTCGAGTGGGGAGTCTGTCTCTCTGCCTAACTGCTTCTCATTTCAGAATAATACAAACAAACAAACAAACAAAAAATGCAAAACAGTAAAGACAGAGAATTTTAAAAGCAGCAAGAGAAAAGCAGTTAGTTACCTATGACAGAGCTCTCATAAGACTGTCAGCTGCTTTCTCAACAGAAACTTTGCAGGCCAAAAGCAAGTGGCAAGAAATATCCAAAATGATGAAAATAAAGCTATCATGTAGAATTGAAGGACAATGTCCCAGTAGAGCCTGAGCTCTACATCAATCAGGTGTCCCCAATTTGACTTCCTCATGCAGTGGATACTCCTGCTTAACAGCAGGGCTGGGAGCCTCTTCGAAACTACTCTTGAAGCAGCTGTGAGGATTCTACTTATTGGTACTGAGACCAGTTGCCACCAGAGGAAAGACACAACTGACACACAAGTTAGTTCCAAGAATCATACAGGTAGTTTATTACTCAAAAATTCTTATGGCATACCTGGGTACAGCTTAAGGGAGCCCCAGCAGCATGCTTCTCTTGGCTGTCCTTAGTCAGAGCAGTGTGAGGACAGTCCACATTCAATGTTCAACGTTCAACATGGGAATCTGGAAGACTGACTGCAGCTGGGGTCCCCTCTGGCTTTAGAACCTTTTTCTGGCATGGGCCTTCTAACAGGTTTTAATCTATGGGATTCTCACATCAACCCACTTTTTGGGAGTTCCTAGCAGGCAGCCCTTTTTATGTTAAACTACAGAGTTGTCACATCAAGCCACTTTTCATGTATATATTGAAGTGTGGAAAAGAAAGGCTCTTAACATGAATAATTTTTGGCAAAAAAAATCTACTTTCTCTAAAACAAAGAGACTTTTAGCAGAACTAATTTTTTCTGAAAGTTATTCCCTATTCTTGGCCTTGAGGCTGGTTTCCCAGACTGTGGCCTTGGACTAGCTTTGAAGTAGCAGGTGCTCTCAGAAGGTTTCTCTCTAATTTAACCCTATAGATAAACATTAGCTAGTATTATGCATTGCTTTTTTCCCTCCCCATTCCTCAATCAGTATGTAATTCTCCCTATAAAACCTAATCTAAACTGCAGTCGGGGCCGCATTGATTTGAACAACTTAGGTTTCCATATGGTCTGCGTAGCTGGCTAAATAAAGACCCTGAATTTCTTAATTTGGCTAATTGATTGATTGTGTGGCAAGACATTTGTTTCTCGCTGTTCTGATATAACATATATAACTTCACACACACACTAGCTGGGCCCTCTGCAAAAGGCATAGTGTACCTATTATATCTGTACACACTAGATTAGTTCTTGCCCAGAGGACATAGCCTTATTCATTTGCTTTAATGGTTTTTAATATTATATCCTAACTTATTTCTATATATCTTCTGTATTTTTCTATATTTCTATATATTTAATTACTATAACATTATATTACTGTAATAGACAGATAAAGAGCTTCCCAGACAAGAAAATGCTAAAGGAGCTCATCACACCAAACTAGTATATGAAATGTTCAAGGGTCTTCTTTAAGAAGAAGAAAAAAATAAAGGTTAAAAGTTTAACAATAAAATGGCAATAAATACATAATTGTCAACAACTGAATCTAAAAAAGCAAAGTAAATAAACAAGCAGAATAGAAACAAACTCATAGATACAGAGAACACTTTGACCATTTTCAGGTGGGAGGGGGGTAGGGGAATAGGTGAAGAAGGTGAAGGGATTAAGAAGTTAGATTGGTTGTTACAGAGCAGTAATGAGGATGTAGAGTACAGCATAGGGAAAATAGTCAATATGTATGGCAGGGGTTCCCAAACTTTTTACACAGGGGGCCAGTTCACTGTCCCTCAGACCGTTGGAGGGCCAGACTATAAAAAAAACTATGAACAAATCCCTATGCACACTGCAAATATCTTATTTTAAAGTAAAAAAAACAAAACGGGAACAAATACAATATTTAAAATAAAGAACAAGTAAATTTAAATCAACAAACTGACCAGTATTTCAATGGGAACTATGCTCCTCTCACTGACCACCAATGAAAGAGGTGCCTCTTCTGGAAGTGCGGCGGGGCCGGATAAATGGCCTCAGAAGGCCACATGCGGCCCATGGGCCGTAGTTTGGGGACCCCTGATGTATGGTGTCAGATGTGTACGAGACTTATCAGGATGATCGCTTAGTAAGTTAGGTAATATCTAATTATTGGATTGTACACCTGAAACTAATGTAATACCGGATGTCTACTGTAATTGAAGAATAAAACATGATTAAAAAAATACAATGTACTATAAAGCTAAAGTAATTTAAAATGTATATTATGGATATTGAAAGAGACCCATGGAATGTATTAAACAGATCCATGTGGTTATAACAAATCAGTGTACTTTAAAGCAGTGGCCCCCAACCTATTTTGGGCCATGAACCGGTTTAATGTCAGAAAATATTTTCACGGACCGGCCTTTAGGGTGGGACGGATAAATGTATCACGTGACCGAGACAAGCGTCAAGAGTGAGACTTAGACGGATGTAACAGAGGGAATCTGGTCATTTTTTAAAAATAAAACATCGTTCAGACTTAAATATAAATAAAATGGAAATAATGTAAGTTATTTATTCTTTCTCTGCGGACCGGTACCAAATAGCCGACGGACTGGTACTGGTCTGCAGCCCAGGGGTTGGGGACCACTGCTTTAAAGGAGATATTTTAAATCAGCAGGAAGTTAATAGAATATTCAAGAAATGATGTTGAGCCCTGGACAGATAGCTCAGTTGGTGAGAGTGACACCCGGATACGCAGAGGTTGCCATTTTGATCCCTGGTCAAGGCACATACAGAAACAGATCTCTCTCTCTCTCTCTCTTTCCTTCTCTCCTTTCTTCTACCTCTAAAGTGAGTCAATAAATTTAAAAAAAGAAATTATGTTGAAACAATTGACTACAAAGTCTTAAGAAAAAAATTAGATTTCCTCTTTACATGATATTTCAAAATAAATTTTAGTGTATCACATCTCTAAATGTTAAAAATTAAAGAGTAAACCTATTAGGAAAAAATAGAGAATAAACTATTAAAATAAAATGATAGAATGTAAAATAGTTTTGCCTGACCTGTGGTAGTGCAGTAAATAAAATGTCCTCCTGGAACATTGAGGTTGCTGGTTTGAAATCCTGGACTTGTCTAGTCAAGGCATATATGAGAAGCAATAACTGTAAGTTGATGCTTTCCGCCCCCCACCCCACTGCCTCACCTTCTTTCCTCTCTTGAAAATTAATAAATAAAATATTTTAAATTATTCTAAAATAGTTTTGTGGCCCAACATTTGATCTATTCTTGAGAATGTTCCATGTACACTGGAAAAAAATATATAATCTGACATTCTGGGAGGAAATGTTCTGTAAATGTCAATTATTTCCATTTGGTCTAGTGTGCTGTTTACGGCCAATATTTCTTCACTGATTTTGTTTGGATGATCTATCTAAAGTTGCCAATAGTGTGTTGAGCTCTCCAACTATGACTGTGTTTTTGTCTCTAGCTTGTTTTAGTTCTGTTAGCAGATGTCTGATATATTTTCATGCTTCCAGATTTGGTGCACATATATTAAGGAATATTATTTCTTCTTGATATAGTATCCTCTTTATCATTATAAAATGTTCATCTTTGTCTCTTGTTACCTTTGTTGTCTTTAAATCAGTATTGTCAGATATAAGTATGGCTATACCTGCTTAAAAAAAACAAACCAGTAAAGACTGCACCAGAGTGAGAGATGGGGGCTGCTGCAGACTCAGTTGTTCCTCTGAAGGGGCCTAAATTTGTTCACTCACAATCTCATTCACTCTAGGCTCCTATAATGGTAACAGCTCAAAAAGTGCCAGGGACATATGCAGAGAAACTGAACTAGCTTCACGGTGAAGGGTGGAGGAACATGGGACAGAGCAACTCTCTCTAGAGACCAAAGTGCTGGCAGATGCTACTGTTCCTGTATTTGAGTGCTTCTCTGATCCATACAGCAAGGTATCAATTCTGCTCTCCATTAACCTGGTTAACACAGTTCACCCCAACTAGGTGATTCCCCAAGACCCCTTCCCACCCAACATGCAACCCCATGCCAAGCCTCTTCCAGCAGCTCCTCACACAGGTGACCTGCCTTGGATCACAACGAAAACTGCAAAATCTCTCAAACTTTGAATAAAGCCCAACCAGAAGCCTTGGTGTGTCTTTTATTTATTTATTTATTTATTTATTTTTGCAGAGGCAGAGATAGACAGGGACAGACAGACAGGAACAGAGAGAGATGGGAAGCATCAATCATCAGTTTCTCGTTGCGCATTGCGACTTCTTAGTTGTTCATTGATTGCTTTCTCACATGTGCCTTGACCGCAGGCCTTCAGCAGACCGAGTAACCCCTTGCTGGAGCCAGCGACCTTGTGTCTAAGCTGGTGAGCTCTTTGCTCAAGCCAGATGAGCCCGCGCTCAAGCTGGCGACCTCGGGGTCTCGAACCTGGGTCCTTCCGCATCCCAGTCTGATGCTCTATCCACTGCGCCACCACCTGGTCAGGCCACCCTTGGTGTGTCTTATAGGTCTTGCTAAATGTCCCCAAGACCAGCACAGGGGTGGCTAGTCCTGACTTGCATTGTAACTCCTATCAGGTGGCTCCAAGTCTGGCATAAGCAACAGCCACACTTGGCCAGGAACATAGCTTCAAGTAAGCAGCTGCAAGCATGGAATAATGGTCACATTATGGTGCCCACCAAAGGATCTCAACCTGGCACTAGTGGCAATGAACCCTGTTTGGAGCATAGTCTCTCCCAAGTTCGCCCAAGCCCAGCATGAGCAGCAATCAAACACAGATAACTTCATAGATCCTACCAAGAGGCCCAAAGCCTGATATAAGTAAGGATTGACCTTAGCTTGCACCAGAACCAAAACACCTAGTGGATAGCTTCAGACCACATCAGAGCATCACACGACCAGCTCTACAAGCAACACAAATGAGGGGCAGACCTGAATAGCATAAGATCCTGGTTAAAGTGACTCTCACTTCTTGAGCCCACTGTATAACAGCTCCCACACTGTAGTCACAGCCAGCCCTCAAAGCCAGTCAGCCTGAGTCAACCACACTCACTGATGTGCCAACAGCAAGTAAGGCTCAACTACAATAGGAGGGTACACACAATCCACATGAGGGGTACCACTGGAGCAGCCAGTTCAAGTGACCAGGGAGAGTGTGCTACTGGACCCATAGGACAGCTACTACGTAAGGCCACTCTGCCAAGACCAGGAAACATAGTGGATCTACCCAATACATGGAAACAAACACAGGGAGTCAGCTGAAATAAGGAAACAAAGAAACTTGTCCCAAATGAAGGAACAGGACAGAACTCCACTCTGTGGACCTGCAGTTGAAAAACACTGATGTATATCTTTCTCATTAACATACAAACTTTACTTTCCTCATCAAAAAGAAAAATCAGATTATAAATGTCTGCATAATGTTTCCTAATGATATGTGATTCCCCCTTCATTGCTGAAACACACAATACAGTGACACAGCACGGTGAAGACTGTCTCACCTGATCCTGCATTAGTGCCGCAATGTGTGTTGTTTTGCCTCCAGGTGCTGCACACAAGTCTAGAATCTTCTCTCCAGGTTGAGGATCCAGAACATGAGTAACAACAGCAGAAGGCAAATTCTATAAGAAAAAAAAAATTATCAATGAGTGTAAATCAATTTAAATTTCAGAATCAGTGAATGTAAGAAAACCTTGGATATTATACAGTTCAGCATCCTCTGCCAAGGGTACATGTTTTTGGAACTATAATAGAAATTCTCAATTTTCTAAAGTATACTGTGATGATGCCATAGGTCATTCTCTCTCTCTCTCTCTCTCTCTCTCTCTCTCTCTCTCTCACACACACACACACACACGCACACACAAACACGATGCATTCCTCCAATCAATTCAGGAAAAAACTCCACACATATTATCCTTTCTCAATTCAGTGGTTCTCAATATTTTTGAGGCCAGAGAGAGACCCCTTAGAAATGTGACAAAACTGAATCTTTCCCCTAGAAAATGTATAAGAATTTGCAATTTCAGGTGCTTCATTATCTAACTTCCATTTTAAAATCCCAGCTTTACTGACCCCAGCTGTGAGTGCCCCTGACAGGCATGTTTGTGCTCCTTTCTTCCCACCACCACCACATTCTGGTAGGAGAAAAGTAAAATGTAAAGAAAATCTTAGCTACTTCTGATAGACTCCTAGAAATATATTGTGAGATTATACAACTCAAATATACCTCCATCAGTAATAAGTTATATTAAATCACTTTTAGTATTAATTACACACGACTATTACTACAGGATAACAGTCTTAAATAAGACAGAATAATATCACAAGGTAATTACATTTTAAAAATACTTGGCAAACCAAATCACTTGCTATAGCATCACAATAAATAACCACCTGACAAAATCTTCCAGTAGTACACCATCTAAATGTTACTCAAAGATACAAATGAATACTTATATATATTGCAAGTGCATGTATAACTTAGAGATTAATATTTTGAGATGAAAAGCAACAATTATAATAAGCTTTATATTAAAGCACACTTAGGCAAAAAGAATAAAAAGGTAATTAATCAGTTGGGAAAAAAAAGAATGTTTACAAAGTTTTTTTATTGCTTAACCAAAGGTAGATCAGAAAAAATATATCTAGACCACAAGAAAGCATGTTAATAGAAGTAAAAAACAAACAAACAAACACCCTTAGGTTTCAAATAATTCACTGAAGTATGTTTCAATGTCACTAAAATTTTTACTTTTACAATTACTTACCTGTTAAAATAAGTAGCTGGGCAGTACATTGTCAAACGAAGGGCTGAGATATACTGGTTCAGTCATTCTTAAGCCTATACCTCTGAAAAGTAGGAATTCTAATGTTAATCTGTGTAAATTACATTGTCTACACAAACTTCATTTCTAGCAACATACACAAGTAGCGCCATCAAATACTAGATGTTCTGCCGTTTAAAAACCACATTTTACTTAACTCCAAGATACTCAGAATATTCCAGTAAATTGTTTCTGATTTTTACCTGCAGTAGAAGGCCATCAGGAGAACTAAAAGGGATAAAGTTATGTAAGTTTTTTTCATTTGGGCAGAAATAAGTAAAATGAAAAGCAAAGAACATCCGCCACCCCTTTGATTAGCTCCTATTTGACATTACAAATAATTTAAACCAATTATTGCTCAGGTATGGGATTACATACTTCTTTTAAAAAATATTTTTATATATGTACCTCCATATAATAATGCAAAGAACAAGATATCAAGGATAAACAGTCTGTTAGTAAATTAACCTACCTCTGTGAGTCTATAAATGGTTCAACTCAACTAGAATTCAAGAAACAAAGGGTGTAAATTTACTGGCTGAATACTAGTAGAGTTAGTTCTAAATTTTTTAAGGAAAATAAATAAGAAGCAAGGTGCACATGTAGCGTTTTTCTGCTATGGAAGCACACTTTTTCTTACATAGGCAGAGAAAGAAATCATAACAGCATAATTGACACCAGGTGTAAAAATCAACAGTTTTTTTTTGTTTTTGGGGTTTTTTTTTGAGAGATGGCTGCTTCCTACTCCCATCAACAAAGAAAACATTGCCCAGAAAAGTCTGCTGGCACAGTTACTGGAACTACCAAATCAAACAAGATAAGAGAATAAAGAGTATACCACTTATGATGAATTATAGGAGGCAGTCAAAATATCAGTCTCCTATTACAGAATCAAAGATAAACACAAAAGATCTAAGCTTTATTCTTCATATTCATAAAGCTTTCTAAGGAGAATAAAATCTTTGTTCTTGACCATTTGGAAAGTACTGCTAAATAGAGCTAGGGAATCCAATAACCTGTTTCTTCAGAAGAATTAATTTCACCTAGAAACCCAAATTGCTACAACATGAAAAACTATTCCAGGAATCAGAGGCGTGATCTGGTCCTATGCGGGGGAGTAAGACACTTTAACCATAAAAGGTTCTTTCAGCTGGTCTAATAATGAAATCTACATGGGACAGATTAGATTAACAAGAAAAAATAACCAAATTTAATTATATAGGCATGCATGGGAATCCCACATACATGAGAGTCAGAGACCCAACACACCTGGGAAATTCAGACACCAGAAGGGTAAGGAGATGCATATGACATTCTGAGCTGAGGATGGGGTGAGGCATCGTGGGCCTTCAGAGGGGAAAAGTCATCCACAGAACATTCACAGGACAATATGAAGAGCAGATGTTCAGTAATTAGAAGTCTGCCCTGCCATATAGATAGGTCATGAAAAAGTTATTCCTGGTGATAACTCTTATTATGGGCAAGGCTCCTAATGTAAATACTTAAAGGGAGAGGTAAAAGATTCTCCTCAGCCTATAGGGTCTCATTTACCTTTAGCTCAAAATTATTCACATGTCCAAGTGGCACATCTTAGAGAAGCCTGTTCTGAATGCTTTTGCCTGGATGGAGAAATTCATAGCTTTCAGCATGTCTACAACAGCTGCCAACTTTGGAGTGATGGAGCAGTCCTAGAACTTGGAATTTAGTTCCTCAACAGGAAATGGATGTTTCTGACAAGAAAAGGTTCCTGGGGCCTAAGCACATATTCATACTTAGAATCAGGACTGTAGTGAGGTTCACAAAGCGGAAAGGAGACTGAGAATGCCCCGTCAGGCAAAATTCATGGCAACCGAGCCGAAAGAAGGACTGGACTGTCAGAATGGGTACAAGCAGAGAGTGTGTTTTCTCTAACAAACCTGGGTAAACTACCTAGAAAAATTGGAAGAAAAAGAAGAGAAATAGCAACCCACTTTGTTGCTCCTCACCCACGTTAACTAAAGTACAAACAAAATGTAAGCTCCAAACAGAAGCTATGAGCTATGAGCTAAACGCCTTCAGAGAGAGCCTCAGTCTTTATCAGCTCTGCTCATTATGACTGGAGATGTGTCACTAGTGAGGACCTGGTGAAAGTATTTCTGAAAAACAGCTGATTAGTCATGTAGGTACATACTTCATCCCATTTTGTATCATCCTAGATGTATCTATCTGAATGTAACTGTTTCCATTCAATGAGAGAGAAGTAGAAAGACTCATTCAACATGGAGCCTATGCACAGCTAGTAAAGGAAAAACAAAATGATAAGTAAAAGGTAGATAAAAAATGTACAACAAAAAAAGGAAAAAATTCAAATATTTCTGTATATTTTCAAAAATGCTGAAAGGAAAAACCTCAAAAAGGGATATAAGAATGGCAAGTTTAAAAAAAAAAGAAGAAAAGTGAACTTGCAGAGCTCAGAAAACAAAAGGATAGTATATCCTCTGAAATATAAGAGTTAACACAACAAGCTTGATACTGTTCTTCTCAGAATGGCCTGCTTACAAGGTTGGCCCTGGTTGGCATCTGGAAACTTGACTGGGATAAAGTTCTGACTTAAAACTTTCCCTAATGGTAATAGTGGCATATTGTTCCCGAATTGTTTATACAAGTAAGGTGGTATATTCTGATCACCTGCCTTCTTTTCTGGAAGCCTAGACTTTTTGTACATGCTAGGCAAAGAGTGCCTACATAACCCACACCCAATAAATATTTTGGGCACTGAGTCTTTAGTGCACTTCCCTACGAGACAACCATTCCACATGTTGGGTGCTAGAGAATTTAAGCATATCCTGGGAAGAAGACTCTTAGAAGCTTGTGCCTGGCTTCCTCTAGACTTTGCCCCATGCACCTTTCCCTTTTGCTGATTTTGCTTTTTTATCCTTTAGTGTCATAAATTTTTGCCATGAGCATGACTACACATGCTGGGTCCCGAGAGTCCTTCTATCCCAGTGGTTCTCAACCTTTCTAATGCTGTGACCCTGCAATACAGTTCCTCATGTTGCGGTGACCCCAAACCAAAAAATAATTTTGGTGGTTACTTCATAACTGTAATTTTGCTACAGTTATGATTCGGAATGTAAATACCTGATATACATTATGTATTTTCCGATGGCTTTAGGCAACCCTGCCGGGGTCGCAACCCACAGGTTGAGAACCGCTGTTCTATCCAATCACCAAATCTGAGGGTTGTCTTGGGGTGCTCCAGCACAAAGAGTATCTGCACTGGGAATCCAACATACAAAGTTCCAGGGTTTTAATAATAGAAAATAGTAACAGAAAAATATTCAAAGAACAACTGGAAGACTTGTAACAAAAAAGTTACACCATGGGTCATTAAAAACTAAGAAAGAATAGTAAAAATCAAACTACTTCCTAGCCAAGTTTCTAAAGATCAATGAGAAAATGTCTCATAGATCTCCAAACAAAAACCAAGATACTATAACAAAGGGGATAATTCCATCCTTGGTCTCAGATTTCTTCATGGCTACATTTGATGCCATAAGATTGTAAAAGTAATGTCTACAAAGTGCTAAGGGAAATATCATGTGACCTGAAACTACTATAATCAGCCAAGTTGTTGTTTAAATATAAAGGCAACAGGCAATTCTCAAGCAAGACAGTAAACAGAGCATGTGAAAGACTTACTGTGGGGATGGAAGCAGGTTGCAGGTCTGATAAATGATACAGTCACCAACCAAGAGACTAATCAAGATAATTCAGAAATAAACTGTGCCATTAGTAAGAATTGAATCCATTGGAATTATAGTGTAGTAAGGTACCAAAAAGCTGCAAAATTAATATTGATATTCTAGGAGGAAAGGTCAGGCTTTCATGTCCCATCCTTCCTTTGGGGAGGGGAGGGAGAAAAATGTAAAAGTTTCTGGCTTGCAAGGACAATGGTTCATTTAGTTTTAAAACTAAAATAAAGGTTAACTGAGAAACCTCTTTCAATGGGAGACAGAATTTTCATACCACCCTGCATTGACTGTAGTTCCTCCCCCTTCCTGGAATCCTGAGAGTAATATACCTCTAGGCAAAGGAGGGAAGACGAACCCTGAGAGATTGTAAATATCTTTGATTGTGTTACCTTGAAAGTCTTAATGTTTCTGTGTATCCCCTAAACAAATGTTGTCAGCTTGTGCCATGATGTCATGCTCTCCCCCGCCCGTGTGTGATCAAGGGTATATAACCGGTTCCAGAGATGTATTTGGTGCACACAATTTGGGTCTGCAAATGCCCCGTGTCAGCTATATGCGGCCGGCATATTTAATAAATCTCCTCCTTTAACAAAACTCCTCAAAATTCATCTGGACTTGGTGTCTCTACGTAAACCTGAAGAAGTGAGATATGGTACTGTAAAGCCAGTAGCCACAGCCACTATCACAGCCGCCTGGCCCATGCAGGTTCGCATTTGATTCAAATAGACAGTAATGAAACAACAGAGCCAAGAACTGGTGGGCCATTAACTTTAATCCTAGCTTGCACCTGGCAGGCAAGAAATACACACAGTGGGAAAACACTTCCCTTCCCATTCAGGGCTTCCAAAGCCACTGACTTATTCGAGTTTCCTAGAATCAAAGGTTTTTACTTCACCAGCTTTATTCACCTCTGTTCCCCATCTCATTGTCTCTGCATAAACTGCACAAACTGGCTTCTCCTTCAGCACTCCACCATCTTGGCTGCTTCTCCTCTCTTCCACATGGCCTTTCTCTACTCTCCTCCAGCATGGGCTCCTCTGTTCAATTTTATAGTGTAGAAATCAAGGCCTTTAATCCAATATACAAACAAGGAAATCTCTGATACAAAGTCACTTATCTGAGGCAAAATGGGATTCCTCATGAGAGTGTACCACCCCCTGTTATTAAACAGTCAAGGGTGTTGGGAAAAGCTTAGTTTTGAAACTAAGCCTTAGGCTATAATGACTTTGCCAGTTTACAGCCTGTCTCCCACACCCAATGCAAACTATAAGTGAGCAAATGTATATATCATATTTACAAACTTATTTGACCAACAGGTACTTTTCAGCATCCGGGGCATGGTACATTAGAATACAAATGTGATAAACCTTTACATTGTTATAAAACTAACATAATTGGCTGATAAAAGTTTTAGGTGAAATTTAAGTGTAAGACCTTCCTCATGTTTCATAATGGAAAGTCAAGAGATAATCATTGTGATGATGAGTTTAAAAAACAAAAAAAGAATTCACTTGCTTCTTTTAGAAATGTAAGGTAGGTATGTGGCTCTACAATTCCAAATGATTTTTGAATACTTTCCTACAGTAACTCACCATTTGTATTTTATACTTGACTAATGGTCTCACGAGTAGCCTAGATCACTATAAAGAATAGGATGAAAGAATTATTAGGATCAGGTAAAAGCAGTAAGTATAGAAAAGAGTTAAATCATCAAAATATTCTAAAAGACCTAAAATAGCCAGTGTTAGCAAGAATGGAAGTATAAGAATTTCTCAAATACTCTTAGGAACAATAACTGATAAAATTTTTTAGAAGGCAGTATGCCTCAAACTAAAATATGCACAGACCCCTGAAGCAGTGATTCTGTGTTGTACTAATTTATTCTGTAGACATGCTTATGCAAGTCCACAAAGAAATAGCTAAGAATAGACAATGTTGATATTAATGAAAAACAGGAAAAAATTAAATGTCTATCAATGAAGGGCTATAAAAAATAAAACTGAACTCAATGATTGTAAAGCCAGTAGCCACGGCCACCATCACAGCCGCCTGGCCCATGCAGGTTCGCATTTGATTCAAATAGACAGTAATGAAACAACAGAGCCAAGAACTGGTGGGCCATTAACTTTAATCCTAGCTTGCACCTGGCGGGCAAGAAATACACACAGTGGGAAAACACTTCCCTTTCCATTCAGGGCTTCTAAAGCCACTGACTTATCTGAGTTTCCTAGAATCAAAGGTTTCTAGCTCACCAGCCTTATTCACCTCTGTTCCCCATTTCCTTCTCTCTGCATAAACTGACTTTTCCTTCAGCACTCCACCATTTTGGCTGCTTCTCCTCTCCTCCACATGGCCTTTCTCTGCTTTCCTTGCAATGCTAGTTTCAGGAACCCATAGAGCAAGCCCTTGGTCTGCCCCCATTTTATAATGTAGCAATCAAAACCTTTAATTCAATATACAAATAAGGAAGTCTCTGATACAAAGTCACTTATCTGAGGCATAATGGGATTCCTCAGAAGTGTTCACCCCAACAGTCAAGGGTGTGGGGAAAAGCTTAGTTTTGTAAAGATCTTATCATTAAAAGGGTGGGAGAGGCTTAGTCTTAAAACTAAGCATTAGGCTATAACGTCCCTGCCTGCTTACAGGCTGTCCCCCACACCCAATACAAACTATAAGACAGCAAACATATATCATATTTACAAACTTATTTGACCAACAATGACAATCTGAAATGAATCAAGAAACACAATCTTTAAAGACCTGTGATTATAATCGGCTGTAATAACTGACTGGTTTAAAACTAAATAGGAGATAGCAGTGGTTTCCTGATAAGGAACTATAATGCAAGAGAATTTTCTGTACTGATAGAAATAGTCTATATCTTGTTTGGGCAGGGTCTTTGCTACACAATTATACACATTTGGCAAAACATAGGAAGCAGTATATTTAATTAAGATCTCTCCATTTCACTGTATGCAAATTTCACCTTACAATATATAGAATAAAGCAACTTACAAAACTCACTTTTTAGATTGTAAAAGTAATACATGCTTATAGTAAAAAATAAAACAGAAATGCCACAGGTGAAAATTTCCTCTTATCCCTTTTCTTTCAATCCAACTGCCTCATCGGTAACTTACTCAGAGTTAACCCCTGTTAATAGCTGGGTCTATTATACCCTTCAGACTATTTTCTATAGATAAATATACATAAATGTGTAGTTGTGTGTAACTTTTCTTAATTGCAAAAGAAATGTAATGACCTTATGCACAGCAACCCCACATTAAAGGCCATGTAGTAATCCACTGCATGGATAAGCCATTGCTTTACTGTTGAATGCTAAATTACTATAAAGCTTTAACAAAATAAACATTTTTATATTTATTACAATTTTTAGAGGTATAAAATAATTACACTGTAATTAGGGATATTAAAATGTTTCTTGGGAAAAAACTCCTGTTATAAAAACCTATTCTTTCAGTTTCAAACATGCCTTCCAAATACATAAATGAGTAGAACAATGCCTATTCTACTCACAGAAAGTACATAGTAATTGGACATGATTGTGAATTAATGAATAAAATTTTGAGAACACATTCGCTATGTAAGTAGAAAATATGTTATTTTATATTTTTGTTGTAGCTCAAAAAATTTTAATTTAACAGTGGACTCTCTTAACATTTAAAAGTAAACAAATGGAAGTTTCTTAGAAAGTGGAGAGAAAAAAAATATCAGTCTGTACACCCAATGGACCTAAAATGCACTACTCCTCAGGTTTTGGGCCTGTTTCTAGTCTTCTTTTGCCATATTTTCCATAATAGAGTGTGAAGTTAGCATTTACAAATTTGTGAATTCCTAGTTATATAAAGTTATTAATAGTAAAGGAACTCAGCATTATCACCAAACAGTAAATAAAGAACCTGTGATAGATTTTCACTTAGACATATATAATTTGAAAATGAAATAGTTACAAACCTAGATCCAATAACAGGAATAAGTAAGACATCCTGAAGGTCTGGGTGTTGAAGAATAGGAACACTTAATCCATTAAATTGCTGTTAAAATAAAAAAAAAATAGAATTATAAAGCAATCAATATATTTTATAAATTTCAATTCATGGAGCTTTTCAGTTTCATTATCTAGCAGAGCATGAAGCTTGGTTAGGAATATTTTTATGTTATTCCATGGGATACTATAAAGTGGTGTTTCCCAACATGGGGCCCATGCCCCACAGGGGGGCAATTTGATAGTTAAGGGGGGAAATTTGAAAATGGACTCCACATGACTTTAACTCTTTCGCCCCAGGCCATTTAAATGCAATGCTAGATATCGGGGCCAAATTTAACAAAAAATGCAATTCTTAAATAATTGCGGTAAATAATTATTAAGTATAATTTTGTTTGACGAGACCAAAATATCAACTGGGTGATTGACGTCGTCAAGTAAACTTCGTCCTGGGTTCACCGCGGAGCGTGCCGTCTGCCGCGGGGAACCCCGGACATTTTAAAAACTGGCTAAACAACGCAGTTATTCTCACCTAATTGGCCCATTGCAACTTCTGTAGTGTTTCATATCATTCAGTTTGTGTTAATTTGAAATAAGTGTCAGTCAAAACTGTTGTAAAAGCTCGTTGATTTAATAAATATACATATATATTGTATAGATATAATTGGTAAGTATTTGATTTTATTTTTATCAATATTAAACTCTATTAAGTACTTCTTGCATTGGGGCTAGAAAGCACTAATATTTTATAAATATTATTGGGGCTATAATAGTGCATGCATGACAATTTTAATTTTAGAAGCATAACTTTCCAGAAAATTTTGCCAAGTGGAAAAAATATAGATACCTTTTGATTTGCGGTGGTAGTGTAGTAAATGTGTTATATACATTTAAATAAATATGAATTTTTAGTATACGTTTACTCTATGTCACATTGAATATATTTTAACACATATTTTAATATTAGTTTTTAATTGATCTTATTTTTATTTCTTATAGCCCATAGTAAAATGAGTGGTGCAAGCAAGAAAAAAACTCGTCAATATTCGGAGGAATATTTAAAATTTGGGTTCATACCCGCTGTTCACGATGAGCGGATTCCTTTTTGTCTTTTATGCCAGCAATGCTTGACCAATGAAGCAATGAAATGAGGTCGTCTTGAGGCGCATTTGAAGGCGAAACATAGTACTCATATTAATTCAGATTTGAGTTACTTTAAAACTTTAAAGAAAAATTTTGAAAAAAGAACAACATTAAAGTCTCTATTTACTACTCATACTTCAACTAATAATCGTGTTCTTGAGGCTAGTTATCAAATTTTTTTATTCATCACTAAAACTGGAGAAAATCACACTATAGGAGAGAATTTAATAAAACCGTCAATATCAGCATTTCTTAAAACGGTTCTTGAAAAAGATGACAAAGATGTAAAAGCTATGCCACTCAGTGACAATATATTTTTTTTTCATTTTTCTGAAGCTGGAAACAGGGAGAGACAGTCAGACAGACTCCCGCATGCGCCTGACCGGGATCCACCCGGCACGCCCACCATGGGGCGATGCTCTGCCCACCAGGGGGCGATGCTCTGCCCATCCTGGACGTCGCCATGTTGCGACCAGAGCCACTCTAGCGCCTGAGGCAGAGGCCACAGAGCCATCCCCAGCGCCCTGGCCATCTTTGCTCCAATGGAGCCTTGGCTGCGGGAGGGGAAGAGAGAGACAGAGAGGAAAGCGCGGCGGAGGGGTGGAGAAGGAAATGGGCGCTTCTCCTATGTGCCCTGGCCGGGAATCGAACCCAGGTCCTCCGCACGCTAGGCTGACAATACTGTTAGCAGAAGAATAGACGAAATGAGTGAGGATATTGAAAAACAACTTATTGAAAAGCTGAAAACAAGAAAATTCTCCTTGCAAATGGATGAATCAACTTTGAGAGACAATGAGGCAGTATTGATAACTTACGTAAGATATATTGATAAAGGACATTTTGCTGAAGAAATGTTGTTCTGTAAAAGATTAGAAAACACCACTACCTCCAAAGATATATATAATAAGCTAAAAAACTACTTAGATGTCAATGATATACCAATGAAAAATATAACATCTTGTGCCTCAGATGGTGCTCCCAATATGATGGGCAAGAAAAATGGCTGCTTAAAATTGATGAAAGATGCGAATCCAGAAATGATTCTTGTACATTGTGTTATTCATAGGGAAAACTTGGTAGCTAAAAACATCTCGCCTGTTCTGAATGAAGTATTACATACAGTAATAAAGTGTGTTAATGCTATTAAAGCTAGTGCCAAATGTGAGCGTCTTTTCAAGCTATTTTGTGAAGAATAAAATGAAGACCATGTGAGACTTTACTTCATACTGAAGTAAGATGGCTATCTAAAGGAAACTGTTTGAAAAGATTTATGTAACTGTTTGATACTCTTAGTGATTTTTTAAGCGACAAACCTGAGATGAAGTATCTGTTAACAATAGATGGTAAAGCATTTGTGAGTTATTTAGCCAATATCTTTGAAAAACTAAATATATTAAATAAGCAACTTCAAGGAACAAATAAAACTCTTGTCGATGCAAAAGCAAAGATATTTGGTTTCATTACCAATATTGAGTTATGTCAGAAACATATTAACAACAAAAACTTTAAACAGTTTCATTGGCTCCAAAAATGTGAAGTAACTGATACCGCTTTACTTGTTATTGTCAATCATTTGAATATTCTATCGGCTGATTTAAAAGAAAGATTTTCTGATTTAAAAAAATTGATTTCCCAACATGGATGATGCAGCCATGTTAGTGGATTTGCCTGATATATCAAATATGCAGTATCAAGAAGAACTCGCAGAATTGCAAAATGATGAGTCAGTTAAAGCTTTATTTAATATCAAAGGAGAGATGGCATGGTTTTGTGAGGAAGCAGAAATCAAATACCCAAATTCAACCAAATGTGCAAGAAAACTATTGCTACCATTTCCATCTTCATTTTTAGCTGAATATGGATTTAGTGCTGTAAATGATTTACTGGTAAAAAAAAGAAATCGGCTGGATATAACACAACGTGGAGACTTGAGACTAAAGCTAACCAAATTGGAACCTAATATAAAATCTTTGTGCAGCAAGCATCAAGTGCAAGGATCACACTAAATTAAAATAATAAATTAATATAGAAAAATCTGTATTAAAATTATTTGGAATTTAAATTTCTGTTTTTCATTATATGTTTTGAAATTTTACTTACTGTGTTTCGTTAACAATTTCATAGTGATTTCTTCCTAGAACCTATCATTTATGTTTTTTAAGTGAACAAATCAATTTTTTAATGTTAAAAATTATGTATGTTACATAGGGGGGGACATAAAAATTTTAGAAAGGTTAAGGTGGGGCATGGCACAAAAAAGGTTGGGAAACACTGCTATAAAGCAAAGACTTCTAAATAACTGTGTGTTCTCTATAATATGATTCTGAATTATTCTAATTTTTTTCAATTACAGTTGACATTCAATATTATTTTATATTTCTTTCAGGTGCACAGCATAGTATTTAGACAATTATATAATTTACAAAGTGACCCGTTCCCCCAGATAAGTCTAGTACCCACCATCACCATACATAGTTATTCTAATATTATGTACTATATTCCCTACACTGTCCTGACTTCTTTATAAGGCTCAGTTCTGCTTACTGTTTGGCTTTATAAATACAAACCAGGTTTACCTTAAGTAACTTGCTTTAAAAACATGTATCAAATATAGAATTGCATGCAGAAACAGGATATTAAAGGAAAAGCTTCTGAATAGAACATTAAAGATTGAGATTATTTAATTACTATTTATTATACACTATCATTATACCATGTCAATTTTGATGAGGGAAGTAAATGTTTCTTGGTGAAAGTTCAGAACTTCCAGTATCCTCTACACCAGGGGTCCCCAAACTATGGCCCGCGGGCCGCATGCGGCCCTCTGAGGCCATTTATCTGGCCCCCGCCGCACATCCGGAAGGGGCACCTCTTTCATTGGTGGTCAGGGAGAGGAGCATAGTTCCCATTGAAATACTGGTCAGTTTGTTGATTTAAATTTACTTGTTCTTTATTTTAAATATTGTATTTGTTCCCATTTTGTTTTTTACTTTAAAATAAGATATGTGCAGTGTGCATAGGGATTTGTTCATAGTTTTTTTTTATAGTCTGGCCCTCCGACGGTCTGAGGGACAGTGAACTGGCCCCCTGTGAAAAAAGTTTGGGGACCCCTGCTCTACACTCTTGACCCTCAGACTGGAAACAGGTTTGGGGCCAGTGGTACAGGTGCTGATGCCAGCTCAGTCTCACCACAGCCATTCGTGTGCATCTCTTCCAAACTCCATGGTCACACTGGTAGCTTGATATTGACCATAGTGGGAATATTTACACAACTTACACCAGCAAAATAACCACAAAGGGTTATTTTTCCCAGAAATGGGCTATTGAATATGTACTAGCACACCACTGTTGCAGGCAGAAGTTGACCGGGCACTCCATACAGCAGGAAGAAAGAGCAGAATCGTTGTTTAGGTAGCCAGGACTGTATACCCCTTCAGAGGGCAACATGCAAACATGTGAGAACAAGTCTCTATCATGCAGTCTAGGGATTATCAAACTCATTAATTTTCACATACTACATGGAACAATAGTAATAATAATATATATTTGCATTGCATGTAGTATCCATACACTAACTAGAATAGAACTTCTAAAATCAACTTGATAAGATAAAGATATTGTTCATATTTTAGAAATCTAACTACATTTCTACCAACTCAACAACTGTTATGACTTCTGCTTCTTCCAGGTGAAGGATATTTCAGACTAACTGTTAGATTCGGGGAGGCGTGCTGTGGCTGCCAGAGTGTAACATTTTGGAGAAGGAACAGGGTGGTGCTGATAGGGCCCTGCTGTGGCTGCCAGAGTGTAACTATTGAAGGAGCAGGACCAGGGAGTGCTGATAGGGCCCCTGTGAGCCTGAGAACAAAGAAGTTTATGTTTGAAATTCGCCACTAAGCTAAACCCGGTCCCTGTTGCTATGCTGGCCCCTGTTGCTATGCTGCATGCGACCTCCCTAGTGAATAGCTAACTGCCACATCTGCTTCTGTATAATGCTTGCTCACTTAGGATATATAAGGACCTGGCTGTAAGTGCCAGGTGTGACTCTTGTTTGCAGCTCCTTGTGGGTACAGTGTCTCCGGACACCTTGAGAGCTCGCCCCTGCACAGATTAAACTGGCCAATAAAGTACCATCTACACTCCTGAAAGTCTCCGACGTTTGTTCTCGTAGCCGGTGGATGCAACATTTTGGAGGCTCGTCCAGGATTCTCCCTTGGCGGAGTTTTGGGTTGGAGACCAGAGGGACAGCTCGAGCTGAGTAAGTATTCACTGAGGCTCCTCATTTGGTTTGGCTTTTGGGCTCCGGAGCACACAATCCTGAGGTAGTAGGTGGGACACTGCCAGTAACCTACCCAGGGCTTTCAGAAGTGGGACGCCGCTCTCTGAAATTTGACTATTTGGATTTGTTAACTTTAGGAGTGACTGGTCACATTAGGAATCCTTTTTGCGCCATGCTGTGCTGCGTTTTGTCTGAGCTCGAATGACTGAGTTGAGTGTGAGAGAGACAAGTGTGTTCCTTGTGTTAATAGTGTGTGTTGCCTGTATCCTACCCTTTCTCATTATTCCTGAGTCATCTGGGATGGGACAATAGGAGTCTGTGCCAGGATCCCCGCTCGAGTGCCTGTTGAAGAATTTTTCTGATTTCCAGGAGATGGCTGAGGGGTACGGAGGTCTGCAGTCAAGTCCAGGTTTCCTCTGGACCTTGAGCCAGCTGGAATGGCCTACATTTAATGTGGGATGGCCCACAGAGGGCACTTTTGACCCTCCAACTTTGTTTTCTGTCAGAGCCATGGTCTATAGGGCTCCCCACTCAGACCAATACCTGTATATGGATGTGTGGGTAGATACAGCCATTTTGCCTCCTTCTCTGGGAGATGCAGCCATTTTGTCTCTCCGGGAGGTGCCACTGGCACCAGATGCTGGCCCACGGGCACCTCCTCACCTCATCTATGTGCCTTTTTCCACTAGTGATTTATACAATTGGAAACATCAGAATCCCCCATTTTCTGAAAAACCTCAGGGACTAATATCTCTCCTTGAGACCATTTTTAGGACCCATCAGCCCACATAGGATGATTGTCAGTAGATTTTACAAACCCTCTTCACTTCTGAAGAAAGGGACAGAATAATGAGAGAAGCTGCTAAGGTGGTATTAGGAGAAGAAAGGGAAACTCTGGAGGGAAGAAGGGAAATAGAAGATGTTCTCCCGTCTCAACTTCCTACCTGGGACCCTAATAACGCTGGGGGAAGGGATGCGCTCCTCCAGTATCACCGGGCTCTGTTGAGGGGGCTCAAGGCAGCAGTTAGAAAGCTAACCAACTTTAGCAAGGTAAGTGAGGTCATCCAGGGAAGGGAGGAATCTTCGGCAGCCTTCTTAGAGAGACTCATGGAGGTATATAGAGTGTACACCCCCTTAGACCCAGAAGCGGAAGAAAACAAGAGGCTAATAAACATAGCCTTTGTTACTCAAGCTGCTTCTGATATAAGAAAAAAGCTTCAGAATATTGAGGGGTTTGAGGGAGAGAATAGGAGTAAGCTATTAGAAATAGCCCAGAAAGTATATATTAACAGGGATGATCCAGAGGTTGGCAGAGCAAAGTAGGTAGCCAAGATCCTGATTGCTACTCAGAAACCTCTCCCCAAAGGAAAAGGAGGACAGAGGAAGGGCCAAGGACAGTGAATAGACAAGGATCAATGTGCCTATTGCAAGGAGAAAGGACACTGGAAGAGAGAGTGACCAAAGTTGAGGGCCGACAGCCAGAGGCCAAAACAAGCCCCAGAGGTCTTGATCCAAACCTTAGACTGACAGGGCCAGGGCTCCATTCCCATTGGCTTCCAGGAGCCCATGGTCACCTTAACAGTTGAATGAAAACCACTAGACTTCTTAGTCGACACGGGAGCCACCTACTCAGTCCTAAAGAAACCACAGGGCCAGATGCAGAAGGCAACTACTAAGATAATAGGGCAACGGGCAAAGCAGAAGCCTACCCATAGGCCACTGCAAGAATTACTGACTTAGGTCGAGGCACCATCACCCACTCTTTCCTAGTCATTCCAGACTGCCCTTACCCACTGCTTGGAAGGGACTTATTGCAGAAATTCAGGCCACCATAACCTTCCTCCGGAAGGAAAGCCCTATAGGGAACAAAGAGGCAGAGGTCAGCATGGAAGTAACTGTCCCACTGTCTGAAGAACACTTACTTCCCAGCGTCCTAGAAGGTAAGGAGGCTGAGGAAGGGGTTCCAGATGCCCTGCGTGCCTGGGTACCCATCCAGAAACCAGGGAGCCAAGACTATCGTCCGGTCCAGGACTTGCGGGAAGTGAATGCGCAGGTAGAGACTATTCATCCCATGGTGCCCAACCCGTATACCTTACTGAGCTCATTGCCCCAACCCATACCTATTATTCTGTCCTGGATTTGAAGGATGCCTTCTTTTGTATTCCCCTGGCGCCTCAGAGCCAAGAGATCTTTGCCTTTGAATGGAATGACCCAGAAAATAGACTAGTGGGTCAGTTCATTTGGACCAGACTACCACAAGGGTTTAAGAATTCCCCCACCATTTTTAATGAAGCCCTCAGCAAAGATCTGCAGGCTTTCCACTCCTCCCATCCGTCGATCGTACTGCTCCAGTATGTGGATGACATCCTCATAGCTGCCAAGGACGAAGGAGAGTGTGAGGAAGCTACCTCGGACATGCTACAAGATCTCGGGCGAATAGGGTATCAAGTCTCCACCAAGAAGGCCCAGATTGTGACACAAACTGTAAGTTATTTGGGGTATAACTTACAGGGAGAGCAAAGGACATTGTCCAGCCAGCAAATTCAGATGGTCTTGCAGATCCCCGAGCCTACTAACAAGAGGCAGGTATGAGAATTCCTGGGTGCAGTAGGATACTGCCGACTGTGGATATTAGGCTTTGCAGAACTAGCTAAACCCCTACACGAACTAACCAAGGGTAAGGAAGAGCAGTTCACATGGACAGATAGGGAGAAGCAAGCATTCCAAGTGCTTAAAGAGGCCCTGGTGGCCCTGGCCGGTTGGCTCAGTGGTGGAGCGTCGGCCTGGCCTGCAGAAGTCCCAAGTTCGATTTCCGGCCAGGGCACACAGGAGAGGCACCCATCTGCTTCTCCACTCCTCCCCCTCTCCTTCCTCTCTGTCTCTCTCTTCCCTTCCCATAGCGAGGCTCCATTGGAGCGGAGATGGCCCGGGTGCTGGGGATGGCTCCTTGGCCTCTGCCGCGGGTGCTGGAGTGGCTCTGGTCGCGGCAGAGCGACGCCCCGGAGGGGCAGAGCATCGCCCCCTGGTGTGCAGAGCGTCACCCCCTGGTGGGCGTGCCGGGTGGATCCTGGTTGGGCGCATGCGGGAGTCTGTCTGACTGTCTCTCCCTGTTTCCAGCTTCAGAAAAATACAAAAAAAAAAAAAAAAAAAGAGAGGCCCTGGTGACTTCCCCAGCTTTGGCCCTGCCAGATCTGGCCAAACCCTTTCAGCCATTTATAGCAGAAAAGGGAGGGGGGGTAGCTTTAGGGGTACTGAGCCAGGAACTTAGGCCGTGGAAGAGGCCTGTCACCTATCTGTCCAAGAAACTTGATCCTGTAGCCTCGGGATGGCCAACATGTCTGAGGACCCTTGCTGCCACCTCCATACTAGTCAAGGAGGCTAGTAAGTTGACTTTAGGGCAGAACATCAAAGTCATTAGAGAACACTACGTACAGCAAGTGCTGTGAGCACCTCCTGACAGGTGGCTATCTAATGTGTGGCTAACACAGTATCAGGCTCAGCTACTGAACCCTCCATCTGTTCAGTTCCTCAAAACTGCTGCCCTGAAACCAGTGACCCTGTTGCCAATACTGGACTCCACTTTGGTCCACAGTTGCAAACAAATCCTTGACACAGTGACTGGCTCTCGCCTGGACTTAAAGAATCAAGCATACGGGAAGGCAGACCTGACTGTCTTTACTGACGGGAGCAGTTTTATTAAGGATGGACAGTGACATGCAGGGGCAGCAGTGACCACGGAAAATAAGGTCCTGTGGCAGAAAGCACTGCCTGCAGGAACATCTGCACAAAGGGCAGAGCTAATAGGACTAACCCGAGCCTTACAGATAGCAGAGGGAAAAGTTGCCAACATCTATACTGACAGCCGGTATGCATTCACCACTGCCCATGTCCACAGAGCCATATACAAGGAAAGAGGCTTACTGACAGCAGGGGGAAAGACATTAAAAATCACAATAAAATTCTTGCACCATTTGGCTACCTACCAAAGTTGCCATTCACTGCAAAGGACACCAGAGAGGGGACTCTCCTATTGTAAAGGGTAACAATCTAGCAGACTCAGCTGCAAGAGAGGCAGCCACTGGGCCACAAGAAAGCCTTCTGCCATTGCTGCCTAAGCCAACGCTACCTCCGGATCCTAGATATTCCCCAGAAGAAGAACAGGAAGGGATGCAGTTGAAAGGGAAGAAAAATCAGCAGAGATAGATAGAGCTTCCTGACTCCTGGCTCTATTTACCCCAGGGAATAGTAAGAGAAATAGTAGGAGATATTCATACAAGTACTCATCTAGGACAAAACAAGCTAGTACAAGTTATCAGGAAGTATTATGTAGGGCCCAACATCAGGGATATTGTCCACTCCATTGTCTCGAGGTGCAGCATCTGTGCCAGAGTAAATACGCAGAATAAGAAGCTACCCCCTTTGTGAGGTATCGGGGGAAAGCTCCGGGAGAACTGTAGAAAATAGATTTCACAGAAAAGACCCCTGGGTTATAAGTATCTATTAGTATTAGTAGACACCTTCTCAGGATAGGTGGAAGCATTCCCCACGCAAGGAGAGGCTGCTTCCACAGTCTGCAAAGTCTTATTAAGGGAAATTATACCTAGATATGGCATTCCCCTAGCCCTAGGATCAGACAATGGACCTACATTCATATCCAGGATATCTCAAGAATTAGCCGCTAAGTTAGGTATTAATTGGAAATTGCATTGCATTTATAGGCCCCAAAGTTCAGGACAGGTAGAAAGAATGAACAGGACTCTGAAGGAAACTATAATTAAGCTGAGAGGGGAGACAGGCGAAAACTAGATTGAGCTCCTCCCTTTTGCCCTTTTTAGAACCAGATGTACCCCCTATCTCAATAAATGGACCCCTTATGAAATTTTATTTGGGCAACCTGTGCCCCTTGTACCTCGATTGACCAGAGGGGAACTAGAGATTTCTAATCATAATTTCCTCAAGTCCTTGCAGGCCCTGCAGCACATCAGAAGCGAGGTGCAGGCCCTCTAGAGATCAGCCCAATCGAATGCAAAACACAGCTCCCGACTACCGGAGCCACCGGAGCCTGGACAGTAGATGTGGCTTCTCAACCACAGACAGGGCAATCTTGAGCCGCGGTGCAATGGACCATTCCAGGTGATCCTAAATACACCCACAGCTATTAAGGTAGCTGAAAAGCCCTACTAGATCCACCTCTCCCACGTGAAGCCGGCCCAACCACCTGATGAAGGATCTCGGAGATGGCAAGTCAAGCAGACCCCTGGAGAACCTCTAAAGCTCACCTTCTCCTCCACTTAGGACTGATGGCTTTTTATTGTTTACTCAGTAATGGACTAGAGTTGCAGGAATAGGTTTTAATCAGGACAGCAGATAGCATAGTTATAGCACAGAATAACACCTGGGAAAGGAACCTGCTACCTCCTGGCAAATTTCACCTTAGGTAATTCTAATTACAGTGACTATTGCCTTAACCAAGAAACCCTACCTGCCACCCTAGAGGGCCCAAAAGTAATGAAGGCACCTGAAGGACTATAGTTTGTGTGCACTCAAGGTATCTTCAAGTGTATAGTCCCCACTCATCCTGAACTTTGTGTAAGTGCTTATATTATTCCACAGGTATATCTGTATAGGGGAAATCCCGAATTCCTTGTTGCTCCCCCGAGGTGGGCAAAATGAGCTCCACTCCTTATCCCTATCATAGCTACCATAGGAATTGTAGGGTCAGCAGCAGTAGGGACAGCATCCTCATTCAAGGGGAACTCACCCTCAGACAGCTATCCAAGACATTCTCCAAAGATATTGTACTTCTCCAAAACCAGCTAATATACCTCGAGAAGCAAATAGACTCCCTAACCAAGGTAGCCCTTCAGAATAGGAGAGGGCTAGACCTCCTCCTCCTTGAGCAAGGAGGACTGTGGGCTGCTTTAAGAGAAGAATGTTGTTTTCATGCTAACCACTTTAGAGTAATTAGAGAGAATATCAAGATACTTGCAAACAGATTAAAGAATAGGAACCTAGAAGAAAACAGCCCTAGCTAGTATACCTCTATGTTCAAGACTTCTCTTTAGTTAACTACCCTCATATCCGCAATTGCTGGACCCTTCTATTATTCTTTTTTTCTGTATTTTTCTGAAGCCGGAAACGGGGAGACACAGTCAGACAGACTCCCGCATGCACCCGACCGGGATCCACCTGGCACATCCACCAGGGGGTGACACTCTGCCCACCAGGGGATGATGCTCTGCCCCTCCGGGGCATCACTCTGTTGCAACCAGAGCCACTCTAGTGCCTGGGGCAGAGGTCGAGGAGCCATCCCCAGCGCCCAGGCCATCTTTGCTCCAGTGGAGCCTCGGCTGTGGGAAAGGAAGAGAGAGACAGAGAGGAAGGAGAGGGGGAGGGGTGGAGAAGCAGATGGGTGCTTCTCCTGTGTGCCCTGGCCGGGAATCGAACCCAGGACTTCTGCACACCAGGCCGACGCTCTACCACTGAGCCAACCAGCCAGGGCCCCCTTCTATTATTCTTATTGGCTCTTACCTTTGGACCAATGATCATTAACAAGCTCCTTGTGTTTGTAAAGGAGAGGGTAGATGTAATAAAGTTAATGGTTCTATCCCAACCTTACACCAGTCTCCCCACTGATGAAGAATCAAGGGTTTGATTTAGGCTCAAAAGAGATGGGGGAATGTTAGATTCGGGGAGGTGTGCTGTGGCTGCCAGAGTGTAACTATTGAAGGAGCAGGAACAGGGAGTGCTGATAGAGCCCCTGTGAGGCTGAGAACAAAGAAGTTTATGTTTGAAATTCGCCACTAAGCTAAACCCGGCCCCTGTTGCTATGCTGTGTGAGACCTCCCTAGCAAATAGCTAACTGCCACATCTGCTTCTGTATAATGCTTGCTCACTTAGAATATATAAGGACCTAGCTATAAGTGCCAGGCGCGACTCTCGTTTGCAGCTCCTTGTGGGTACGGTGTCTCTGGACACCTTGAGAGCTTGCCCCTGCACAGGTTAAACTGGCCAATAAAGTGCCATCTACACTCCTGAAAGTCTCCAACGTTTGTTCTTGCACCCGGTGGATGCAACACTAACCATGTCTACCAGATAGCTACTAAGAAATCGGAAGGTTAAACTCCTTTTCACTTGATCAGTTACTTTCCCCTTTCTTTTCCTTTCTCATTGTTTGATGGCTTTACAGTATTCAGACTATGGTAAACTGATCTTTCCAAGTAGAGAAAAGAAAATGGTGCTTTACATCATAAAAATATTTTATATAGAGATCAAATAAAACTTTCATAAAACCACACACGTGCATAACTTTCATGAAACACAAATAAACTTACTTTTAAACCAATCATATCACCTGCTTCTTTTTCTGTTTGTTTCTGTCCTATGCCATTTTAAAAACAGCCTTATTGAGTTTTAATTTAAGGGAGAGGGAGAGAGACAGAGGGGATGAGTGAGAGAGACAGAGACAGAAAAAGAGAGAGAGAGAAAGCCTTAGCGTGTTGTTGCACTTAGTTGGGCACTCATTGGTTGCTTCTCTTTCATATGTGCCATGATCAAGAACCAAACATGTGACCTTGGCATGCTGGATGACACTCTTTCCACTGAACCACCCAGCCATCGCTAAAATGCACCCATTTTAAGTGTAAAATTCAATGATTTGTATTAAACTTAAAGAAATGTGCCATCACTCAACTCAGTTTTAGATAATTTCCATCACCACAAAGATGCCTTATGCCCATTTGTAGTCAATCCAAGTTCCTCGTTCCAACCTCAGGCAAATACTAATCTTTCTTTCTTTATAAATTTGTCTTTTCTAGAATTTCCTATAAGTGAAATCATACAATGTATATAATGTCTGGTGTGTGGCTTCTTTCACTTACAGTAATGCTTCCAAGGTTCACTAATGTTGAAGCATGTATCACTTCATTACCTTCACTGCTGAATAATACTCCACTATATAATGTACCACATTTATTTTTCTATTTCTCAGTTGATAAACATTTGGATAATTTCTACATTTTAGATACTATGAACAATGCTCCTATGAATATTCATGTTCAAATATTGATATGGGCATATGATTTCATTCATGAGTTGCACAGTAAGTTTAAGCATAACTTTAAGCTTGACCAGGAAGTGACACAGTGGATAGAGCATCGGACTAGGATGCAGAGGACCCAGGTTCGAAACTCCAAGGTCACCAGCTTGAGTGCAATGGCTCATCTGGTTTGAGCAAGGCTCACCAGCTTGAACCCAAAATTGGTGGCTTGAGCAAGGGGTCACTTGGTCTTTGGAGCCCCCTCCCATGGTTAAGGCACATATGAGAAAGCAATCAATGAAAAACTAAGGTGCCACAAAGAAGAATTGATGCTTCTCATCTCTCTCCCTTCCTGTTCCTATCTGTCCCTCTCTCTGTCTCTGTCACACACATACATACACACACACACACACACACACAGCATAACTTTTTAAGAGACTACCAAAGTGTATTTCAAAGAGGCCAAATCATTTGGCATTTCCACTTGCAAAATATGAAGGTTCTAGTCTCTACACATCTTCACCAGCTAAATGAAATTATTAAATTTCAATATGTGACCCAGAAAAGTTTGGGGACAAAGCACCTACTCTTACATCATTCATCTGGTACATCTCCTTGGGACACATGGAAGTGTGGAATATGAAAGAAGAAAGAAAATTTATAGTCTCAGACCTTCTCCAAGTCCCCTTTCCTGCTAGCAACTATACTACTCACAAAAGTTAGGGGATATTTCAAAATGAATATGAAGTGATCAAATATCCCCTAATTTTTGTGAGCAGTATAGTACCGTTCTACCTCCAATTTCCTACCTAATACTCAAGATCCAAACTTCTCTAACTTTTAAGGAAAGGAACTCAATGCCCCCCCCCAGAGTGATTCTGTCTGTCTATCCTCAATGCTAGCCCACGGGATCTCATATACCCATCAGACTGGGAGAGTAGAATAAACCCTAGGAATAATTTTGCTAGAAAACAGTCCAGATCTGCATCAGGTGTGATAGGCCTCAGAACAGTTTCTTTTCTACTGGCACAGTTATACAAAAGTAATAATTTAGGCCCTGGCCAGATAGGTCAGTTGGTTAGAGCACTGTCTCAAAGTGCAGAGGACGTGGATTTGATCCCCAGTCAGGGCACATACAGGAACAAACCAATGTTTCTGTCTTTCTCTCTCTCTTCCTCTATAAAATCAATTTTTTTTAAAAAGTAATAATTTAGTAACTTAGAGGAGCTGCTTATCACGTATGCCTAACATCATTACTTTCAATGAAATTTTCACTATTAATAAGTAAAACTCAGGTTATTTTTTTTCCAAGTCTTACACTCAGATACCACAGCTGGTTCTTCTTACAACAGTCATCTACTCACAACTTGACATTATAGAATTTTTCTTGAGGAGTATCAATACCAGTGATATTTTTCTGAGTTTCTGATTACATCTAGAGTAAACTGGTAACACTGAGAGTGATATACAATTGGAAGCCCTGTAATCACGCTTGCCTCTTGTTTTAATTTATGTAGTATGTAATTAGGTAGAAATAAGTCTGCTGACACCTACAAGTTAATTGTTTTAAAATCTTTAGGGAGAAAAAGATGGCAGCAGAGTAGGCGGACGCACAGATGCCCAGCTCTCACCACCAAACTGGAATACAAATCAATTTAGGAAAAATCAGCATGAAAAACCAACTCTTAACTGCAAGAACAGCTCTCAAAAACCAAGGAGCAAAGAAGAAGCCACAACAAACCTGGTAGTGAGTGCCTGAATCTCCCCTGCTTACAGGAACGGAGGGGTGGGGGTGAGGCTGAGAGCCCAGAGGGGATCTCACACAAGGGAAAAGAGCAGGAACTACTGCTCACAGCCACTTGCCTGGCGACCAGGGAGCGAGGTGTGTTGAAAAGACCAGCTTATCTCCCAAGTGGAAAGGAAAGAGAGAGGGACAGACTGTGAGGGGCTAAGGAATGAAGGAGCCGACCTTAAAAAGCTGACTCATCCATGCTAGAGCTGGCCATAGCTGGGGGAGGGACTGAACCTTTCACAAAACAGAGCTGAATTGCTTCTGGATCGGAGATCTCTGGACATCTATTCAGCTCCAATCAGCGCAACAAGACACAGCTGAAAACAAGAAGTGAGGAGGAGGGGCAGTAACTCAGGTCTCCATGGAGATATGAGATACACCTCTCTCTACTGAAGCTGAGAAAACACCCTGCCCCCAGGGAGATTAGTTGGCTAAAGAGACCTTCAGAGTCTCAGGTTACACCCATCGCATTCCTGGATACAGTTTCAAGGAAGCCCCCTGCTGAGATCAGTAAACAAGATTATCACCTATTAAGAAAACAAAAAAAAACAAGACTTCAAAGCTGCCCAACTCTGAAAGTGGATTACAGATAACAGCTGATACCAACCCAAGAAGACCTAGACTGAAAACTGGGGCAGACAACACCAAGCCTAGACTCAACCAACTCTACAAATAAAGCACCCCAAAACAGACAATGAGAAGACAAAGAAGTGCAATCCAAATGAAACCACAAAAGACACCTTCGAGAGATGAACTGAGTGATATGGAAATAATCAAACTTCCAGATGCGGAGTTCAAAATAATGTTTGTAAGGATGCTTAGGGATCTTAGAACAACAATAGATGGTCATTATGAACACCTAAATAAAGAAATAGCAAGTATAAAAAAGAATCAGTTGGAGATGACAAATACAATATCAGAAATAAAGACCACAATGGAAGGAATTAAAAACAGGATAGATAGAGCTGAGGATCGAATCAGCAAGTTGGAGGACAACTGGAATGAAGGCATGAAAGCAGAGAAGAAAAGAGAAAAGAGACTCAAAAAGTCAGAGGAAACTCTTAGAGAGCTCTGTGACAACATGAAGAGAAATAACATCCACATCATAGGGATTCCTGAAGAAGAAGAAAAAGAACAAAGGATAGAAACTTTGTTCAATCATATCATAGCTGAAAACTTCCCTAAATTAATCCAAGAGAAACTCTCACAAGTCCAAGAAGCACAGAGGACTCCATTAAAGAGAAACCCAAAGAAACCTATACCAAGACACATCATAAGCTAAGCGATAAAGAGAAAATATTAAAAGCTGCAAGAGAAAAAAAGTTATCACCTACAAAGGAGCCCCCATAAGGATGACATCTGACTTCTCAACAGAAACACTTGAGGCCAGAAGGGAATGGCAAGGAATATTCAAAGTAATGCAGAACAAGAACCTACAACCAAGACTACTTTATCCAGCAAGGCTATTGTTTAAAATTGAAGGAGAAATAAAAAGCTTCCCAGACAAAAAACAACTCAAGGAATTCATTACAACCAAACCAATGCTGCAGGAAATGTTAAGGGGCCTGGTGTAAACAAATCAAAGTGGGAAAAGAATATACCAAAAGAGGAATACACGTTTAAAGAAGAAAATGGCAATAAAGAACTACATATCAATAATAACTTTAAACGTAAATGGATTAAATGATCCAATCAAAAGACATAGGGTAGCTGTGTGGATAAGAAAACAGGACCCATACATATGTTGTCTACAAGAGACACACCTTAGAACAAAAGACACACATAGATTGAAGGTAAAAGGATGGAAAAAAACGTTTCATGCAATCGGAAATGAAAAAAAAAGCTGGGGTAGCAATACTTATATCAGACAAATTGGACTTTAAAACAAAGGATATAGTAAGAGATAAAGAAGGCCACTACATAATGATAAAGGGAGTAATCCAACAGGAAGATATAACTATTATAAATATCTATGCACCTAATATAGTAGCACCTAAATATATAAAGCAGACTTTCATGGATTTAAAGGGTGAAATCAACAGCAATACTATAATAGTAGGGGATTTCAATACCCCACTAACATCACTAGATAGATCCTCAAGAAAGAAAATTAACAAAGAAACAGCAGACTTTTTGGAAACACTAGATCAACTCGATTTAATAGATATCTTCAGAACCTTTCACCCTAAAGCAGCAGAATATACATTCTTTTCAAGTGCTCATGGTACATTCTCTAGGATAGACCACATGTTAGGGCACAAAAGTGCTCTCAACAAATTTAAGAAGACTGAAATCATATCAAGCACTTTCTCCGATCACAACGGCATGAAACTAGAAATGAATCACAACAGAAAAGCTCAAAAATTCTCAAACACATGGAAACTAAATAGCAGGTTGTTAAATAATGAATGGATTAAGAATGAGATCAAAGAAGAAATAAAAAATTCCTAGAAACGAATGACAATGAGCATACAACAACTCAAAATTTATGGGACACAGTGAAAGCACTGCTGAGAGGGAAGTTCATAGCACTACAGGCACACATTCAGAAGCTAGAAAAAGCTCAAATAAACAACTTAACCCTGCATCTAAAAGAATTAGAAAAAGAACAGCAAGTAAAGCCCAAATGTAGTAGAAGGAAGGAAATAATAAAGATCAGAGCAAAAATAAATGACATAGAGGCTAAAGAAACAATACAGAGGATCAATGAAACCCGGAGCTGGTTCTTTAGAGAGGTAAACAAGGTTGATGAACCTTTAACTAGACTCACCAAGAAAAAGAGAGAGAGAACTCAAATAAATAAAATTAGAAATGAGAGAGGAGAAATAACAACTGACACAACAGAAATACAAAATATTGTAAGAAAATACTATGAAGAACTGTATGCCAAAAAACTAGACAACCTAGATGAAATGGACAAATTCCTTGAAACATACAATCTTCCAAAAATCAATGTGGAAGAATCAGAAAACCTAAACAGACCAATTACACCAAATGAGATCGAAACAGTTATCAAAAAACTCCCAACAAAGAAAAGTCCAGGGCCCGATGGCTTCGCAAGTGAATTCTACCAAATATTCAAAGAAGAACTAACTACTATCCTTCTCAAGCTATTTCAAAAAATTCAAGAGGAAGGAAGATTTCCAAGCTCCTTTTATGAGGCGAGCATAATTCTGATTCCAAAACCAGGCAAAGACAACACAAAGGAAGAAAATTATAGGCCAATATCTCTGATGAATATAGATGATAATATCCTCAATAAAATATTAGCAAACCGGATCCAACAATATATGGAAAAAATCATACACATTGATCAAGTGGGATTTATCCTGGGGAGGCAAGGCTGGTACAATATTCATAAATCAATCAATGTGATTCATCACATAAACAAAAAGAAGGAGAAAAACCATATGATAATTTCAATAGATGCACAAAAAGCATTTGATAAAATCCAGAACCCTTTCATGATCAAAACTCTCAGCAAAGTGGGAATACAGGGAACATACCTCAACATGATAAAAGCCATCTATGAGAAACCCACAGCCAACATCATACTCAATGGACAAAAATTAAAAGCAATACCCTTAAGATCAGGAACAAGTAGGGGTGCCCCCTTTAACCACTCTTATTTAACATAGTCCTGGAAGTCCTAGCCACAGCAATCAGACAAGAAGAAGAAATAAATGGCATTCAAGTTGGAAAAGAAGAAGTAAAACTATCATTATTTGCAGATGATATGATATTGTATATAGAACACCCTAAAGTCTCAGTCAAAAAACTACTGGACCTGATAAATGAATTCAGCAAAGTGGTAGGATATAAAATCAATACTCAGAAATCAGAGGCATTTTTATACACCAACAATGAACAGTCAGAAAGAGAAATTAAGGAAACAATCCTCTTCACAATTACAACCAAAAAAATAAAGTACCTAGGAGTAAACTTAACCAAGGAGACTAAAGACTTGTACTCAGAAAATTACAAAGCATTGATAAAAGAAATCAAGGAAGATACAAACAAGAGGAAGCATATACCGTGCTCATGGTTAGCAAGAATAAGCATCAGTAAAATGTATATTTTACCCAAAGCAATCTATAAATTCAATGCAATACCAATTAAAATACCAATGACATACTTCAAAGATATAGAGCACATATTCCAAAAATTTATATGGAACCAAAGAAAGAACACGAATAGCCTCAGCAACCTTAAAAAAGAAGAATAAAGTGGGAGGTATCACACTTCCTGATATCAAGTTATACTACAAGGCCATTGTACTCAAAACAGCCTGGTACTGGCATAAGAACAGGCATATAGATCAATGGAACAGAACAGAGAACCCAGAAATAAACCCACAGTTCTATGGACAACTGATATTTGACAAAGGAGGCAAGGAAATACAATGGAGTAAAGACAGCCTCTTTAACAAATGGTGTTGGGAAAATTGGACAGCTACTTGCAAAAAAATGAAACTAGATCACCAGCGTACACCACTCACAAAAATAAACTCAAAATGGATAAAAGACTTAAATGTAGGCTGTGAAACCATAAGCATCTTAGAAGAAAACCTAGGCAGTAAGCTCTCGGGCATCTCTCAGAGCAATATATTTGCTGATTTATCTCCACGGGGGAGTGAAATAAAAGACAGGATAAACAAATGGGACTATATCAAACTGAAAAGCTTTTGCACAGCTAAAGACAACAAGAACAGAATAAAAAGACAAACTACACAATGGGAGAACATATTTGACAATATGTCTGATAAGGGGTTAATAACCAAAATTTATAAAGAACTTGTAAATCTCAACACCAGGAAGCCAATCCAATCCAAAAATGGGCAAAAGAGATGAATAGACACTTCTCCAAAGAGGACATACAGATGGCCAATAGGCATATGAAAAAATGCTCAACATCACTAAGCATTAGAGAAATGCAAATTAAAACCACAATGAGATATCACCTCACACCAGCCAGAATGGCGCTCGTCAACAAAACAACACAGAATAAGTGCTGGCGAGGATGTGGAGAAAAGGGAACCCTCCTGCACTGCTGGTGGGAATGCAGACTGGTGCAGCCTCTGTGGAAAACAGTATGGAGATTCCTCAAAAAACTGAAAATCGAACTGCCTTTTGACCCAGCTATCCCACTTTTAGGAATATACCCCAAGGACACCATAGAACGGCTCGAAAAGCAGAAATGCACCCGCATGTTAGTGGCAGCATTGTTCACAATAGCGGAGATCTGGAAACAGCCCAAGTGTCCGTCAGATGACGAGTGGATTAAAAAACTTTGGTACATATATACTATGGATACTACTCAGCCATAAGAAATGATGACATCGGATCATTTACAATGACATGGATGGACCTTGACAACATTATATGGAGTGAAATAAATAAATCAGAAAAAAAACTAAGATGAATCCATACATAGAAGGGACATAAAAATGAGACTCAGAGACATGAACAAGAATGTGATGGCAACAGGGGCGGGGGGTTGGGGGAGGGGGGAGGGGGTGAAGAAGGAGAGAGGGGTTAGGGGAGGGGAGGGGCACAAAGAAAACCAGATAGAAGGTGACAGAAGACAATTTAACTTTGCGGGAGGGGTATACAGCACAATCAAATGTCAAAATAATCTAGAGATATTTTCTCTCAACATATGTACCCTGATTTATCAATGTCACTGTATTAAATTTAATAAAATATAAATAAATAAATAAAGAGATTGGAGTTTCTTTTTGAGGCGGTGAAGAAGTTTTGGTCCTAGAAATGTAGGTTGCACAAAATGGTGAATGTTCTAAATGCTACTGAATTTTTTACTTTGCAAACATTAATTTTATATTTTGACCTTGACTTCAACTGAATAAAGACATCCTCAAGTAAAGTAAAATTATGCTACACTTTATTTTTATTCATCTAATTTTTAAATTAAAGTTGACATTCAGTGTTATTTAATATTTGTTTCAAATTTATAGCATACTGGTGCAACAGTCGTATAATTGATTAAGTGATCCCACTGATAATACTAGTACCACCTGGCCCCATATACTGTTATTGCAATACAGTATTGTATTCCCTATGTAGTACTTCACATCCCTGTGACTATTCTGTAATTTTATATTCCCTTCTCCTCTTCCAGTTATCTCCCCTCTCATCTGACAACCCTTCAATTTTTTTCACTGTATGTAGGAATCTGTTTCTGTTTGATTTATTTTGTTTTTTAGATTCTACATATTAATGAGATCATATGCTATTGATCTTTCTTTTTCTGACTTATCACACTTAGCATAATTCCCTGTAGGTCCATCCATATCACCAATGGTTAGACTTTATCCTATTTTTAAGGCGGAGTGAGCCCAACCAGTTGGCTCAGTGGTAGAGCATCGGCCAGGCATGTGGATGTCCTGGCTTTAATTCCTGGTCAGGGCACACAGGAGAAGCAACCACCTGCTTCTTCATCCCTCCCCCTCTCACTTTTTTCTCTCTCTCTATTCTCCTCCTGAAGCCATGGCTTGTTTGGTTGTTTGGTTTGACTGAGTTAGCCTTGGGTCCTAAGAATGGCTCCATGGCTTCCACTTCAGAAGCTAAAAAATGGCTCAGTGGATGAGCAATAGAAAGGTCCCCTGATGGGCAGAGCATTGCTCCTGAGTGGGCTTGCTGGGTGAATCCCAGTTGCAGCACATGTGGGAGTCTCTCTATGCCTCCCCTCCTCTCAGTAGAAAGCAAAAAAAAAAAAAAAGGTAGAGTGGTATTTCATTGTAAATATTTACTAAATCTTTTTTATCCAATTGTCTAGTCATGGGTGTTTGGGTTACTTCTATATCTTAGCTACTGTAAATAGGCTGAATTGAAAATATGGGTGCAGCCCTGGCTGGTTGGCTCAGTGTTAGAGCATTGGCCAGTGTGTGGTTGTCCTGGGTTCGATTTCTAGTCAAGGCACACAGAAGAAGTATCATCTGCTTCTCCACCTATCCTCTTCTGCCTCTCTCTTTCTCTGTCTTCTCCTACCGCAGCCAGTGGCTCAATTGGTTCAAGAGAATTGGTCCTGAGAGCTGAGGATGGCACCATGGAGCCTCCGCCTTTGATGCTAAAGATGACTTGGTTGCTGAACAGTGACCTTAGATATGCAGAGCATTCCAGTAGGGGGCTTGCTGGGTGAATCCCGGTCAGGGTGAATGCAGGAGACTGCCTCTCTTTCCTCCTCTCACTTAAAAAAAAAAAAAAAAGAAAGAAAGAAAATAGGAGTGCATATATATTTTCTAATTAATGTGTGGATTCCTCAAATGTATTCCCAGGAGTGAAATTGCTGGGTCATATAGTAGTTCGATTTTTAATTTCTTGAGAAAACTCCACAGTGTTTTCCATAGGGGCTGCACCCATTTGCAATTTCACTTTAAAATTTGAAAAGTGCATGAGGGTTCCCTTTCTTCAAATTCTTACCATTAGTTGTTTTTTTATTTATTGATAATAGCTATTCTAAAAGGTATGAGATGATTTCTCATTGTGGTCTTAAATTGCATTTCACTGATGATTAATGAAATTGACCATATTTTCATGTTTCTTTGCCATCTGTAGGTCCTCTTTGAATAAACATCTATTCAGGTTTTTGCCTATTTTTAATAAGATTATTTGTTTTTTGGTGTTGAGTTGTAGCAGTTAATTATTGATTTTTGATATTAATCTGTTGGCATATGTATCATTGGTTAATATGTTCTTCCATTTAGTAGGTTCTTTGTTTTGTTGGTAGTTGTCTTTGCTGTGCAAATCATGTTAGTTTGGTATAGTCCCTTTTGTTTATTTTTCTTTAGTTTCCTTTGCCCAAGGAGATATAACAGAATAAAGACTACTAAGAGTAATGCCAGAATTTACTGCCTTTGTTTTCTTCTCAGAGTTTGTGGTTTCAGGTCTTCTATTTTAAAAGTTTTTAATCTATTTTGAGTTCATTCTTATATGTGATGTAAGAAAGTGGTGTGGTTTTATTAATTTATTTTTGCATGCATTTGTCCAGTTTCCTCAACACCATTTATTGAACAGCCTGTCTTTCCTCTATTGTTTATTCTTGTTTTCTTTTCATATATTATTTGACTATATAAACATTGCTTTCTCGGCTCTCTATTTTGGTCCATTGGTCCATGTGTCTGTTTTTATGCAAATAACATGCTGTTTTGATTACAGTAAGTTTGTACTATAGTTTGATGTCAGGTAGCATGATACCTCCAACTTTGTTCTTTAAGAAGCTGTGTCTATTCAAGCTCTTTTGTGGTTCCATATACATTTTAAGATTATTTGTTCTAGTTCTGTAAAAATTGTCATTGGTATTTTAATAGGGACTGCATTGAATCTATAGATTGTTTTGGGCAGTCTGGACATTTTAGCAATGTTAGTTCTTTCTTCCCATGATCATGGTGTATGCTTGCATTTATTTGTATCTTCTTCAGTATTTTCTTCAATGTCTTTTAATTTTCTGAGTGTGGCCTTTGGTTGAATTTATACCTGGATATTTTATTTCTTTTTAATGCAATTGCAAATGGGGTTGTTTTTTCAATTTCTCTTTCTTGTAGTTTTTTTATTGGCCTATAAAAAATATCAGCCGATTTCCAAATTGGTTAAATTTGCATCTTGCGAGTGATGTTACGGAAATGGCGCCGTGAGCAGCGCGTCCAACAGATCTCCCCAAAATCTCAACAAATTTATCAACTAGAAACAGAAAAATTTATCCTCGGAGCATTCCGGAGTTCCACACGCACACTGAAAGCAAAAGGACTGTTGCTGAGGAGGGAGTACACCTGTGGTGAGTCAACCCACACGTGCAGCTGCCCGCCCACACTCGGGGACGGCAGCCTGGGCACTGGCGGCTGCCCCAGCATACCCTGAGAAACCGTGCGCGCGCCCCGTGCTGCGGTCCTCGGCCACTGGCGTGCTGAGAAACCGTGCGCGTGCCCCGTGCCATGATCCCCGTCCACTGGTGTGCTGAGAAACCGCGCGCGCGCCCTGAGCCGCGGTCCTGGAGGGGCGCCAAGGCTGTCTTTCCTAGTCAGGAGATTCTCTCCGTGGGCGGGGCACTTCACCCAGCCATTCAAGCTAACAATCAAGCGCTGGGGGGAGGGGCGCGCAGGCAGCCTGAAATACTTTCTGGAGCACAGCTGCGGATCCAATCACTGAAATTAGCTTAACCCACAAAATCTACACACCCACGGGGCTCTAATTGATAAGATCTCTCCCAGTTCAGCGATCCAAGACAAGAGGCATGATATTTTTCAGTGCCTTTCACTAAAGGGGCGGGGGCAACTTCTGATTGACAGAGCCTCCATATTCAGGAATATACCTAACAAGAGGGACTTGGCAGATACTAAGATCCATAAAGCAAACAGCGACTAGTGCTTCTTCTTCCCAGCCAAAACAGGCTACCAAGTGTGGAAAGCCTGGGTTGAGTGGTCCAACTGAATGATAGGCGCTGAAAAGTCACCTTGACAACAATTGACTCCCAGCCCCACCTGATTACGCTGGAGGCTCTGACTGCCAGAGCCTTACCCAGAGCCTTGCGCTGAGTGAGGATAGAGTGGGGATTTCCCAACTCTTTGAGCCTCTTATTCCCCAGACAGAAGCAGTGGCAGCCTCATAGCTGGATCACCAGGCTGCTAATTCAGGAAGGGGAGACTAGGAAAGAGACTCCAGGAAAGCAAACTCTCTCATTGTTGGACTCTGCAAATGCCAACAAGCCTTGACTACCAGCGAGACTAAAGCCAATTATATGACATGGCCATAGAATCCCATCAACTGCAAATTCCTACCTAAGAGTGACACAGGGGCAGAACCTGGGGTACAGAGTCACCGACCAGGAAGAGGGAGAGAAAAGAAAAAAGGAAGAAGTTAACCTCTCAAAATCAAGAAAAATCCACAGACTTTATAACTTGTTCCACTAATTCTTTGTTGTTGTTGTTTCTTTCTTCTATCTTATTGCCTTTATTATTATTTCTATTTCTTCCACCTCGGTCCTTTTACTCTCTGCCCATCTTATGCTACCCTTTTCTTGAACTACACTACCCATGAGTGTTACATTTTATTTCTTTTCTTCATCCTTACTCTCCTTTAGGGTTACACTCCAAAACCCTTAACTCTCACTCTCTCCCCTTTTGTTTTTTTTTTCCTTTCCTTTTTTTCTTCCTTCGTTTCTCTCTTACTCTTATTTTTTCCTTTCTATTCATTTCTTCTTTTCTCCTTTTACTTTTCCTCCCATTTAAGCCTCAATCACAAACAAATTATTTAATTTGGGACTCAAGTTTTTGTGGGTTTTTTTTTGTTGTTGTTGTTCTTTTTTTTTCTTCTGCTTTTGTTCTTAGTTTTCCTTTATTTGTTTCTTTTTGTGGCATTTTGGGCACTTTTTACATTGCTTTTTAACTCACTAGCATTCCTCCCAACCCAAAGTCTCCATTGTATTTAGTCTTCGCTCCACTTAATACAACAGATTTTTACTTATTATTTTTATTTTTTTTTATTTTTTCTTCTTTAATTATTGTTTTTTCTCTCCTTTTTTCTGTTTCCCTCTCATCCCTCTCATTATATCTCTTAGTCAACCATCACTTACAAGCAAATCATTTTATGCTTGTCTAAGATTTTCTCCCCCCCCCTTTTTTTTGTATTTAGTAGGTCCCTACTCACTTTTTTGCCCCTTGAACTCTTCACCCAAAATCAGGCCCTCCATTATAGGCAGTTTTTGTTCCATTTAGCATAATATAACTCACAGGTCATCATGATATTTCCCTAAGGAGGTGAGAGGAGGGGAAGAGAAGAAAGAAAAAAGGGGGAAATAATAAATTATTACTTTTTTTTGTGGAGTGTTTTCCTTTTTTCTTTTTTTTCCTTTTTATTTTTTATTAATTCTAATTAACACTATCATCAAGACCACCTTCAGATGCCAATAAGAAAAAGGAAATCGAACATTATGGATACAAAAGACAGAGAGGTAACACAAATAGATGTGGAAAAATCTATGGAGAAAAGATTTAACATATTGGAAGCCTTGGAGCCAAATGACAGAGAATTTAAAATAGAAATCTTAAAAATACTCAGAGATGTACAAGAAAACACAGAAAGGCAATTTAGGGAAATCAGAAAACAACTCAACGATCACAAAGAATATATTACTAAGGAAATTGAAACTATAAAAACAAATCAAACAGAAATGAAAAAATCAATTCAAGAGCTGAAAAACGAGGTAACAAGCATAGCTAATAGAACAGCCCAGATAGAAGACAGGATCAGTGAAATAGAAGACAAGCAACTTGAGGCACAACAGAGAGAAGAAGAAAGAGACTCAAAAATAATAAAAAACGAGAAAGCCCTACAGGAATTGTCTGATTCCATCAGAAAGAATGACATAAGAATAATAGGTATATCAGAGGGAGAAGAGAAAGAAAATGGAATGGAGCATATACTAAAACAAATAATAGATGAGAATTTCCCAAGCCTGTGGAAAGAACTAAAGCCTCAAATTCAAGAAGCAAACAGAACGCCAAGTTTTCTTAACCACAACAAATCCACGCCAAGGCACATCATAATGAAGATGACACAAACCAATGACAAAGAAAAAATTCTCAAGGCAGCCAGGGAAAAGAAGAATACAACATATAAAGGAAAACCTATTAGATTATCATCAGATTTCTCAGCAGAAACTCTACAAGCTAGAAGAGAGTGGACCCCAATATTCAAAGCCCTGAAAGAGAGAAACTTTCAGCCAAGAATACTATACCCATCAAAGCTATCCTTCAAGTATGAAGGAGATATAAAAACATTCACAAATACAGAAAAGATGAGAGAATTTATCATCAGAAAGCCCCCACTCCAGGAAATACTAAAGGGGGTTTTCCAACCAGATTCAAAGAACAAAAGAAAACATAACCACAAGTAACAGCTTCACCAAGAAAACAATAAAACCAAACTTAAACTGTGACAACAAAAGAAAAAAAAAAGGGGAGAAAGGATGAAGATTAACAGTAGCAAAGGACGATGAAGCGCAGAAATACTCACAAGAAAGGGTACTACAATGAATATGGTAGGTACCCTTTTCATTACTTAATGGTAACCACCCTTGAAAAAACCACCACAAAAACACTTGACTTAAAAAAGGTAGCAACAGAGGAAAGAAGTATGGAATACAAACAAACAAAAACAAACAATAGAAAAACAAAAGAGAAGAATCAAACAAGATACAAAACTAACAGAAAGCAATTTATAAAATGGCAATAGGGAACCCACAAGTGTCAATAATTACACTAAATGTAAATGGTTTAAACTTACCAATAAAAAGACACAGAGTAGCAGAATGGATTAAAAAAGAAAATCCAACTATATGCTGCCTACAAGAAACTCATTTAAGCAACAAGGATAAAAACAAATTCAAAGTAAAAGGCTGGAAAACAATACTCCAAGCAAACAACACCCCAAAAAAAGCAGGTGTAGCAATACTCATGTCTGATAATGCTGACTACAAGACAGAAAAAGTACTCAGAGACAAAAATGGTCATTTCATAATGATTAAGGGGATACTGAATCCAGAAGACATAACAATCCTTAATATATATGCACCAAACCAAGGAGCACCAAAATATATAAGACAGCTACTTATTGACCTTAAAACAAAAACTGACAAAAATACAATCATACTTGGAGACCTCAATACACCGCTGATGGCTCTAGATCGGTCATCCAAACAGAGAATCAATAAAGATATAGTGGCCTTAAATGAAATACTAGAACAACTGGATATGATAGACATCTACAGGACACTTCATCCCAAAGCAACAGAGTATACATTTTTCTCTAGTGTACATGGAACATTCTCAAGAATTGACCATATGTTGGGCTACAAAGACAATATCAGCAAATTTAAAAAAATTGAAATTGTGCCAAGCATATTCTCTGATCATAAAGCCTTGAAACTAGAATTCAACTGTAAAAAAAAAAGGGAAAAACCCACAAAATTGTGGAAACTAAACAACATACTTCTAAAAAATGAATGGGTCAAAGAAGAAATAAGCGCAGAGATCCAAAGATATATACAGACAAATGAAAATGAAAATACGACATATCAGAATCTCTGGCATGCAGCAAAAGCAGTAATAAGAGGAAAGTTCATATCACTTCAGGCCTATATGAACAAACAAGAGAGAGCCGAAGTAAACCACTTAACTTCACACCTTAAGGAACTAGAAAAAGAAGAACAAAGACAACCCAAAACCAGCCGAAGAAAGGAGATAATAAAAATCAGAGCAGAAATAAATGAAATAGAGAACAGAAAAACTATAGAAAAAATCAATAAAACAAGGAGCTGGTTCTTTGAAAAGATCAACAAAATCGACAAACCCTTGGCAAGACTCACCAAGGAAAAAAGACACAGGACTCAAATAAATAAAATCTAAAATGAAAGAGGAGAGATCACCACAGACATCATAGATATACAAAGAATTATTGTAGAATACTATGAAAAACTATATGCCACCAAATACAACAATCTAGAAGAAAAGGATAAATTCCTAGAACAATACAACCTTCCTAGACTGAGTCATGAAGAAGCAGAAAGCCTAAACAGACCAATCAGCAGGGAAGAAATAGAAAAAACTATTAAAAACCTCCCCAAAAATAAAAGTCCAGGCCCAGACGGTTATACTAGTGAATTCTATCAAACATTCAAAGAAGACTTGGTTCCTATTCTACTCAAAGTCTTCCAAAAAATTGAAGAAGAAGCAATACTTCCAAACACATTTTATGAGGCCAACATAACCCTCATACCGAAACCTGGCAAGGATGGCACAAAGAAAGAAAACTACAGACCAATATCTCTAATGAATACAGATGCTAAAATACTAAACAAAATACTGGCAAATCGAATACAACAACATATTAAAAAAATAATACATCATGATCAAGTGGGATTCATCCCAGAATCTCAAGGATGGTTCAACATACGTAAAACAGTTAACGTAATACACCATATCAACAAAACAAAGAACAAAAACCACATGATCTTATCAATAGATGCAGAAAAGGCTTTCAATAAAATACAACACAATTTTATGTTTAAGACTCTCAACAAAATGGTTATAGAAGGAAAATATCTCAACATGATAAAGGCCATATATGATAAACCATCAGCCAACATCATATTAAATGCCGTAAAACTGAGGACTTTCCACCTTAAATCAGGAACACGACAGGGGTGTCCACTCTCTCCACTCTTATTTAACGTGGTGCTAGAAGTTCTGGCCAGAGCAATCAAACAAGACAAAGAAATAAAAGGCATCCATATCAGAAAAGAAGAAGTAAAGGTATCACTTTTTGCTGATGATATGATCCTATACATTGAAAACCCAAAGGACTCCACAAAAAGATTACTAGAAACAATAAACTAGAGTGACGTCACGGAAATGGCGCCGTGAACAGCGCGTCCGACGGCTCTCCCCTAAATCACAACAAATTTATCAACTAGAAACAGAAAAATTTATCCTCGGAGCATTCCGGAGTTCCACACAAACTGATAGCGAAAGGACTGTTATCACTTGAATCTGAGAGACGAGGGTGTGGAGGAATCGACCACAGGGACGTTCTTTCAAACTGCAAGGGAGTGCGCCTGTGGTGAGTCAGCCCATATACTTGGGAACCGCGAGCCGCCGCCACGAGCAGCCGCCGCGAGACACCGCGAGCAGCCACGCGCGCCCGGTCCGGTTGAGCACCGCTGACGTTCCCAGCGGCTTGCACACTGTGAGTGGGGGTCGCCGGCCACCGGTGCCCGGAGCGCCCCATTCACGCGCGTGCCTTGGGCATTCCACGCGCCCAGGGCGCCCTGCTGGCCCGCACACCCAGGGGGCTCCATTATCCTGCGCCTGGTGCGGTCTAGCCGCCAGCGGCGGGGCGAGCGGGAGAGGCTTGGGAGATTCTCTCCATGGGCGGGGCACCTCACCCAGCCATTCAAGCTAACAATCAAGCGTTGGGGGAGGGGCGCGCGCAGGCAGCCTAAAATACCTTTGGAAGTACAGCTGCGACCCAATCACTGAAATTAGCTTAACCCATAAAATCTGCGCACCCTCGGTTCTAATTGATAAGATCTCTCTCAGTTCAGCGATCCAAGACAAGAGGCGTGATATTTTTTAGTGCCTCTCGCTAAAGGGGCGGGGGCAACTTCTGATTGATAGAGCCTCCATATTCAGGGATAAACGCTAACAAGAAGGACTTGGCAGATAATAAGGTCTATACTACACTAGTCGTAAGCAGAGACTAGTGCCTCTTCTTCCCTGCAAAAACAGGCTACAAAGTGTGGAAAGCCTGGGTTGAGAGGTCCAACTAAATGATAGGCACTGAACAGTCACCTTGACAACAATTGACTTCCACCCCCGCCTGATTACACTGGAGGCCCTGACTCTCAGAGCCTTTCCCAAAGCCTTGCACTGAGTGGGGATAGAGTGGGGATTTCCCAGCTCTTTGAGCCTCTTACTCCCCAGACAGAAGCAGTTGCAGCCTTATAGCTGGATCACCAGGCTGCTAATTCAGAAAGGGGGGACTAGGAGAGAGAATCCAGGAAAGCAAACTCTCTCATCGTTGGACCCTGCAAACGCCAACAAGCCTTTACTTCCAGCAAGACTAAAGCCAATTATATGACATTGCCATAGAATCCCATCAACTGCAAATCCCTACCTAAGAGTGACACAGGGGCAGAGCCTGGGGTACAGAGTCACCAACCAGGAAGAGGGAGAGAAAAGAAAAAGGAAGAAGTTAACCTCTCAAAATCAAGAAAAACCCACAGACTTTACAACTTGATCCACTAATTTTTTTTTTGTTGTTGTTGTTTGTTTCTTCTATCTTTTTGCCTTTATTTCCTCCACCTCGGTCCTTCTATTCTCTGCCCATCTTATGCTTCCCCTTTCTTGAACTACACTACCCATGAGTGTTGCATTTTCTTTTTCTTCTTCATCCTCACCCTCCTTTAAGGTTATACTCCAAAACACTTAACTCTCACTCTCTCCTCTTTTTTTTTTTTTTTTGTCTTGCTTTATTTTGTTTTTTTCTCTTCCTATTTTATTTCTTCCTTCGTTTTTCTCTTTTTCTTATTTTTTCCTTTCTATTCGTTTTTTCTTTTCTCATTTTACTTTCCTCCTATATAATCCTCAATCACGAACAAATTAGTTAATTTGGGACTCAAGGCTTTTTTTTGGCTTTATTTCTCTTTTTTGCTTTTGTTTTTATTTTTTTTCTTGTTTGTTTATTTTTGTGGCATTTTGGGTCCTCCCAACCCAAGGTCTCCATTGTATTTAGTCTTCGCTCCACTTAATACAACAGATTTTTACTTATTATTTTTATTTTTTCTTCTTTATTATTCTTTTTTGGTCCTTTTTTCTGGTTCCCTCTTATCCCTCTCATTATATCTCTTAGTTGACCATCACTTACAAGCAAATCATCTTATGCTTGTCTAAGATTTTCTTCCTTTTTTTTTTTTTTTTTGCATTTAGTAGGTCCCTACTCCCTTTTTTTTGCCCCTTGAACTCTTCACCCCAAATCAGGCCCTCCATTATAGGCACGATATTTCCCTGAGGAGGGGAGAGGAGGGAAAGAGAAGAGAGAAAAAAAGGGGGAAATAATAAATTATTACTGTTTTTTTTTTGTGGGGTGTTTTACCTTTTTTTTTTTTTTTTTTTTTTTTTACTTTTTACTCTTTATTAATTCTAATTAGTGCTATCAATAAGACCACCCTCAGATGCCAATAAGAAAGAGGAAATCGAATATTATGGATACAAAAGAAAGAGAGGTAACACAAATAGATGTGGAAAAATCTATGGAGAAAAGACTTAACATATTGGAAGCCTTGGAGCTAAATGACAGAGAATTTAAAATAGAAATCTTAAAAATACTCAGAGATATACAAGAAAACACAGAAAGGCAATATAGGGAGATCAGAAAACAACTCAATGAACACAAAGAATATATTACCAAGGAAATTGAAACTATAAAAACAAATCAAACAGAAATGAAAAACTCAATTCACAAGCTGAAAAACGAGGTAACAAGCTTAGCTAACAGAACAGCCCAGATTGAAGATAGGATTAGTGAAATAGAAGACAAACAACTTGAGGCACAACAGAGAGAAGAAGAAAGAGACTCAAAAATAATAAAAAACGAGAAAGCCCTACAGGAATTGTCTGACTCCATCAGAAAGAATAACATAAGAATAATAGGTATATCAGAGGGAGAAGAGAAAGAAAATGGAATGGAGAATATACTCAAACAAATAATAGACGAGAACTTCCCAAGCCTGTGGAAAGAACTAAAGCCTCAAATTCAAAAAGCAAACAGAACACCAAGTTTTCTTAACCCCAACAAACCCACTCCAAGGCACATCATAATAAAGATGACACAAACCAATGACAAAGAAAAAATTCTCAAGGCAGCCAGGGAAAAGAAGAGTACAACATATAAAGGAAGGCCTATTAGATTATCATCAGATTTCTCAGCAGAAACTCTACAAGCTAGAAGAGAGTGGACCCCAATATTTAAAGCCCTGAAAGAGAGGAACTTCCAGCCAAGAATACTATACCCATCAAAGCTATCCTTCAAGTATGAAGGAGATATAAAAACATTCACAAATACAGAAAAGATGAGAGAATTTATCAACAGAAAGCCCCCACTCCAGGAAATACTAAAGGGGGTTTTCCAACCACATTCAAAGAACAAAAGAAAACAACACCACAAGTAACAGCTCCACCAAGAACACAATAAAACCAAACTTAAACTGTGACAACAAAGGAAAAAAAGGGGGGAGAGGATGGAGATTAACAGTAGCAAAGGATGATGAAGTGCAGAAATACTCACAAGAAAGGGTACTACAATGAATATGGTAGGTACCCTTTTCATTACTTAATGGTAACCACCCTTAAAAAAACCACCACAAAAACACTTGACTTAAAAAAGGTAGCAACAGAGGAAAGAAGTATGGAACACAAACAAACAAAAACAAATGATAGGAAAACAAAAGAGAAGAATCAAACTAGATACAAAACTAACAGAAAGCAATTTATAAAATGGCAGTAGGGAACCCACAAGTGTCAATAATTACACTAAATGGAAATGGATTAAACTTACCAATAAAAAGACACAGAGTAGCAGAATGGATTAAAAAAGAAAATCCAACTATATGCTGTCTACAAGAAACACATCTAAGCAACAAGGATAAAAACAAATTCAAAGTGAAAGGCTGGAAAACAATACTCCAAGCAAACAACACCCAAAAAAAAAGCAGGCGTAGCAATACTCATATCTAATAATGCTGACTACAAGACAGAAAAAGTACTCAGAGACAAAAATGGTCATTTCACAATGATTAAGGGGAAGTTGAATCAAGAAGACATAACAATTCTTAATATATATGCACCAAACCAAGGAGCACCAAAATATATAAGACAGCTACTTATTGACCTTAAAACAAAAACTAACAAAAATACAATCATACTTGGAGACCTCAATACACCGCTGACGGCTCTAGATCGGTCATCCAAACAGAGAATCAATAAAGATATAGTGGCCTTAAATGAAATACTAGAACACCTGGATATGATAGACATCTACAGGACACTTCATCCCAAAGCGACAGAGTATACATTTTTCTCTAGTGTACATGGAACATTCTCAAGAATTGACCATATGTTGGGCCACAAAGACAATATCAGCAAATTTCGAAAAATTGAAATTGTACCAAGCATATTTTCTGATCATAAAGCCTTGAAACTAGAATTCAACTGCAAAAAAGAGGGGTAAAAACCCACAAAAATGTGGAAACTAAACAACATACTTCTAAAAAATGAATGGGTCAAAGAAGAAATAAGCGCAGAAATCAAAAGATATATACAGACAAATGAAAATGAAAATACGACATATCAGAATCTCTGGCATGCAGCAAAAGCAGTAATAAGAGGAAAGTTCATATCACTTCAGGCCTATATGAACAAACAAGAGAGAGCCGAAGTAAACCACTTAACTTCACACCTTAAGGAACTAGAAAAAAAAGAACAAAGACAACCCAAAACCAGCCGAAGAAAGGAGATAATAAAAATCAGAGCAGAAATAAATGAAATAGAGAACATAAAAACTATAGAAAAAATCAATAAAACAAGGAGCTGGTTCTTTGAAAAGATCAACAAAATTGACAAACCCTTGGCAAGACTCACCAAGGAAAAAAGACACAGGACTCAAATAAATAAAATCCAAAATGAAAGAGGAGAGATCACCACAGACATCATAGATATACAAAGAATTATTGTAGAATACTATGAAAAATTATATGCCACCAAATACAACAATCTAGAAGAAATGGATAAATTCCTAGAACAATACAACCTTCCTAGACTGAGTCATGAAGAAGCAGAAAGCCTAAACAGACCAATCAGCAGGGAGGAAATAGAAAAAACTATTAAAAATCTCCCCAAAAATAAAAGTCCAGGCCCAGACGGTTATACTAGTGAATTCTATCAAACATTCAAAGAAGACTTGGTTCCTATTCTACTCAAAGTCTTCCAAAAAATTGAAGAAGAAGCAATACTTCCAAACACATTTTATGAGGCCAACATAACCCTCATACCAAAACCTGGCAAGGATGGCACAAAGAAAGAAAACTACAGACCAATATCTCTAATGAATACAGATGCTAAAATACTAAACAAAATACTGGCAAACCGAATACAACAACATATTAAAAAAATAATACATCATGATCAAGTGGGATTCATCCCAGAATCTCAAAGATGGTTCAACATACGCAAAACGGTTAACGTAATACACCATATCAACAAAACAAAGAACAAAAACCACATGATCTTATCAATAGATGCAGAAAAAGCTTTTGATAAAATACAACACAATTTTATGTTTAAGACTCTCAACAAAATGGGTATAGAAGGAAAATATCTCAACATGATACAGGCCATATATGATAAACCATCAGCCAACATCCTATTAAACGGCATAAAACTGAGGACTTTCTACCTTAAATCAGGAACACGACAGGGTTGTCCACTCTCTCCACTCTTATTCAACGTGGTGCTAGAAGTTCTGGCCAGAGCAATCAGACAAGACAAAGAAATAAAAGGCATCCATATCGGAAAAGAAGAAGTAAAGCTATCACTTTTTGCTGATGATATGATCCTATACATCGAAAACCCGAAGGACTCCACAAAAAGATTATTAGAAACAATAAACCAATACAGTAAGGTCGCAGGATACAAAATTAACATACAAAAGTCCATAGCCTTTCTATATGCCAACAATGAAATATTAGAAAACGAACTCAAAAAAATAATCCCCTTCACGATTGCAACAAAAAAAATAAAATACCTAGGAATAAACATAACAAAGAACGTAAAGGACCTATATAATGAAAATTATAAAGCATTGTTAAGGGAAATCGAAAAAGATACAATGAGATGGAAAAATATTCCTTGTTCTTGGATAGGAAGAATAAATATAATCAAAATGGCCATATTACCCAAAGCAATATACAAATTTAATGCAATTCCCATCAAAATCCCTATGAGATTTTTTAAAGAAATGGAACAAAAAATCATCAGATTTATATGGAACTATAAAAAACCCCGAATAGCCAAAACAATCCTAAGGAAAAAGGATGAAGCTGGGGGCATTACAATACCTGACTTTAAACTATATTATAGGGCCACGATAATCAAAACAGCATGGTATTGGCAAAAAAATAGACACTCAGACCAATGGAACAGAATAGAAAGCCCAGAAATAAAACCACATATATATGGTCAAATAATCTTTGATAAAGGGGCCAACAACACACAATGGAGAAAAGAAAGCCTCTTCAACAAATGGTGTTGGGAAAACTGGAAAGCCACATGCAAAAGAATGAAACTCGACTACAGCCTGTCCCCGTGTACTAAAATTAATTCAAAATGGATCAAAACCTAAATATAAGACCTGAAACAATAAAGTACATAGAAGAAGACATAGGTACTAAAATCATGGACCTGGGTTTTAAAGAACATTTTATGAACTTGACTCCAATGGCAAGAGAAGTGAAGGTAAAGATAAATGAATGGGACTACATCAGAATTAAAAGTTTTTGCTCAGCAAGAGAAACTGATATCAAAATAAACAGACAGCCAACTATATGGGAACTGATATTTTCAAATGACAACTCAGATAAGGGCCTAATATCCAAAATTTACAAAGAACTCATAAAACTCAACAACAAACAAACAAACAATCCAATAAAAAAATGGGAGGAGGACATGAACAGACACTTCTCCCAGGAAGAGATACAAATGGCCAACAGATATATGAAAAGATGCTCAGCTTCATTAGTTATTAGAGAAATGCAAATCAAAACTACAATGAGATACCACCTCACTCCTGTTAGATTAGCTATTATCAACAAGACGGGTAATAGCAAATGTTGGAGAGGCTGTGGAGAAAAAGGAACCCTCATTCACTGTTGGTGGGACTGTAAAGTAGTACAACCATTATGGAGGAAAGTATGGTGGTTCCTCAAAAAACTGCAAATAGAACTACCTTATGACCCAGCAATCCCTCTACTGGGTATATACCCCAAAACCTCAGAAACATTGATACGTGAAGACACATGTAGCCCCATGTTCATTGCAGCACTGTTCACAGTGGCCAAGACATGAAAACAACCAAAAAGCCCTTCAATTGAAGACTGGATAACGAAGATGTGGCACATATACACTATGGAATACTACTCAGTCATAAGAAATGATGACATCGGATCATTTACAGCAAAATGGTGGGATCTTGATAACATTATAAGGAGTGAAATAAGTAAATCAGAAAAAAACAAGAACTACAAGATTTCATACATTGGTGGAACATAAAAATGAGACTAAGAGACATGGACAAGAGTGTGGTGGTTACCAAGGGTGGGGGGGGAGGGAGGACATGGGAGGGAGGGAGGGAGAGAGTTAGGGGGAGGGGGAGGGGCACAGAGAACTAGATAGAGGGTGACGGAGGACAATCTGACTTTGGGCGAGGGGTTTGCAGAATAATTTGATGACAAGATAACCTAGACATGTTTTCTTCGAATATATGTACCCTGATTTATTAATGTCATCCCATTACCATTAATAAAAATTTATTAAAAAAAAACAAAAAAAAACACAATAAACTAATACAGTAAGGTCGCAGGATACAAAATTAACATACAAAAGTCCATAGCCTTTCTATATGCCAACAATGAAATATTAGAAAACGAACTCAAAAAAATAATCCCCTTCACGATTGCAACAAAAAAAATAAAATACCTAGGAATAAACATAACAAAGAATGTAAAGGACCTATATAAAGAAAACTACAAGGCATTGCTAAGAGAAATAGAAAAAGACACAATGAGATGGAAAAATATTCCTTGTTCTTGGATAGGAAGAATAAATATAATTAAAATGGCCATATTACCCAAAGTAATATATAAATTTAATGCAATTCCCATCAAAATTCCTATGACATTTTTTAAAGAAATGGAACAAAAAATCATCAGATCTATATGGAACTATAAAAAACCCCGAATAGCCAAAACAATCCTAAGGAAAAAGGATGAAGCTGGGGGCATTACAATACCTGACTTTAAACTATATTATAGGGCCACAATAATCAAAACTGCATGGTATTGGCAGAAAAATAGACACTCAGACCAATGGAACAGAATAGAAAGCCCAGAAATAAAACCACATATATATGGTCAAATAATCTTTGATAAAGGGGCCAACAACATAAAATGGAGAAAAGAAAGCCTCTTCAACAAATGGTGTTGGGAAAACTGGAAAGCCACATGCAAAAGAATGAAACTCGACTACAGCCTGTCCCCGTGTACTAAAATTAATTCAAAATGGATCAAAAACCTAAATATAAGACCTGAAACAATAAAGTACATAGAAGAAGACATAGGTACTAAACTCATGGATCTGGGTTTTAAAGAACATTTTATGAACTTGACTCCAATGGCAAGAAAAGTGAAGGCAAAGATAAATGAATGGGACTACATCAGAATTAAAAGTTTTTGCTCAGCAAGAGAAACTGATATCAAAATAAACAGACAGCCAACTAAATGGGAACTGATATTTTCAAACGACAGCTCAGATAAGGGCCTAATATCCAAAATTTACAAAGAACTCATAAAACTCAACAACAAACAAACAAACAATCCAATAAAAAAATGAGAAGAGGACATGAACAGACACTTCTCCCAGGAAGAAATACAAATGGCCAACAGATATATGAAAAGATGCTCAGCTTCATTAGTTATTAGAGAAATGCAAATCAAAACTACAATGAGATACCACCTCACCCCTGTTAGATTAGCTATTATCAACTAACGGGTAATAACAAATATTGGAGAGGCTGTGGAGAAAAAGGAACCCTCATACACTGTTGGTGGAATGTAAAGTAGTACAACCACTATGGAGGAAAGTATGGTGGTTCCTCAAAAAAACTACAAATAGAACTACCTTATGACCCAGCAATCCCTCTACTGGGTATATACCCCAAAACCTCAGAATCATTGATACGTAAAGACACATGTAGCCCCATGTTCATAGCAGCACTGTTCACAGTGGCCAAGACATGGAAACAACCAAAAAGCCCTTCAATAGAAGATTGGATAAAGAAGATGTGGCACATATACACTATGGAATACTACTCAGCCATAAGAAATGATGACATTAGATCATTTATAGCAAAATGGTGGGATCTTGATAACATTATACGGAGTGAAATAAGTAAATCAGAAAAAAACAAGAACTACATGATTCCATACACTGGTGGAACATAAAAACGAGACTAAGAGACATGGACAAGAGTGTGGTGGTTACCAGGGGTGGGGGGAGCAAGGATGCAGGAGGGAGAGAGGGAGAGATTTAGGGGGAGGGGGAGGGGCACAGAGAAAACTAGATAGAGGGTGACAGAGGACAATCTGTCTCTGGGCGAGGGATATGCAACATAATTTAATGACAAGATAACCTAGACATGTTTTCTTTGAATATATGTACCCTGATTTATTAATGTCATCCCATTAACATTAATAAAAATTTATTAAAAAAAAAAAAGAAAAACCAATTCAAACATAAAAAAAATTTGCATCTTGCTACCTTACTGAGTTCATTCATCAGTTTTTGCTCTTTGGAAAAATTGCTTGGCTTTTTTTATATCATGTCATCTTTCAGTAATGACAATATTACTTCTTTCTTTTCCACTTGGATACTTTTCTTTTTCTTATATGATTGCTGTAGCTAGGACTTCCAATACTATGTTGACAAAAGTGGTGAAAATGAACTGTAAAAAATGATAACAGACATTTTGTAATGATGAAGGGATCACTGCAACAAGAGAATATAATCCTTGTAGACATTTATGAATTCTACATAGGAACAGCAAAATCTATAAAGGAAATCACAATGGACATAAAGGGAGAGATCAACTGCTATACATTCATAGTAGGGGACTTTTAATATTCCACTGACATCAATGGATAGATGTTCCACATAAAAAATCTATAAGGCAACAGCTTCCTTAAATGGCATGTTAGACCAGATGGATTTAATAGATATTTTTGGAGCACTTCACCACAAAGAAGCTGAATATACATTTTTTAAAGGGCACTTGGAGCATTTTAGGCCACAAAACATGTCTCAATAAATTAAAAAAAATTGAAATATAAGCATATTCTTCACAAATTACAGGAAAACTAAAAACCACACAAACACATTGGAGGCTATATCATATGCTACTAAAAATGAATGGATTAAGGCCCTGGCTGGTTGGCTCAGTGGTAGAGTGTTGGCCTGGTGTGCAGGAGTCCTGGGTTCGATTCCCAGCCAGGGCACACAGGAGAAGCGCCCATCTGCTTCTCCTCCCCTTCCCCTCTCCTTCTCTCTGTCTCTCTCTTTCCCTTCCTCAGCCAAGGCTCCATTGGAGCAAAGTTGGTCCAGGCACTGAGGATGGCTCTGTGGCCTTTGCCTCAGGTGCTAGAATGGCTTTGGTCGCAACAGATCAATGCCCCAGAGGGGCAGAGCATCGCTCCCTGGTGGGCATGCTGGGTGGATCCCGGTTGGGCACATGCAGGAGTCTGTCTGACTGCCTCCCTGTTCCCAGCTTCAGAAAAAAATACAAAAAAAAAAAAAAAAAGAGAATGGTTTAACAATGAGATCAAGAAAGAAATAAAAGATACCTTGAGACAACTAAAAATTCATAGCAATATAGGCCTACTTCTAGAAACAAGACAAATCTCAAACAATTTAACCTTATCCCTAAAGGAGCTAGAGAAAGCACAAAAAGGAAAAAGATCAGAGTGAAAAGGAGTGCAGTATAATCTAAAAGAAAATAAAACAATGAAACCAAGAGCTGGTTCTCTGAAAAGATAAACAAGATCCATAAGCCTTTTTATCAGATTCATCAAAAATAAAAGAGAGAAGACCCAAAGAAATAAAATCACAAATGAAAGGTAAGTGACAACTGACGCTTCAGAAATACAAAGAGTTATAAGAAAATACTAAGAACAATTATATATCAGTGAACCTGACAATCTGAAAGAAATGGATACATTCTTCAAAATATAAAATCTCACCAAATCTCAATGAACAAAAGTCCTGGACCAGTTGGTTCTACAGGTGAATTTTACCAAACATTCAGTGAAGAATTAACATTATTTTTCTGGAACTATTTATTGTAAATAACTCAAAAGTGGGGACAGCTCCTGAGCTCATTTTATGATGCTGGCATTATCCTGACTCTAAAACCACACAAATACATTATTAAAAAAGGAAATTGTAGAGGAATATTCCTGATGAGCATTGATATAAAAATCTTCAGCAAAACAACAACAAACCAAATTTAACAATACATTTAAAAGATTATACACCATGACCTACTGGGATTTTTTCCCAAGATGCAAGCTTAGTTCAATATCTGCAAATCAATTAATGTATTAAACCAAATAAAAGGAAGAATAAACATCATATAATCATATCAATAGATGAAAGCATTGATATGAAGAAATAGAAAAACATTTGAAAAAATTTAGCATCCAGTTGTGATAAAAAACTCTCAGCAAAATGTGAGTAGGGGAATCACACCTCTACATAATAAAAGCCTTGTATGAGAGATCAACTAATATCATACTTAATGAGACAAACTAAAACCATTTGCTTAAGATCAGATCATTGCAAGCAACACTCTGTGGCAGATGCAAAACTGTCTGACACAATTTGAGCTTGCTATACTAACAAAGTCTAACCTATTCGGGTACCCTCTCCTCCATGAGACAAACCTTTATATAGACTTAGACAATGTTCCAGCAAAAAAAAATAAAATAAAAAAAAATCAGATCATGTTTTATATTTTAAAACCATTAGATGGGCTCATTTAAAACATATCCAAGTGAACATTGTTCTCTAAGCAGCTGCTTTGTTGCAGTGGCTGCACAGATTTACATTGTGCAGAAGTCATGTGAGTGATTTATTCTGTCTTCAATGAAGGGAGAGCTGGTTGTGTCACCATTATAAACAGTGATACAAGGAACATCTCTGAGCTCTGGTCTGCGACCTCCTCCAGGGCAGGGTCAGACTACGCAGGACTGGGAGGCCACACAGACTACTGCAGACTCCCTGTCCGTGTTCTCCAAGTGCCTGTCACAATGCTTCACTGTAGAACTTGTTCAGATTTGGGGCACAAAGGAAGAAACAAACAAGAGGAAGTTGTGAAATGGGAGCAGGAGGGAGAGGACAGCAGAGTAGAATGTGGTCCCAGCATGGGCTTGGGAGACAGGCAGCCTTGAGCCCTCTCTACAGCACCTCCCAGCTGCAAGACTGTGGGTGGCTCACCCAGCTTGGTGAACCTCGATTCTGATTGATCTTTTCCTAATAACATCTGCAATTAATGGACACATATGCTCACATCAAATGAATGTAATCACAATTTATGATATTTTTATGATAAAAATGCCTATTATAAAATAATAAGAAAAGATTACCAACAGAATATACAAATTATCTCTGAAAGGAAATTCTATTTTTTTAAAATATCTCCAGCAGTGGGTACATTTCATATTATTCTTAAGAAACTTTATTAACTGTGTTGCTCATTTTTGTTAAACCAAACATGAAAATTCGTTCTCATCTATGTCTCAGACATCCTGGTGACTTGATTTTTTAGTCCCCTTTTCATTGATCCTCCTTGATAAGCATAGATGTATTTGAAGACTTTTAAATCTTCAAATTAGGTAGTCATAGTTTTATTAGTTTTAATACTAGATTTTTAAAAAATCTTTAGCTATAATTCTATATGGAGTAGACAGGTGATTAAAGCTTTTATTATAGTGCTGCTGAGGGGGGAATAAGAAGATCATGGAAATTTTAAAATAGGGTTTTGTATTTCTTTCATACATCAGAGTCATACTTAATATACCTCATAATTCTATAATCACATAAGCATTTATCTTCTACAATTTAAAACTTGCCTTTCACAAAGATTTTAAAGGGTCTTAAAATTGTGAATTGGTATTTTTATCATTATTTTATTTTTATATTTATTGTTATTTTTTATGTAGAAAATTAAATTTAACGGTGACATTTAACAACAAAAGTATAGAGAATTCAGGTAAACATCTTCACAGCATCTGAACAGTGTATTATGTTGTGTACCCATCACCCAAAGTCAAATCATTTCTGTCACCTCATATTTGTCCCTCTTTCCACCCTTTGCCCAACCCACTCCACCCTCCCCTTCTCCCACATCCCCCTCCCATTGCTAACCACTACACTCTTATCTATGTCCATGAGTCTCAGTTTTATATCCCACCTATGTGTGAAATCATACAGTTTTTAGCTTTTTCTGATTTAGTTATTTCACTCAGTATAACGTTCTCATGGTCCATCCATGTTGTCGTACATGATACTATGTCATCATTTCTTATGGCTGAGTAGTATTCCATAGGATATATGTACCACATCTTCTTTATCCAGTCCTCTGTTGAGGAACACTTTGGTTGTTTCCACATCTTGGCCACTGTGAACAATGTTGCGATGAACACGGGGTGGCATCTGTCTTCATGTACCAGTGTTTTTTAGTTTTGGGTATATATTCCCAATAGAGGGATTGCTGGGTCATATGGTATTCTATTCTTAGTTTTTAGAGGAATCACCATACTTTCTTCCATAATGATTCTACTAATTTACATTCCCACCAGCAGGGAATAAGGGTTCCTTTTTCTCCACAGCCTGTCCAACACTTGTTATTACCGGTCTTGTTGATAATAGCTGATCTAACAGGTGTGAGGTGATATCTCATTTTAGTTTTGATGTGCATTTCTTTAATAGCTAGCAAAGATAAGCATTTTTTTCATATATGTGTTGGTCATTTATGTGTCTTCTAGGGAGAAGTGTCTGTTCAGGTCTTCTCTCCATTTTTTAACAGATTGCTTGCTTCTTTGTTGCTGAGCATTGTGAGTTCTTGATATATTTTGGATATTAACTTTTTATCAGAGCTGTTGTTTGCAAATATAATCTCCCATTTTGTTGACTTTTTTTTATTTTTTTTTTTTTATTTTTATTTTTTTTAGTTTCTTCTGCTGTGCAGGAGCTTTTTAGTTTGATATAGTCCTATTCATTGATTTTTGCCTTTACATCCCTTGCCTTTTGGGCGAATTCAGAAATTGTTCTTTACAGCCAAAGTCCACGAGTTTTGTATCTATGTTTTCTTTTATGTAGTTTATTGTTTCAGATCTTATATTTAGGTCTTTGATCCACTTTGAATTAATTTTTGTGCAGGGGGACAAACTGTAGTCAAGTTTCATTCTTTTGCATGTGGCTTTCCAATTTTCCCAACACCTTATATTGAAGAGGCATTCTTTACTCCATTGTGTAATTTTGACTCTTTTGTCTAAGGTGATTTGACCATATAGGTGTGATTTTATTTCTGGGTTCTTAATTTTGTTATGTTGATCTGTGTGTCTATTTTTCTGCTAATACCATGCTGTTTATATTATTGTGGCTCTGTAATTTAATTTGAAGTCAGGTATTGTAATACCTTCATCTTCGTTATTTTTTCCTCAGGATTGCTTTGTCTATTTGGGGTTCTTATGGTTCTATACAAACATGGTGGGTTTTTTGTTCCATTTATTTAAAAAATGACATTGGAATTTTGATCAGAATTGCATTAAATTTATATATTGCTTTGAGAAATAAGGCCACTATGTTGATCCTTCCAATCCATGAACATGGAATATTCCCCATTTCATTATGTCTTTTTCAATTTATTTTAATAATGCTTTGTAATTTTCAGTATCTAGATCTTTTACATCCTTTGTTAAGTTTATTCCTAGGTATTTTTTATTGCAATTTTTAATGGGATTATTATTTTGAGTTTATTTTCCAGAGTTTCATTGTTGGTGTATATAAAAGCAATAGACTTCTGTGTATTGATTTTCTATTCTGCAACCTTACTCTATTGCTTTATTATTTCTAATAGTCTTTCTGTGGAGTCTTTGGGGTTTTCCATATACAGATCATAACATCTGCCAAAAGTGTAACCCTTACTTTTTCTTTTCTGATATGAATATCTTTTATTCTTTGTCTTGTCTGATTGCCCTGGCTAAAAATTCCAACACTATGTTGAATAGGAATGGAGAGAATGGGGAGCCTTGTCTTTTTCCTGATTTTAAAGAAGAAGCTTTTAGTTTTTTGCCATTTAGTATGATATGGTTTATCATATATGGCCTTTATTATGTCAAGGTATTTTTTTCCATATCCATTCTATTGAGTGTTTTAAACATAAAGAGATGTTATATTATATCAAATGCCTTCTCTTCATTTATTGATAGGATCATATGATTTTTATTCTTTGTTTTGTTGATATGGTGCATCCTGTTAATCGATTTATGTATGTTGAACCATCCTTGTGCTCCTGGAATGAATCTTAAGTGATCATGATGTATTATTTTCTTAATGTTTTTTGTATTGAATTTGCTAGTATTTTGTTTAGGTTGTTCGCATCTGTATTCATTAAAGATATTGCTTATAGTTTTCTTTTTCTTTTTTCTTTTTTGTATTGTCCTTGCCAGGTTTTTGTGTGAGGGTTTTGTTGGCCTCATAAAATGTGTTAGAAAGTATTGCTGCTGCTTCTATTTTTTGGACGACTTTGAAAAGGATAGGAACCAAATCTTCTATGAATGTTTGGTAGAATTCAGTAATGTAGCTGTATGGATCGGAACTTTTATTTTTGGAGAGGTTTTTGATTGTTGTTTCTATTTTCTCTCTACTATGGTACTATGGGTCTATTTAGGTTTTCTACTTTTTTGTGACTCAGTCTAGGGAGATTGTATAGTTCTAGGAATTTATCTATTCCTTCTAGATTGTTGAATTTGGTGGCATATAATTTTTCTACAATGATCTTTTGTATATCTATAATATCTGTGATAATTTCTCCTCTTTCATTTCTGATTTTGTTTATATAAGTTCTTTCTCTTTTTTGCATAGTAATTCTAGGCAGGGGTTTGTCAATTTTATTGATCTTTTCAATAAATCAGCTCTTTGTTGTATTAATTTTTTCTATAGTTTTTCTGCTCTACTTCATTTATTTCTGCTCTAATTTTTACTCTTTTCTTTCTTCTGACTTTGGGTTGCCTTTGTTTTTCTTTCTCTTGTTCCTTAAGATATGATGTTAAGTTGTTTATTTGGGATCTTTTTTTTAATATATATAAGCCAATAATTATATAAAATTCCCTCATACTACTGCTTTTAAAGTATCCCAGAAATTTTGATATATTGTGTTATAATTTTCATTTGTCTGTGTATATTTTTATTCCTGCTTTCATTTCTTCTTCATCCAGTCACTTTTTGAAATATGTTGTTTAATTTCCACATTTCTGTGGATTTCTTATTTTTTTTGTAGTTGAATGCTAATTTCAAAGCCTTGTGGTCAGAGAATATGCTTTCTATATTTCAATCTTCCTGAATTTGTTGATGTTAGTTTAGTGGCCCACCATACGGTTTATTCTTGAGAATGTTCCATGTACACTAGATAGAAATATATACTCTGAAGTTCTGGAATGAAATGTTCTGTAAATGTCTATTATGTTCATTTAGTGTTGTGTGTCATTTAGGGCCAATATTTCCTTATTGATTTTCTGTTTGGATGATTGATCTAAGGCCATCAGTGGTGTATTGTAATCTCCAAGAATAAAAATGTTTTTGTCTGTTTCTATTTTTAGATCAGTTAGTCTAGGTCTTACATATTTTGGTGTTCCCTGATTCAGTGCATATATATTAAGAAATGTTATGTCTTCTTTATACAATGTCCACTTTATCATTATAAAATGACCATTTTTGTCTCTGGTTACCTTTGTGGTCTGGAAGTCAGCATTGTCAAAAATGAATATGGCTACACCTGCTTTTCTTTGGATATTATTTGCTTGGAGAATAATTTTTCAACCTTTCACTTTGAGTACATTTATTCTTGCACCATAGATGTGTCTCTTGAAGGCAGTATATGTTTGAATTTTGCTTTTTTTAAAAATTTTATTTATTCATTTTAGAGAGGAGAGAGAAAGGGGGAGAGAGAGACAGAGAGGGAGAGAGAGAGGAGAGATAGACAGAGAGAGAAGGTAGGGAGGAGCTGGAAGCATCAACTCCCATATGTGCCTTGACCAGGCAAGCCCAGGGTTTCGAACTGGCAACCTCAGCATTTCCAGGTTGACCCTTTATCCACTGCGCCACCACAGGTCAGGCTTGAGTTTTGCTTTTTGATCCAATCTGCTATTCTGTGCCTTTTTATTGTTGAGTTCAATCCATTTACCTTTAGGGTAATTATTGATACTTGAAGTTTTCCTATACCCATTTATGTATTGCTTTCTAATAGCTCTATGTCTCGTTTGGTTCTTCTCTTTTGTTTTTTGTCAGTTGTTTTTGTTTGGTGATGTTCCATAATTCTTTCCCCTGTTTCTTCCTTTGGTAAGCTATGTGTTTCATAGTGTCACATTCGTTGGTGGTTACCATTAGGTTATTAAGAGAAAAACTGTCATATTTACAAGAGTCCATTATCTCATGAATGCTTCTATAGTCCATTCTCCTTTGTTTCTGCTGGTCTTTATCCTCTTCCCTTTTATATTATTCTTGTTACAGCTTATCCTTGTTTTTATTGTGACCTTGTTGGAGCTTTTACTTTAGGTTTGATTTGTTTTGTTCTTTGTTGTGTCTGGTCTGATAACCACCTTGAGTAATTCCTGTAGTGAAGGTATTCTGGTCATAAATTCCCTCAGCTTCTGTAAGTCTGTAAAAGTTTTTATTTCTCCTTCATGTTTGAAGGATAACTTTGATGGATATAGTATTCTTGGCTGGTAATTCCTCTCTTTTCATACTCTGAATGTTTGAGTCCACTCTATTCTGGCTTGTAGGGTTTCTTCTGAGAAATCTTATGATAACCTAATGGGCTTTTCTTTATTATATATATCTTTTATATATATATATTTTTATATATGTCTTTTCACTAGCTGCCTTGAGGATTCTCTCTTTGCCATAGATTTGTGCCAATTTCATTTGATGTGCCTTGGGGAAGGTCTTTTTGGGTTGAGGTAACTCAGTTTTCTGTTTGCTTCTTGGAGTCAAAGCTCTAACTCTTTCCACAGGCTTGGGAAGTTCTCATCAATTATTTATTTAAATAGGCTTCCATTCCCTTCTCTCTCTCTCCTTCTTTTGATATGCCTATTCTCTTATATATTTATTTCTAATAGAGTCAGACAGTTCTTATAGCGCTCTCTCATTTTTTTTTAATTCTTGAGTTTCTCTCTTACTCCCTCTCTAGTGCCTCTAGGTGCCTATCTTCCACATCAGTGATTCTCTCCTACATCTGGCCTGTTCTATCAGCTAAACTTACTACCTGATTTTTTAGTCTGTGTAATGAGTTTTTCATCTCTGCTTATTTTTCAAGTTTCAGTCTTTTTGGTGACGTACTTTCTTTGTTCATTAACTTGTTCATTGAGCTCATTAAATTGCTTATCAGTGCTTTCTCCACCTCACTGAGCATTTTTAAAACTTTAATTTTGAATTCTGTCATTTAACTGCAAGGTTCCATGTAATTGACAGTTTTTCTGAAGATTTTCCATTTTCTATCTGAACTACATCTCTATCTTCTGTATCCATGATATTTGACTTCTTCTTCTTTGATGGGATTTTAGAGTGGTACTGTTAAGTACTCTTTATAGGAAACAACTAAAAAATTAAGAGTAAGAATAGAAAAAATACAGTGAAGAAAAGAAAATTTGAATAATGATAAGTATAAAAGAAAAACTAGATAGGACAATGAGTAAGAACCGTGAAAGAGAAAAAAAAAAAAAACAACAAGATAAAAAGCACACCACAATAAAGTAAGAGTAAAAAACATACAAGTTATGAGGGCTTTACAGTTTTGGCTCTACTACTTTGCAGTTTTACAGTTCTAGCAATGGCAGTTTCAGGTCTCCAGGTGCTCCTCACATTCTCAACAGATGAGGAGATCAGACACAGAGCACCTCTGCCTCTCAGGGGAGAGAGCGGCCCCACAGAGTTAATTGTGTGTGGTCCACCACTGCCACACACAATTAGGGAGGGGAGGTAGGTGGGATCTGTGAGGCTGAGGGGCTGCACTTTGGTCTCTCTGTCACTGCACAGAGCATGGGCTGCTGAGCCGAGCATCCCATATGCTGAGCGCCATGAGTCCAGTGTGGGCTGATCCAGTGCACACTGAACTCTGCAGGCTGAGCACCGGCTGATCACAAGCCAAGCCCACCAGGCCATCTGCAGGAACTGGTTGCACCCACCTTAGTTCAGCACCTTCCCCTTTTCCTCTCAGTCACTCTGCCTCTCCTGGTTCAAAATAAAACTCAAGCAGAAGGAGCTTCCCTCCCTCAGTATGGCAAGGAAAATGAAAAATCTGGTCACTCTGGCTTCTCTCTTTTCCAGAGCCCACAACAAATGCATTTTACCTTATGCCTCCTTTCAACCTATCCCACCTTCAGTCCTTTTGGCAGTGGTGGCTGTGAGCCTAGCTGTGGTTCCTTCCCTCTGTTAGAGCTGTTGAATTTGTTGAAATTTTAAGGGGAGAGATCAGGAGTATCTCTCATGCCACCATTTCTCTAATGTCTAAATATTTTCATTAAACTTAAAGTGTTTATTCCTAAAATATCCCAAAAATATTTGCATAATTTGTAAAGGGCATTTTATATTGTTGAAACAAATTTGGAAATGTGTAGTTGAAAAATTAAATCCCATGGTTTTTTTGCATCCTGCTCTTGTTTATATATATATATATATATATATATATATATATATATATATATATATATATATATATTGTTCTACGGTCCATGATTTATTTATTTATTATTAAATTTAATGCAGTGACATTGATAAATCAGGGTACATATGTTGAGAGAAAACATCTCCAGATTATTTTGACATTTGATTATGCTGTATACCCCTCACCCAAAGTCAAATTGTCTTCCGTCACCTTCTATCTGGTTTTCTTTGTGCCCCTCCCCTCCCCCCTCCCCCTTTCTCCTTCCTCGCCCCATCCCCCCACACCCTTGTTTTTGTTCTTAAAATTTCAGAAAATCTATATATGCTTGCATTATTGAATCATATCAGTTTAGTTTATTTTGAAAACATCTACCTTTTAATATCATATATATTTCCTGAACATGGCCATCTATTTTTACTTCAAGTGTATTTATCTAGATCTTTCCCATCCCTGGGCACCTGAGCTTGATATGTGCCAAACTGAACACATTGCCTGGCCCTTTTCTGTTTCCTGACTCACTGTAACCTCTGTTGTCTCTTTCTCCATCCTCATAAACAGCAGCACTGAGCATGAAACATCCCAGACTCCAAGGCTCTCTGAAATCATCACCTTCGGTTGCTCACCTGCTACCAGTTTTTCGATTAGCAATTTACTTACTGCAGTGATTTACTCGCTCCCTTTTAATTTTGAAACACTCTTTTCCAGTTTGTCTCCCCTACATTCATCTTTGCACTGCTGCCAGAGTGACTGCTCTCAAGTGTATTGTGATGATGTAACTCCCCTGCCCATTTGGTGGCTGGCCATTCCATGAGGGTAAACTATATGCGAGCATGACACTTGCCCTTTTAGGTTAGGCTCTGATTCTCCAGTGTCCTCTCTCTGTTGCGTGTTCACCAGTCCTGTTTTTCCACATGACTATGGAACCCTCACTCACTGCGTTGTCTCAGACCTTATGCTGTTGCTCATGCTGCACTTTCTAGAATGTCCTGCATGCCCTCCCTCTGCACCTATAGTGTATCTTTTAAGATGAATCTCTATCATTTCCAGAGCTTCCCAGTGACAACACTGTTGTCTCCCTTGTATCCTTAATGTAGTATATGCTCTTCAGGTGTAAAAATGACAAGTGATGCTTTTCTTATTGATTCAATGCAGCTCTACCCCTGCTAGAATTCAGGTGAAAATCTTTATGCATCTAGCCTCTCCTAGGTTAATGCCTGCAGTCAATGTATGCTGTCTTACTGATTAAAGGATTGAGTGACTGAGCAAGTGAACAAATATGACAGTTTTGTAAAAAGGGGATATCTGCTTTATTTTGTTTTTATAGGAAGAAGCAAGTGACCCACAGAACAACACCATGAATAATAACAATGTGACTGATGTTGATGGCAAACACAGAAAAAATAGTGGTGGTAAGTTAGTGACTAAGAATGGTTTCTATGCTTAAATATCGATATACGCAAATCTAATTTTTATACACCCAAATTTGTTGTCAGTAGGTAGTGTGTTACATTTATCCTGACAGGTCATGATTTGCTCCTCTCATTGAACAGCACTTTTTTCCCATTAAGCATTACCTTCACTTTGGTACATAGAGTCCTTTTTATTTTATTAGGGATTGTCAAAAATTGCCGACTAAGATTTTCCCAGTGTTTTAAAATGCTTATTTGAATTCTGATCTTTACCTAGAATAAAGCTTCAATTGCTAACATGTCAGTACTGTTATAACTTTATTTTGTCTTAATATCGTATGTAACATTGATGATCTTAAGCCAACCACCTGTTCTGATTAGATGTGTGTGTGTGTGTGTGTGTGTATGGCTTCTTTGTATATTAAAAATGGATAGTGCTTATTTGGTACACACATCTTTTCAAACAGTAATTCTGAAAGTTTTGGTTAGAAGTTCTTTTTATAATGTTAAAAATCGAGAATTCCAAAGATATTTTTAAGGTGACAGTTACAATATTAGAAATTCAAACTGATGAATATAATAGGCAAACACTAGTATCATACATCCTATTGGCCATTAGAACTATGCCCGTGACCATTAGAGCTGTGATATCACATATTATTTTGTGTGTGGAAGATTCTATCGTACATTTATAAGAGAATGAGAGTGAAAGTGGTCAATAACCATTAGTGTTACATGAACACAGTCTTGACCTCTTGAGCCTTTTGAACCGATGTATGTTAGGATCCAGGGACTTTCAGATGATACCTGATCAGCGCTGTTTTAAATCATCTGGGGCATTTGTGGATGTCAAGTGATAAAGGGACACTCAGGATGAGACAGGCTTTAAAGCTTCATTTATTCATTTGTTGCTGTTTTCTCTCACTTATCTTCAAATATTTAAATATGACAACTTTGTTTTAATAAAAGAAAATATTTTCATTGGACTCATCTCCTCTGTCATGGCACTTTGTCCTCATTGGAAACAGTGTGGACCTAGACTGACCCTATTTTTACATGGAAACAATGGGATCACCCAAGGCTATCATTGATCAAATGGATTCATATATATTCAGAGCTTATAAATGAGTTGTGGAGACATGTATGCATTTAGAAAAACCATTTCATTGTAATTGAGTAATTTCTTATTTGAAGTAGTTCCACTCACTGAAAGATACTTTTGAACTTATGTTTTGTTATACATATGTAAACTTTAAATAAGTTGTTAGACATAAATGTTAAAAATCAAAAATATATACTCTGAAGAATGTAAACTATTAAGAGGAGAATATGTAATAAAAATGCTTAGCAAATAATAAGTAATATGAGAATATAAAAGGTACAAAATGAGAGATGAGAGATAATCAGCCTTCTCTATGTGAACAAGGACAGGACAGAAATGCACAAGGAGGGAGGACAATAGTGTGTTTGGGGGAGAGGAGGACGTTGAGCTCCTCTGAGGAAAGAATTTTACAAGTCTGTCACGTTTGCAGTATTGTTTACATTCTAATACATGCAAACTTTATTTTCAGGTTCTTTAGGTTTTTTAGTAGCAGTGGTTCTACGACTAATTTGACCCTCAATCATGGGAGTTGTCGGAGATCTGGGGATTTCAAAGTTGGTGATAAATCTCCATGCATACCACAATCAGAGACCAAATGTCAGTCAGCGTCCACAGACTTCAGACACATGGCCTTACCAGATAGACCAGAATGATATCTGAGCTGTGTTTCTGTTAGGGAAGGATAGGCTGCACGACCTGTGTGACCACAGCCACCAGCACAGTGAGGGCCAAGACAGTGATAATGACACAGAGGTCATCCCAGACCACCTCGGAGGCCTCCCCGTAGTTTTGACTTTCCAAAAATCATATTGTGGCAAAATTTACTTTATGTTTACTCTTTTATGCAACCTATAAGCAAACAGAATATCCTTTAGCAAGACATTTGCATTCTTCCTGTAACCAAAGTAACATCCTTAAATAACAAACAGAATTAGGAAAAGAGGGAGAGATCTCAAGTTTGCCTACCCCCACAAAAACCTGAATTCTTAGCTTTATTATTATACCTCTCAATTCACAAGTATTAGATATAACTCTGTTAGTGGTTACTGTAGATCAGGGGTCCCCAAACTACGGCCCGCGGGCCGCATGCAGCCCCCTGAGGCCATTTATCCGGTCCCCGCCACACTTCCGAAAGGGGCACCTCTTTCATTGGTGGTCAGTGAGAGGAGCACATTGACCATCATTACCCAAAAGCAGGCCCATAGTTCCCATTGAAATACTGGTCAGTTAGTTTATTTAAATTTACTTGTTCTTTATTTTAAATATTGTATTTGTTCCCATTTTCTTTTTACTTTAAAATAAGATATGTGCAGTGTGCATAGGGATTTGTTCATAGTTTTTGTTATAGTCCGGCCCTCCAACGGTCTGAGGGACAGTAAACTGGCCCCCTGTGTAAAAAGTTTGGGGACCCCTGCTGTAGATGCACCTTCCAAAGTCAAGTGTAAAAGTTTCTCTTGTGTCTTCTTTGGCTTTATACATTTTAGAATTGGCTTTTCCAGCAGGAGTGGAATCACTGAGAATTAGCTACAGTGTATGTGCTACTCAGCTGTGTCCACATAGTCTGTGAACTTATTTTATTTTTTATTACCTACATTGTTCACAAGGGATATTGGTTTTAAGGAGTGCTGTAATTATTTAAAATTAATACATGGAAAACCAGTTTTAATTCTAAGATACTCATTATATTGACTAACCACGTCTACTTTGTGTTCCACTCTATGGACATACCACTAACCTAGTGCCCTTTCCCAGTCATTGTTCATGTGTGTAGGGATAGAACAAACATGTAGTCTTTTTATCATTTTATCATGTTTCTTTCCCTTACATTGTATTTGTAAAAGACTTTTGGTTCTCTCTTAGAGTACTGACATTGGGCTATTCACCCAGTCACTTACCTGTCCATGCAAGGGTCCTATTTCTCCACGAGCTTGGTAGATCCAAGAAGCAGGACTTTAAAAACACCTACGTAAGCTCCCTCATCACAGAAACTAGTGAGGGGAAAACTCCAAGATAAATTTTTAAATTTTTTTAAAATTTTATTTATTTATTTATTTTTTTACAGGGACAGAGAGTGAGTCAGAGAGAGGGATAGACAGGGACAGAGAGAGATGAGAAGCATGAATCATTAGTTTTTCATTGCGCGTTGCAACACCTTCGTTGTTCATTGATTGCTTTCTCATATGTGCCTTGACCACGGGCCTTCAGCAGACCTAGTAACCCCTTGCTGGAGCCAGCGACCTTGGGTTCAAGTTGGTGAGCTTTTGCTCAAACCAGATGAGCTCGCGCTCAAGCTGGTGACCTCGGGGTCTCGAACCTGGGTCCTCTGCATCCCAGTCCAACTCTCTATCTACTGTGCCACCACCTGGTCAGGCAATAAATTGAAGCAACTTAACAGTCTATGTAGTTCATTTCTCTTCATAGTTGATACCTTAATGAGAAGAATGTAGTTGACACAAGATTTGCACAATTATTCATTGAATAAAGATTAATTCTATTCTGGGACCTGAAATTTTTTTACTTAAATATTTTTGTAAACATTTCCTTAGTTTAATCCTGAATCCTCTATTTTGCATTACTGGTTTCTAATTCCTCTTTTGTTTATTTGTATGCCCTTCAAATTCATCACTGTGACAGCATTTAGAGTGATGTGTCTCAAATGCAAATACGACCATGAACCACACTGTAAACCATAAGACTGTCCCGGTCTCTCAAGAATACATATAAGGTTTTTGATAACCCTACTTTTGCCTAACTCTCCATCTTTCGCCCATTCTACAATAGACCCTAATACAGCAGAATTGCAGATAGACCCTAATACAGCAGACCCCGGCAGGGGTCGCGACCCACAGGTTGAGAACCGCTGCCCTAATATATCATCCATTTTTAATGTATGAGTTTGGCTATTGTTATTCAAAATATTTCAACTGCTATCTTTTTTTTTTACTGAAAATGCTTCAGCCCTCTGAAAATCATTTCTGCTATTTTATTTGATCAAAATATTTGTAAACAAACATAGACTTGTATATGTATTTAAATTTTGTATTAAAATATTCCCATTAGTGTATCTGTGACTACATTTTGTAGATAAAATGTCAGCATTAGGAGTAACAGCAGAAGAAGATTCAAGCTCACCCTGGGATTCAGAGGTACTGCTTTTAGTATTGTTATTATTTTTGTTGTATGTACCAGCATTGTGATGTTAAAACACATAGCGGTTGCTTTTACTTTATTTTCTCAACTCAACATTTGCCCATAAAAATTATTTTCCTATATTTTTTAACCTATAATTAATAAAATAATCATGTGCTAAAAACAGGGTCTGGCAAAAGTAGGTTTGCAGTTGTTTGTGTGGGTAATAATATACTTCTTAACGCTGTGCTTCGCAAACTCACACCAGTAAACCTATGTTTTCCCCACCTGTATAATGATACTGCAAAGTGCAATTCTGCTCATTTACAAGATCACTTAATAAAATTAGTGTAGTACATTATAAAAAGCTATGGCTTTGAATGCCTAAGTAATGAATTTGGGGTCTGAAGTTTATGTAAAGACTGAAGAACTATTCCATTCACCCTGCACCCACCGACTCTGTGTTACTGTGGTTTATATGGACTTATGAAACCCCTACTGAAGTTCAGAGAGAAACAATTTGGATTGCAGTTTTTTATATCTTGCCACTGGGACTTCAAAGTATTATTCAATTTGGGTTGTCAAGTAGGTGTGCAGGGAACATTTCCTGAGAAAGAAAAGCATGGTGAATAGTGGTAAGTATGTAGCAGTAGAGTAACACCCGTTTGGATCAGCAGTGTTTCCATAATCACAGCTGGTTTGGGTCGTTCAAAGGGCATGCTGTGAGTACCCCTGTGGCAGCCGTACCTGCAGTAGCATAAGTGTAAAGCATGCTGAGCTGGTCTGAGGTGACAGCTGTGGGAAGAGACACGGGGGCTGCTGTCTTGGATGTGGGCATCTGCCGCCTAATGGTGCTGACACTGCATATGAAGTCAGGTGCTGCCAGCAGTCCCAGTCAGTCACTTCTTGGGACATCTTACTTTAACTTGTTGGAACATCAGTGACCTTGTTCATAATAAGGGTGCCAGTACCCACCTTTCACTTATGTGTGATGAACCAGTGTGGTAACAAACGTGAAAACACTCTGTAAACCGTAAAGGATGCTATAGAAATGTAAGGCCCAGTGATCCCCATGGTATTCAGGGACTTTCAAAATACTGAGCACACTTTTTGTAAACCTGAAGGACAATAAAGTGGCCGTAGGGTGAAGACAGAATGCAACAGTCAGAGGGCTCTGTGGATCTCTCGTGCGGGTAGGGTGCTAAGTTTCTGTAAACTGCTCTTCAGGGACTTGTCCCGAGGTCTGGCACCTGAAGCCTTCTTGATGAGATCTCACAGGTTTTGACTTTAAATAATTTTCTGTTATTGAATACCAAGTATATGCTGGGCAGTAGACACTGAATGTACAAGGTCAGGGGTTAGGCTGCAGTGAAGGGGAGGGGCAGATATAAACCAGTAAATGGCAATCCAGTATAAGTCAGTGTTTCGTATGGGGGACTGGCGAATGTTAGGTTAGAGAATATGGGGGAGGTTACAGTTAGAATGGGAGTGGGAATGGGATGTAGGTGTTCAGACAAGACCTTTCCGAGTGTGACAAGAGCTGCCAAGTGAAGGAAGCAGTCATGTGAAGGACTAGGAGAAGGTCCTACTGGACAGAGAAGACAGTGGATTTCATCTGATTATCGCTTTACTCTCACGTCTTGGGATGACCGGAAGCAGGAAGCAGGTAACCATCGTCATACCATTTTTATCATGTTGTTGTGTGTAGAAAAGAAACAAAATGTGCCTAGTGAGTGCCTGGTGCACTGCAGATGGGTTAATAAATAAATGTTCTTACTCTTCCCTTATTAAAGTCTCCTATAATTTTGCAGAATTTTATACCAACCAGTATGTATAGCTTTTGTAAATATTTAAATGTAATTTAAAGAAATGTTTTTCTTACTACTTTGCTATTTTTTCAACCATTTTTCCTATCAAAAATTTTATCAAACGATAGCTTTGTCCAAGCCCTGGTATCCCTAAATGGAGCAGGTTTCTAATGTTCTTTTTATACCCATGATGACACACTGCAGGGTTCCTTAGCATGTCAGGTATCTTTTCTTAACAATAAATAAGTTCTGTCAATAGAAACGTTTAATGTTATAGTAAGTAGACTTACTATTAAAGAATGTGCTTCAGAAACATGTTTTTTAAAATATCTTCTCATTTCAGTGGGAACAAAAGAAGAGTTAGGCATTGTAAAGTTAGTTCTTTGTTGAAATGTGTATACAATCAGTATTTTGTCTACAAAAGTGTTTTCTCTGGCATGCTTTGCTCAATATGCTGCCAGTAGCCAAATGAGGATAAAAGAAAGCTTGATTTAGAGGCACATGTGAGCGGAGCTATTTAAATGTTTTGGTGAACACATGTTGTACTATTTTTAAGTCTGATTGCTTATAAAGTGTAAAATGGTGATGTTTTCTTAGAAAACATCTTATATAGGTTAGGAAATCTTATATAAGTCATTATCGATACAAATTTTAACAGAGTTTCTATGAAAGTCTTCCCTGGGAGTCTGCACAGAAGTCCTGGCAGAAGAAGTATGTTGTTTCTTTACCTGAGGCTGCAGATCCAATAGAAAAAAACATACTAACTGAAGGTAAGAACTGTATTTTTTTAAAAAAAGTTCTTGACAGATGTTGATTAAAGCATGAATTTCTCACATATTCTAAAAGCATAGAATGTCGCCCATCAAACGCATAGTGAGTAAAGGAGAAGTGAAAGGAGGTAGCTGTGAATCTTACCAGTGCCAGCAAGGGAGCTATTGAGGTGCCCGGCAGGTGCTGAAGTGTCAGTTCCATTTCAGGAGACACTGAGGCCCAGGAGAGTCGGGTGTAAGGAGGAGGAAAAGAACAAAATAGGGAGTGAAGAGTGAGAAGGCAGAAATCACAGGGAGTAAGTGAAGGAAATGGAAGCAGGTATATGTGGTGGGAGGTGATAAACTAGTGCTTCAGAGAAAGGAAGAGCAGTGTATCTGAAATGTGGCAAGAACGGAGAGAGAGACCCCAGTCCCAGAGCTCCTCGGAGCAGGGGAGGCACGACGGAGTGAGGCAGCCGATCACGCAGCACTGTTTCTTCACCGACATTGAGCCTGAGTTGGTGTGGTTAGCTATAAATGTCTGCACTGTGCCGTCCCATGAAATGTTGCTACTTGGTGTGATAGTCCGGAATAAGGGCATTGGGAGAAGGTGGGGCAGGGTCAGTTATGGGGAGAGCAAGGAAGCCATAACCCAATGAAAGGTCCAGCAGAGGGTTCACGACTTGTAATGTAGTTTTAGTTTTGGAGACACGACAGCATCAGAGCTGGTATTCTGCGTGTCTCAGAACTCTCAGGTGATGTCAACACTGCTGGTCCTCAGACCAGGCGTGCTCTGAGTTTAAAAGGTGTCCACGTCTCTCAGAGGCATCAGGACTAAGAGCCATTGGGTAGGTAGTTTACTGCATGAAAGGCTTGAGGAAAAGCATTATTTTGTTTTTATTTCTGCACATGTCAGTAGCCATAGGGAAATAGAGAGAGTTGAAGAAATAGAAATTATACGTATAAGCAGCTCGTGTGAAACTGAGGAAAGAGAAGTGGTTGGGATAATCCTCTAAACTGAATCTTCTAACCTGCATCCTCTACCTCATTGGTTAAGTCTCTGCTCCATTGTTATCTCTAGAAAAGCTATTCCTGACTACTCTTATCTATGTTCTTCTTTAAACCCAGTGCCCAGTCCTAAAAGATGCAACTAAATTTGTTAGAATGGTAGAGGGAAAATATATCAGATATAACAAAAGTGTATACTGATACAGGAATAAAATGTCACTAATTTTGGAAAATGTAGATAATATTGCAATGGAAGCTTAGGGAGATAGATGTTGTATAGGTACCATTAGATGGTAAGGAATAGACTGTGACTTTATATGTTTGTACTGTATTTCTAAATTTTGTTTTATTTTCTGATAGATTTGTTAAATGATGTTGGATGAATGAGTTGGTGAATGAATTTTTGAGATGTTTCTATGCCTTGAATTTTATGGCATCTAATATTTCCTAAATGCTTTGTTGAAGTTTTCAAGAATTAGAAAAAATTTTTGAAGAAATAAATGTTCAGTTTATGATTCAGTTTAAACTATCAATTAATAAAATGTATTTTTCATTTTTATAAGAATTATAGCTTTCACTTAATTAAGTAGTTTATTTTAACTACTATGTAGACTTACCAGAAGAACTGGACTTAGCAGTAACATCACAGGAAGAGCAAGGAAGGCTTGTTGGAGGTGAGAATGATCGTCCACAGGTATGTAGAAAGTTACATTTAAATTTCTAGTATAATATTGCTTTCTATGCATTAATAATGTAACAAAATTATCTTTCAAGCTAGGATTTTAGAAGCAATGGATCATAATTAATATATAGTTTTTATAAATTTTTAACTAGTTATGAGACTTAAAATAGTGTTAGACTCTATAGTAACTTACAGCTAAACTTTATCCTTGTAATTGAAGCAAAGAAAAATTTAAAATATTGTTTGCTTCTTTTATTTTTATAAATTCTGTACATGAGAAGGAATGTTGTAGCAAATATTGAATCTTATGATTAGAGAGTTGAAATTATGAACAATATAACATTGATGGCTATTGAGTTGGATTCATGTGAGAAAAGTAATAATCATCAGTGGTTCAAAATTAGCAGTGACGTGTACTACTAGTCACTAATGCCAAGGTTAAAGCTTTATTCTGCCTTGTGATCTCTATGTGAGAACTTCAGGATCTACCTTTAGGGAGAGATTGGGGTCAAAAAGTCATCTCAATTGCCTGTTAAAAGAATCACACTTTTCCTGATGGAACCTTTTGTTAGGGTGCAAACAATAGCTTTCTAATTTATTTCACTATTGTAATATATTATTTGAATTAAAATTCAGGATTTTTTTCTTTTTGATTGACATTAATGATTTTACCTCCTAATAATTTAAAATTTGCCTCTTCTTCAAAAAATTTCTTTCAATTACACTTTACATTCATTATAATTTTATATTAGTTTCAGGTGTACAGCATAGTGGTTAATCATAAAAATACTCATAGACAGATAATATCCCAGTGATTACCAGAGGGGGAAAGGGGGCAGGCAGAAGAGGGTATTAGGGGACAAAAGGGTGATAGAAGGAGACTTGACTTGGGGACGTCAATACAAAATACAATATATAGATGATCTATTATAGAACTGTATACTTGGTATATAATTTTATTAACCAGTTTCACCATAATAAATTCAATTAAAAAGTGTATACTACAAACAAATCATATACTTTACAAAATATTTCCCCTGATATTTCCAGTCCGCACCTGGCACTGTACATAGTTATTACATCATTATTGACTATATTCCTTATTCTGTACTTTACATCCCTGTGACTATTGTAATTACCAACTTGCACTTCTTGATTTCTTCACCTTTTTTATCCAGTCTCACTGCACCCTTCTGTCTGGCAATCGTCAGTCTTTTCTGTGCATCTGTGAATTTGTTTCTCTTTTGTTTGTTTATTTTGTTCTTCAGAGTCCACATATATATGAAATCATAGTATCTGTTTTTTTCTGCCTGACTTATTTCACTTCACTTAGCATAATACCCTCTAGGTCCATCCATGCTGTCGCAAATGGTAAGATTTTGTTGTTATGGCTGAGTGATATTCTATTGTATGTGTGTACCACTGCCTTTTTTAACATGCATTTTTCTAATGATAGACTACCTGGCCAGGGATTTTCCTGATTGGATTTTCAGAAAATATCTTTTCCATCCCTTTACTCTTAGTCTGTGTGTATCTTTTGTGGAGGAGGGTTTATTGTTGACAGCACATGTAAGGGCTGTTTTCTTCTTATCCATTCTACTCTATGCCTTTTGATCAGAACATTTAAATCATTTAGATTTTAGGTGATTATTGATAGATCCATCTTATTGCCATTTTATTTTTTATAATTATTATTTGTCCCACTTTTTCTTTTTCTTTATATAGAAATCCTTTAACATTTCCTGTAATACTGGTTTTTGGTGATAAACTCTTTAAGCTTACCTCAGAACGATTTATTTTTTTTTTTCAATTTTAAATGATAGCCTTGCTGAGTAGAGTAGTCTTTGATGAAGGTCTTTGGTTTTTATCACTCTAAATATTTTGAGTCCTGGCTGAATAGGTCAGTTGGTTAGAGCATCATTCTGAAGCTCAGAGGTTGCTGGTTCAATCTCCAGTCAAGGCACATGTAGGACCAGATGTTCCTGTCTCTCTTCTGCCCTCTCCTTTCCTCTCTCTTAATCAATAAAATAAACATTAAAAATATATTTTGTGCCGATCCCTTCTGGCCTAAAACATTTGTGTTGAGAAAATAATCTGCTAGTCTTATAATAGTTCCCTTGTAGGTAACTGTTTTTCTCTTGCTGCTTTTAAGATTCTCTCTTACTCTTTAACCTTTGCTATTTTAATTATGAAGTGTCCTGGTGTGGGCCTCTTTGGATCCATCTTGTTTGGGACTCTCTGTGGATCTTGCACTTGTGTGTCTCTTTTTTTTTTTTTTTTTTTTTTTTACCAGGTTAGGGAAGTTTTCAGTCGTTATTTTTCATATAGATTCTCAATTTTTTACTCTCTGTCTTTTCCTTCTGATACCCTTATAATGTGGTTGTTGCTATCCTTCATGTTGTCTCAGAGGCTCCTTAAACAATCTTCATTTTTTAAAAAAAATTATTACTTCTTGTGTTCTAATTGGGTATCTCCTGCTACTTTGTCTTCTAAAACAATGATTCAGTTCTTTGTTTCATCTGATCTGCTGTTGAGTCCTTCTAGAGTATTCTTTATTTCTGTCAGGTTCTTTCTGTTGCTTTCTCTGTCCTTGTTTATACTTGTTATCTCTTTGTTGAAGTTCTCACTACATTCCTTGAGTATCCTTATAATCATTGTCTTTAACTCTTTATCTGGAAGATATCTTGCCTCCATTTCATTGAGTTCTTTTTCTGGGGATTTCTCCTGGTCTTTCCTTTGGAACATGTTTCTTTATCTCCCCATTTGGCTGCCTCTCTCTATTTGTTTCTGTGTGTCCTGTAGATCTGCCATGCCTCCCAGTCTTGGTATAGTGGCCTTATGTAATAAGTGTCTTGTGGGGCTCAGTGGCACAGTCTTTGTGATCATCTGAGTTAGGTGCACCAAAATTGTCATTTGTGTGTGTGTCATGTGGGCCCTCCTCTTGTAGTGTCTTGATTGCTGTTGGCCTGTCATGAATGGGGTTGACCATCAGGCTGGCTGATTATAAGGATTGACTCCAACCATAGAATAGTAGCTACTGTGTGAAGGCTGAACTTATGTCACATAAATCATGCCAACATGGTCTGGTGCCTACTGACATCTCCATTTGAGTATTCTGCTTGTGGGATTAATTGGGTTGTACTCTGAAGCCCCCAGTGGGTGTGTTGATTCTGGGCCTGTAGTGCAAGCAAATGTCAGAAAGTGCCTGTGATTTGGGCTATGTGTGTGGAGCTCCAAAGCAAGCCAGTGTTTTTGCAGTTGTCTCTCTGGGCCTGAGTGCATCTGGGAGGGGCCCAGCTGCACACAATGCCTCCTTCCACCAGCACCAAGCAGAGGGGCAGGTGAGCAAAGGCCCAAGTCACTCTGAGATATACCTCCACCTGCCGGCTTTCTATTGGGCTCAGTCACTGACAGAGCTTCTGTGGGTATGCGAGTTGCGTGAAGTTCTTAGTCACCAGTTAGATGCAAGCGGTATATACTAGATTGATCCAGATTCAGACTCAGCTTCCCTGCTGGATATGAGACCCTCAGCAAAAGTCCCAGGGTATGCCAGTGCCAGCCACCACCTGCCAGGTTCTTGCTGACTTTTGGGGTGGGTCGGGCCCTCATAGAGTCACCAAGGTAAGGCCAGCAGAGTGTTTTAGGCCCACAAAGAGCAAGAACTGGCCACTGGAAGAAAGGGCTCTGCACTGGAATGGTGGCCGTGGTCGCAACAGTAAGGGAAAAATGACCCCACTCCAAAGCTACACAACCCAGTCTCTGAGACCCACTGATTCCGGCTGAATCTTGTCAGGAGACCTCCAAAAAAGTACCTCACAGGCCTAGGCAGCTGCTGACTCCATTGGAGAGCAGAGCTCCTTAGGGTGGGTGACAAGAGTTAGGATGGGGTGGGACTAGTCAGTGCATTCCCCAGTCTGATTGCCTAATGAGGATAGTGCTCAACCCAGGAAACATGGCATCTGTGGGCAGCATGGGAGAGGCATTCAGCACAGGGAGGGTACCTGGGAGGCGTCCCTTCGGCTCTCTCCCCAGAACCACACACTGTGGTCTCTCCTCGCATGACTCCAGTTCACACTGAGGCCCAAGGTGAGTGGCAGGAATGAGACTTGTATGCTGGCCTTTTAAGAGGGCTCCTGAGTTGTTTCCAGATCTTCACTACTGTGAACAACACTGCCATAAACATGAGGGTACATTTCTTTTTTTTAGTCGTTGATATGGTGTCCTTGGGATATATTTTTATAAGTAGAATGGTTGGGTCAAAGGGCAGTTCCATTTCTAATGTTTTGAGGAATCTCCATACTGTTTTCCACAGTGGCTGCACCAAAAACTATTATGTTGAGTGAAATAAGCCAGGCAGAGAAAGAAAAATATCATATGACCTCACTCATTTGAGGAATCCAAGGAACAATAAGAACTGAGGAACGGAATTGAGACAGAGAAGGGATCAAAGGGACCAGAGGAAAAGAGGACAGAGGGAAAGGGGATGATAGGATGGGATAAACCTGAAGGGAAGTGGGGAGGGCGCTGTAGGGAGGGGAACAAGGGAGATGTTGAGGGGGATTTGGGAGAGGGGGGATGCATTCAGGGTGACCCTAGAATCTATGTAAACACAATTAATTAAAAAAAAAAGAGGGCTCCTGGGTTTCTAGCAGACTGCCATCTCTTACTGGCAGACAGAATCCTGGCTGATTTTCACACCAAGATGTTATGTGGGCTCCTTTTCCTGGCTCTGGTGCTCTAGGCTTTTCAGTTACTGTCTAAGCTTTGTTTAAGGGTAAGAAAATTACACTATGAAAATAATCCCAAACCAGACACTGAGTTTTTATAATGATGCAGAAAATAAAGATTTTGAAGTGATAGAAGACCAAGAGCTTGATATGCAGATGACAAAAAATATGGACCTAAGTACCAGTAATGGGAAATTAGGTACTGGACATACACCTCAGTCTAGTGATCCAAAAAGACACCTTGAATTGATTGAAATAAAAAGGCAGGCTATTTCTGCAGTTACATATACTTATAGGGAAACAAAGCCAAATCAAGACTTTTTTCAGAAGCCATCATATGCAGATAATTACAGTGCTAGTAACTGTAAAAGCATGGAAATTGAATTCAAAGATGCAGTTTGCTCTCCACAGAATAATGACAGCACCTCTCAAGTATGTCTATATGAAGAAATACAATCAGATTTGAAAATGTTGAGGAAAGACGTGGATATGTTGAAGATAGAGCTGGCTTTGATAAAAGAAAAGGTTCAACTTCAAAAAGAGGTAGAGGTTACCTTGCTGCTCCTCTTTGTTTTTTCTCTTTATCAATTATCTGACCTATTCTGATTTTCTACTTCCGAGAAAAGTTTGTGTATAAAATGATGTCTATATATGTAATTGTGTGTTTAAATAGATTATTTCTGTCATCTAACAGGAGATTAGGAAAACATTTTCATGTTTGTTCTTTAATTAACTGAAGTCTCTGTCACCTTTCCCTATGAATTGGGAGATTAATTAACTACTATATGTACCAGGTGGCCTTCTGAACCAGAAAACGTACAAAGAAAATTGCTTTGAAAATGTAATAAGCACTCAGGTGTTTTCGTTTTAAGTTTTTTGGCTTAAATATAAATTATATTCCATAAACAATAAAATGGAAGGAGCTATGATCGTGAGAAGGAATATAAACAGATAGCCAGTAAACTCACCCATTTCGGTGCTGTAGTGTGTGCGTTCTCCTACTCTGTATTTACTCAAAGCCTTGGAACATAGAATTCCAACACGATCATGTCTAGATATTTTTATTTTACTTTTTACTTATGTTTACATTATGTATTATTTTTTATTTTATGAGTACAGCATATTGGTTGGGCAATTATAAATTTTGCAAAGTTGTCTCCCTGACATTTCAAGTACCCACCTGGCACCATAAGTAATTATTACAATGTGTTGAGATATTTTAAATTACAAACATAAATATATACTTTTACACATATGTTTTTGTTAAGTCAAATCTTTATATTATGTTGTTTAACAAAGTACGGTATGAACATAAAAATATATTCAACCTTAAACCTAGAGGGTATTATGCTAAGTGGAGTAAGTCAGACAGAAAAAGATAAATACCATATGATTTCACACTTAATTTTTCTGATTATTTGATGATGTTTTCTGTATCGGATTCAGAGTGATAGAATTGTATTGTCTCTGTTGGTGCCATAAATGCTAGGTAATGCATCTTTAGAAACTTTGGACAGGAACCTTGGTTTTATTTCCATGGCCAGTAAATGCAGGGCTAAAGTAAGGAGATAATTACTTCTCTACGAAATTTTATACTTACTGTATCTAAAATCTGGGAGCATTATGCATTTTCCAGAATTTTACATTAACTAACAGTTCATCAGTTTCACTCTGCTCCTCTGGGGTGGTAAATCTTGGTTCATATACTTTAAGAATATCGTCATTTTTTATAGCCTCAAAGAGAACAAAAGAAAAAGAAAGGACTTATAAAAGCAAATGAGGCAAAAAGAGATTCTTATAGACCTGGAATATCTTGACTGTTTGCTTTTAGGGCATCTTTAGAACGAAAATGTCCATCTAGCCACTCTCTCAAAATTTTAACACGTAGTATTTATATGTAGAAACCTCTGTTTTAACAAATTTTGGCAGTTTAAATTCTAGGAAGAAAAAAAAAATTCTAGGAAGAAGTGATGAAAATGTAAGGTCAATTTAAGCTGCTTTTAGAAGTCATTCTTTTTAAAATCTGTCCTTACTGGTCTCAGGTTTATAGACATTTTATAAACTGTCTACACTTATCCTTGAACTAATTAGAAATAATGATTTTAAAAAAAGAGTCCCAGAATTTTACAAATAATTGTCTTTTAAAAATATTTTTTAAAGATTCAGGATGAAAAGGAGCAATTAAATAAATGTATTGAGTTAATTCAATTGCTGCGATCTAGTTTGGATCAAGAAAGGAAGAAAATTAATGAAGTAGAAACAAAGAACACCAGGTAAGAGTTAATATTTGAGATAATTTCTGCCATTAATTAAGATTTAACTGTTATTTTCCTTTATTAAAACCAGAATACAAATTTATTTTCTATCTGTAATTTTCATAATTGATGTTCCTATTTTAAAATTTTACTTTGGAATACTCACAGGACCATCTAAAACTACTTTTTGAATGGCAATATGTTATTCTTTAATTATTTGTAAAACAATAATGAGGATGCCCTTTGCATATTGACAACTTCACTTTTTATGTGTACCTTGAATACATATTTTTGCAAGATAGCTTTGCTCTCTTTGGTAATCTTTCTTTTTAATACTGTGCTTACTTTCAGCAATCAAGTAGTTTAATATCTAAAACCCCATTTGTCATTGTTTAACAACATCAAAAATTATCTTTATTTGGCTTATGTTTTTTTCTCTTTATTAGTTATAAAATATATCACACATACAGAAATGTATGTATGATTTAAAGAAGTTGCATGATCATGTCATTAATGATTTAAAAAGAAAGCATGATTCTCAGTGTCTGGGAAGCCCCCACAGGCTTCTTTTCATTTATTCACTGAGTACTCAAGTTTGTTCTCTGATTCTCACTAGTGTTCCTCTCGTTTCTTTCTCCATGTTGTTTGTATCCCTTTCATTTTGTTAACATTGTACTAGCATGCAAAGATCTTTCCATAAACCAGTCTTGAAAAGACTGTTACACGTTATCTGATTTCCTTTCCCTAAAGCAGGGGTCGGGAACCTTTTTGGCTAAGAGAGCCATGAACGCCACGTATTTTAAAATGTAATTCCATGAGAGCTGTACAATGACCTATGTATGTTACGCATTACCCAATAAAAATTTGGTGTTGTCCCAGAGGAGAGCTGTGATTGGCTCCAGCCACCCTCAATCATGAACATGAGCAGTAGGAAATGAATGTATTGTAATACATGAGAATGTTTTATATATTTAACGTTATTATTATTTTTTTAATAATTTTATTTTTTAATGGGGTGACATCAATAAATCAGGATACATATATTCAAAGATAACAGTCCAGGTTATCTTGTCGTTCAATTATGTTGCATACCCACCACCCAAAGTCAGATTGTCCTCTGTCACCTTCTATCTTGTTTTCTTTGTGCCCCTCCCCACCCCCTTTCCCTCTCCCATTCCCCCCTCCCCCCCGTAACCACCACACTCTTATCAATGTCTCTTAGTTTTACTATTACGTCCCACCTACGTATGGAATAATACAGTTCCTGGTTTTTTCTGATTTACTTATTTCGCTTCGTATCATGTTATCAAGATCCCACCATTTTGCTGTAAATGTTCCAATGTCATCATTTCTTATGGCTGAGTAGTATTCCATAGTGTATATGTGCCACATCTTCTTTATCCAGTCATCTATTGATGGGCTTTTTGGTTGTTCCCATGTCCTGGCCACTGTGAACAATGCTGCAATAAACATGGGGCTGCATGTGTCTTTACGTATCAATGTTTCTGAGTTTTTGGGATATATACCCAGT